>NW_027183509.1:0-300000 GCF_041296385.1 Aphelocoma coerulescens | reverse complement strand
CACAGAAGCTCTTGGAGCCCTGGAGACCGTGGTGATGCTATGGAACCTGATGCAACCCTGCCTCCTCTGTGACACCACAGAACCTCTGGGAGCCCTGGAGACCGTGCTGATGCTATGGAACCTGATGCAACCCTGCCTCCACTGTGACACCACAGAAGCTCAGGGAGCCCTGGAGACTGTGGTGATGCTATGGAACCTGATGCAACCCTGCCTCCACTGTGACACCACAGAACCTCTGGGAGCCCTGGAGACCGTGCTGATGCTATGGAACCTGATGCAACCCTGCCTCCACTGTGACACCACAGAAGCTCGGGGAGCTCTGCAGACCGTGGGGATGCTGGCGAAGCTGACGGAACCCTGGGCACCACAGTGACGCTATGGAACCTGGTGGAACCGAGGGGCCACAGTGACACTGTGGGGCCTTTTGGAAGCAACAGGACCCTGGTGGGAAGCCACGGGATGATTAATCCTGCACGAACCTGCTCCAGGTGGGCTCCTCTCTCCCGGCTTCCACAGGTGCTGCTAGGATCCCACTCCGGCACTGGCTTGGCACGGGCTCACGGCTTCCTTTGGCAATGGCTCTGCTCCAGGATGGCATGCTGCAGAGAATGCAGGTAGATTTTGTGCTCACTCCTGGCATGCAGCTGGACAATAAAGCCTGATCCAGCCCCCCCTCAGCATATGTCCGGCTCTGGCATTGGGGCGGGGCAACTTTGGGAGCAGCCCCAGCCCTGCTCCTGCTCCCGGCTGGGCACCCAGCTGCTGGGACACAGGTGTGTCCTGATGCCACCGTCTACTCCTTTGAGAAGGGGAGGACAGAGTGCATCAGGGAGTTTGGTGTGGCTTACATGCGGCAAGGAGAAGGTGCAGCCCCAAACTGGCTTTCACTTCTAGAACCTTTTGCTATTGCGGGAGCAGCTGCTGGAGCTTTTCAACCGAGCTGCAAGAGTGAAAAGTGTGATGGCATGTCTATCTGAGAAGGAAGGTTCGGTGCCGCAGCCTGTTGTGCACAATTTATATGCTGATAAGAGAAGGGGGTGCTTTTGCAACGTTTTCCTTCCTGACACTTCTGTCTCTGTGAGCTTTAGCTGCTTGGACTCAGGGATACCGAAGGTATGTGAAAGTGACTGGGATGCGAGAATCATGTTGCACAGGGAACAGGGAAGGTCAGCAAATGTTTCCTGTCCTGGCACATCTCTCAGTCTGAACTGCAGCTGCAGATGCTTCACTTCCGCCAAGGACTCTGCCACCTTGAGAGAAGGATGCGCTCTATGGAGTTGAGAAAGAAAGTGCGTCTCACTAGCTTCTTTCCTCTACTTCATAGACAGCAAAGGGGCTATGAAAGGCAGCACTGGCTTTTTGTTCTAGGACTTCTTCTTTACAAGCAGCTGCTGGATGTTTGGAAGGGGGTTTGGGATATGCAAAAATGAGAGGCTAAGATGGTAAGAGGGTAAGATGGAAGTCATCTGGCAAAAGCAGAGCTCACAAAAGGGCCAGCTGAGAAAGCTCTTGCTGCCTACAACTTCAACTGCACCCCTCAAAGCAGCAGCACACACGCTGCTCTCGGCACTTTCCTTCTCAGCTCTACGCACCATCCTAAGCCTTGCCTCTCCCACACTCAGGATCCAAAGACAACGGCACCAGGGACTGCTCACACACTAAAGGCACCAGGACAAAAGGCTCACCAGCTTGGCCTTTGCATTCCCGCTGACAGCTCCACAGCTTGAACCCAGAGAACTGCCTGCTGCCAACAGCCTTTCCAATCACTCTGAGCACCTCATGACAAGGAGTGTGGGGAATGAATCTCCAGCAGCCTCCTGCCCCAGGCTGTCCCCCGGGAGCAGCCCTGCTCCAGGCCGTGACTGCCACCTGCACAGCCAAAGGACCCAGAGCCGGTGTTACACACCACGGCTGTGCCTGACACAGAGACACCAGTGGCCACACAAGTGGCCATGGCACTGTCCACACACAGTCCCTGCTGCTGCTCCCCCAGCCGCTGGCACCAACTCCCAGCCACCCACTCCTAAAGCCACGGGGCCCACTGGGACACTGCGGGGGCTCGTGGAAGCCAGCGGCCATTGTGACACAGCGGGGCTGCACAGAGCCCACGGTGCTTTGTGACCTGTGGCTCCCAGGAGAGCCTTTGTGATGCTGGGGAACTACAAGGAAGCCTGGCTCCTCTGTGACACCACCACAGAAGCTCAGGGGAGCCCTGGAGACCGTGCTGATGCTATTGAACCTGATGCAACCCTGCCTCCTCTGTGACACCACAGAAGCTCTTGGAGCCCTGGAGACCGTGGTGATGCTATGGAACCTGATGCAACCCTGCCTCCTCTGTGACACCACAGAACCTCTGGGAGCCCTGGAGACCGTGCTGATGCTATGGAACCTGATGCAACCCTGCCTCCACTGTGACACCACAGAAGCTCAGGGAGCCCTGGAGACTGTGGTGATGCTATGGAACCTGATGCAACCCTGCCTCCACTGTGACACCACAGAACCTCTGGGAGCCCTGGAGACCGTGCTGATGCTATGGAACCTGATGCAACCCTGCCTCCACTGTGACACCACAGAAGCTCGGGGAGCTCTGCAGACCGTGGGGATGCTGGCGAAGCTGACGGAACCCTGGGCACCACAGTGACGCTATGGAACCTGGTGGAACCGAGGGGCCACAGTGACGCTGTGGGGCCTTTTTGAAGCAACAGGACCCTGGTGGGAAGCCACGGGATGATTAATCCTGCACGAACCTGCTCCAGGTGGGCTCCTCTCTCCCGGCTTCCACAGGTGCTGCTAGGATCCCACTCCGGCACTGGCTTGGCACGGGCTCACGGCTTCCTTTGGCAATGGCTCTGCTCCAGGATGGCATGCTGCAGAGAATGCAGGTAGATTTTGTGCTCACTCCTGGCATGCAGCTGGACAATAAAGCCTGATCCAGCCCCCCCTCAGCATATGTCCGGCTCTGGCATTGGGGCGGGGCAACTTTGGGAGCAGCCCCAGCCCTGCTCCTGCTCCCGGCTGGGCACCCAGCTGCTGGGACACAGGTGTGTCCTGATGCCACCGTCTACTCCTTTGAGAAGGGGAGGACAGAGTGCATCAGGGAGTTTGGTGTGGCTTACATGCGGCAAGGAGAAGGTGCAGCCCCAAACTGGCTTTCACTTCTAGAACCTTTTGCTATTGCGGGAGCAGCTGCTGGAGCTTTTCAACCGAGCTGCAAGAGTGAAAAGTGTGATGGCATGTCTATCTGAGAAGGAAGGTTCGGTGCCGCAGCCTGTTGTGCACAATTTATATGCTGATAAGAGAAGGGGGTGCTTTTGCAACGTTTTCCTTCCTGACACTTCTGTCTCTGTGAGCTTTAGCTGCTTGGACTCAGGGATACCGAAGGTGTGTGAAAGTGACTGGGATGCGAGAATCATGTTGCACAGGGAACAGGGAAGGTCAGCAAATGTTTCCTGTCCTGGCACATCTCTCAGTCTGAACTGCAGCTGCAGATGCTTCACTTCCGCCAAGGACTCTGCCACCTTGAGAGAAGGATGCGCTCTATGGAGTTGAGAAAGAAAGTGCGTCTCACTAGCTTCTTTCCTCTACTTCATAGACAGCAAAGGGGCTATGAAAGGCAGCACTGGCTTTTTGTTCTAGGACTTCTTCTTTACAAGCAGCTGCTGGATGTTTGGAAGGGGGTTTGGGATATGCAAAAATGAGAGGCTAAGATGGTAAGAGGGTAAGATGGAAGTCATCTGGCAAAAGCAGAGCTCACAAAAGGGCCAGCTGAGAAAGCTCTTGCTGCCTACAACTTCAACTGCACCCCTCAAAGCAGCAGCACACACGCTGCTCTCGGCACTTTCCTTCTCAGCTCTACGCACCATCCTAAGCCTTGCCTCTCCCACACTCAGGATCCAAAGACAACGGCACCAGGGACTGCTCACACACTAAAGGCACCAGGACAAAAGGCTCACCAGCTTGGCCTTTGCATTCCCGCTGACAGCTCCACAGCTTGAACCCAGAGAACTGCCTGCTGCCAACAGCCTTTCCAATCACTCTGAGCACCTCATGACAAGGAGTGTGGGGAATGAATCTCCAGCAGCCTCCTGCCCCAGGCTGTCCCCCGGGAGCAGCCCTGCTCCAGGCCGTGACTGCCACCTGCACAGCCAAAGGACCCAGAGCCGGTGTTACACACCACGGCTGTGCCTGGCACAGAGACACCAGTGGCCACACAAGTGGCCATGGCACTGTCCACACACAGTCCCTGCTGCTGCTCCCCCAGCCGCTGGCACCAACTCCCAGCCACCCACTCCTAAAGCCACGGGGCCCACTGGGACACTGCGGGGGCTCGTGGAAGCCAGCGGCCATTGTGACACAGCGGGGCTGCACAGAGCCCACGGTGCTTTGTGACCCGTGGCTCCCAGGAGAGCCTTTGTTGTTGGGGAAGATGAAACAGGAAAGCCTTATAAATATGATTGCCTAACAAAAGATTCTGGGAATATGAAAACTGTGAGCGACATCGAAATGAAGGCCATCTTTGAGATATAGAGTCTTAGTTACTGAACAACTGGAAAACAATGGTATAGCCGGCTGAAGGTAATCCCCTCTTGATTGAACAATACCCTCTGCTTGCAGACAGGTCCAAGGGTCAGAGCAGACCCTACTAGCTCAGCAGAAGGGGTCCAAAGAGTAGTTTTTAGAAGTTAAAATGTAACACTCTATGGTAATGTAAGAACTCTTATAGGCTGTATGTAAATGCTATAGGATTTGTACCTTGTATTAGATTGGCTACTGAGAATTAGAATATTCACTACAGAAGATGATTTATTGTATTGTAACAAGCTCCTCGCTCTCTTAACTCCTCTCCTCTTAGTAATGCTCTTCTCCTCTTAGTAACGCTCTTAGTAACTCTCTTAGTAGCTCTCTTAGTAATGCTCTTCTCCTCTTAGTAGCTCTCTTAGTAACTCTCTTGCTCTTCTTCTTCCTCTTAATTCAGCTCTCCTCTTAGTTTGTCTCTCTTGCTCTTTACACTCTTAGCTCTCAGCCTCTTGCTCTAGCTCTCTCGCTCACTCTCTCTCCCTCTCTTACACCTTGGGCCTGCTTGGAGCTGCAGCTGGCAGCTCTAAGCAGTGCCCCTGTACCCACGCCCTCTGCAATAAACTGCATGCTCCAAAGACCTGCTTATAGAGATCTCTCGTCGCCGTCCATCTCCAGCCGGGCCCGACCGAACCCACACCCTCATCACCATCATCGCCATCAATTTCGACAAACTGGCGCCCAAACGTGAGTGAAGGCCTGATTCAGCTTCTTCCACCTGTGAGAGACTTCGCCATGGACGGTAACTAAAAGACCAGTTATAGCCACCTGGAACGTGTCGTGAGCACGGCATACCGTTGCTGTGCAGCGTAAAAGCCGGAGCTCTATAACTCTGCTGAGGCAGCCCTCGAGCACGGGGAGCCGTTACTTCGTAGCAATTACCTGGAGCTCTCGGAGGGAGGAAATTGCCTGGCAGTCCTCGAGCACAGACGGCCACTGCTGCGCAGCGGTTACCTGGAGCTCTTTGAGGAAGTTTGCCGTGGTACCCCTCGAGCACGGACACGCTGCTAAGCAGTGCAGACCGGAGCTCTTAGGAGGGATCCAGCCGCGCGCCCGAGCACAGGCGGGTATTGCTCAGCACCGCCCGCGCTGGAGCTCTGAGTGGAGACACCTGCGAGGTCCCGAGCACGGAAAGCCGTTGCCAAGCGACGCCTGAAACCGGAGCTCTGAGGAGGGACCCGACAGCAGCGTCCTGAGCGCCGTGTGGAGAGCCTGGCCAGCCCCCCACGACGGACTTCTGATTAAGGACCCTGCCCCCTGCGACATCTAGGTGAGTATCATACTGGTCAATAATGGGACAAACTCACTCTGCCCATGACAGACATCTCTATAAACAACTTAAGTACTTACTAAGCTCCGGTCCAAGTCAATTACCTAAACAGGAGCTAAAAAACCTCTTAGAATGGACTCTGATTAATTTCCCAAATGCTGACCGTTCAGCCGTCTTTACAAGAGACTTCTGGGACACAGTTCGGGTTAAACTCTTTAATAATATCTCCCGCCGGGATTGGGCTGCCGCGGAGCTGGTCCCGGCTTGCAGAGCGCTCGTGGAGCTGTTTGCTGCGAAGGCGCCGCCCGCAGCAGCCACCTCGCCGGGTCCCGCTCCTGCTGCGAGCCCGCCCCTTGCCGCCGCGAGCCTGCAACCGGGCACGGCCCCCGCCCCGCCGCCGGACCTCACGGCTCCGGTACCCGCGGTCCAGCTGTCTCGTGCCGCCCCGCCCCACCCCCCCGCGGTCCCTGCACCGGTCACCCCTGCCCCACCGGACTCCACCGCCCCCCCCACCGCCCCCGTCATCTCCACCCCCACGGTCCCGTTAGTCCCTGCTGTCCCGCCTCTCGCGGCTCCGGTAGCCGCGGTCCGACTGACTCGTGCCGCCCCGCCCCCCGCCCCCGCTGTCCTGGCAGCCGTCACCCCTGTCCCACCGGACCCTACGACCCCCTCCACCGCTCCCCCCATCCCCGCCCCCCCCATCCCGTTCCTCCCTGCTGCCCCGGCTCCCGCGGTCCCCGCCCTCGGCTCCAGCGTCTTCGCGGCCCCGTCCCTCGCTCCTCCCACCCCGTCCGCCAGCGCCTTCGCGGCCCCGCCCCCCGCCGATAGCCCCGCGGGGCCAGCGGCTGCTCCCCAGCCACCTACGGGTCCTACCGCTCCCCTAGCCGCGCCTGTTATGGCTGTAGCCACCATCATAGCCGGCCCCCCGCAAAGCCAGGCGGCGACCCTTCTTCCAGCCCCCCAGGTCCCCCTCGCCGCCACCGACACGGCGCCGGTGGTGGTCAACGTCCCGTCCGCGTCCGTGGGACACGGAGCGCCCCAGCCCCGCCAGCCACCTGGTGCCGGCGCTGCAGCGCCTACACAGATGGCTGCTGCCTCTCCCGTGCCTGCCGCTGCTCCAGCCCCGTCTCCTGGCACCGCCGCGCCGGCAGCCACACCAGCCCAGCCTGCAAACTCCCAGCGGCAGCACGCCGCGGTCCAGCCGCCGACTGGCCCACCGTTCGCCATGGCCCCACCGCAACATACTCCCGCCGCCTCCACGCCGGCCCTCCCGCCTCCCGCAGCCCCGGGATCGTCTCCTGCCGACGGGACAGCCCTGCCACCTCCCGCTCTCCCCGACACACAGACAGCGGCCATCACAGTCCGCCACGTTGACCTGATGGCGTAACCCACGCACGCTCACACTTCTCCAACCACAGCACTGCTCACGGAACTAGCTCCGCCACCGCCCCCCACGGCTTTCACCTCGCCTTCAATAGAGCCACCCGCACCCCCTCGCCCGCTGCCGCGGAGCCGGTTGCTCGCGGCCCCCCCGCCTCCTCGCCCGCCACCGCGGAGATCGGCAGTGCCATCGCCGCCCCCGCCGGGGCCCTCCGGCACCGCACAGCTGTATCCCTCGGCTACCGCCGCCCAGCAACATCCCTCCGCGCAGCTCAGCCTCGCCTCACAAGCCGCAAACAGGGGGGGAACGGAGGGCAGTGGTGCAGCTCCAGTGGCAGGGAAGACGGAGAGCCGCTCTGCCCGAGCTGATGCTTTAAATCTAACACCAGGAAACCCTGAAAAGCAGCCAGATTTGTTTGCAATGAGCCCCAGAGTCCCGCCAGCGAGCGGCTGGGATCTTGCAACCCATAAGGAGAAAACGAGTTCTGAGAGTTTGTTAGCGCTACTTTCTGAATCAAAAAATCCTCCAAAGTGCTCAGATTATTCTCAATTAACAGATTGGCATGAAATAAGACTCCAAAGCTGTAAAGATGAAAGTCTATTAGCTAAGCCTGTGATAGCTAGCCAACAGCCTGACAGTCCCAAAACGTGGGTTCCCATCCCCACTCACGAAATTAAAGAACTAAGAAGGGCTGTAAGAGATAGTGGTATTTGCTCACCGTATCTTAAACAACTGCTAAAAAGTACCCTAAAAAGAACACATCAAACCCTAAAACGCATTTTAGATCAACAGAGAGGGGGAGAAGTCCAGGATACACCTCAAAGGAGGTTGAACAAGGCTTTGTATGTTTACAATTTTTTGAATAGCTCTGCAGAAGAGCCTGATCCCCCCATTTATAGACATTTTTTGAACAACAAAAAAGCAAAACTGAAAGAGCGCCCCCCAGTTTTGATTAAAAATCTAGACTCAGGAAAAATAGAAGGACCATACAATCTTATAATGTGGGGGAAGGGGTTTGCATGTGTTTCCACAGGTGAAGGAATCAAGTGGGTTCCAGCAAAAAACGTGAAGCCATACCTCGCATCAAAGCCTGCTGATGCCACCACACCAGCCAGTGACTCTGCAAGTGGAAGCCAGGAAGCAAGCACCCAGACCTGAACTGCGCAGAATCACCAGAAGAAAGTGATCTGCCAAAAACAGCTCAAGAAAAGAATGGAGTTTTCTCATTTGCGCGCGTGCATGTTGCTTTTATTCTTTTGTTTTAGTTTTTGTAGTGAAGCTTTACCTGTGAATCAACCAAAGACAAATGTCTGGGTTGCTTTAGCCAAATCCGCAGGCTCCGATACCATCTGTCTATCTGACACAAGCCCTGACAAACCTTTTTCAACCTGTTTAGTTGGAGTACCTCTTCCAGAAGGTTTTGATAATATTACTCTTGATAAGTATTGGCCATATGACGATCATCATGTATCTCCAACTCCCAGCCATAGACACCAAACTTATATTGATAATTCTAAAATTGATAAATCTGACCTTCAAGAGCTAGAAATCCTAGGTTCGTTAACTATGGATACCTGCTATTTCTTTCACTTTCAAGGAGAAAACGGTCCCCATTTAAATGTTACCCCATATCACCCAGCTTATAGCAATGTAACTTCTTGGTGTAGTCAAGTTAAGCTTCTTATATATGACGAACCTCATGCAGATCGTTTTAGCAAACTTCCTATTCGATTCCCCAGAGGAATTTGGCTCATCTGTGGAGACAGGGCCTGGCAAGGTATACCTTCAAAAATAGATGGTGGCCCTTGTGCTCTGGGACAACTTACAATTATTGCTCCCAGTGTCAAAGAGGTAATCAAAAAGAAAAGCAGAAAGATCAGATCTTCCTGGGGACATCAGTACGATAGTGACTGTGATAGTGACTTCCACCCTTGGAACTCTGGAAAATCAATTGTTGCAAGCATTTTTCTACCTCAGTTAAGCTCCTCAATTGCTTTAAAACAGTTAAACAAGTTGGGATGTTGGCTCAGCAAGGAGGTAAATGCCACCTCTACTATGATCAGTGATCTGTTAACCGATGAAGAGGCAGTCAGACATGCCACTTTACAAAATAGAGCTGCCGTTGATTATCTTTTATTAGCACATGGGCACGGCTGTGAAGATTTTGAAGGATTATGCTGTATGAACTTATCCGATCATTCTGTTTCCATTCACAAACAGCTACAAAACCTAAAGGATCTAGCTAACCAAATTAGAACAGATGACCCGTCTTGGCTGGACAGTTTGTTTGATGATTGGAGCTTTGCACCTTGGCTAAGGGAACTCTGTAAAATAGGCTTGATTATTCTAGTAGTAATAATTATAGTTTTAGTAGCAGTACCTTGTATGCTTCAGTGTGTGCAAAAAATAACGAGTAGGACTGTATCTAATATCTTAGTTGTTCATCAGAACGGGGGAGATGTTGGGGAAGATGAAACAGGAAAGCCTTATAAATATGATTGCCTAACAAAAGATTCTGGGAATATGAAAACTGTGAGCGACATCGAAATGAAGGCCATCTTTGAGATATAGAGTCTTAGTTACTGAACAACTGGAAAACAATGGTATAGCCGGCTGAAGGTAATCCCCTCTTGATTGAACAATACCCTCTGCTTGCAGACAGGTCCAAGGGTCAGAGCAGACCCTACTAGCTCAGCAGAAGGGGTCCAAAGAGTAGTTTTTAGAAGTTAAAATGTAACACTCTATGGTAATGTAAGAACTCTTATAGGCTGTATGTAAATGCTATAGGATTTGTACCTTGTATTAGATTGGCTACTGAGAATTAGAATATTCACTACAGAAGATGATTTATTGTATTGTAACAAGCTCCTCGCTCTCTTAACTCCTCTCCTCTTAGTAATGCTCTTCTCCTCTTAGTAACGCTCTTAGTAACTCTCTTAGTAGCTCTCTTAGTAATGCTCTTCTCCTCTTAGTAGCTCTCTTAGTAACTCTCTTGCTCTTCTTCTTCCTCTTAATTCAGCTCTCCTCTTAGTTTGTCTCTCTTGCTCTTTACACTCTTAGCTCTCAGCCTCTTGCTCTAGCTCTCTCGCTCACTCTCTCTCCCTCTCTTACACCTTGGGCCTGCTTGGAGCTGCAGCTGGCAGCTCTAAGCAGTGCCCCTGTACCCACGCCCTCTGCAATAAACTGCATGCTCCAAAGACCTGCTTATAGAGATCTCTCGTCGCCGTCCATCTCCAGCCGGGCCCGACCGAACCCACACCCTCATCACCATCATCGCCATCAATTTCGACATTTGTGATGCTGGGGAACTACAAGGAAGCCTGGCTCCTCTGTGACACCACCACAGAAGCTCAGGGGAGCCCTGGAGACCGTGCTGATGCTATTGAACCTGATGCAACCCTGCCTCCTCTGTGACACCACAGAAGCTCTTGGAGCCCTGGAGACCGTGCTGATGCTATGGAACCTGATGCAACCCTGCCTCCTCTGTGACACCACAGAACCTCTGGGAGCCCTGGAGACCGTGCTGATGCTATGGAACCTGATGCAACCCTGCCTCCACTGTGACACCACAGAAGCTCAGGGAGCCCTGGAGACTGTGGTGATGCTATGGAACCTGATGCAACCCTGCCTCCACTGTGACACCACAGAACCTCTGGGAGCCCTGGAGACCGTGCTGATGCTATGGAACCTGATGCAACCCTGCCTCCACTGTGACACCACAGAAGCTCGGGGAGCCCTGGAGACCGTGCTGATGCTATGGAACCTGATGCAACCCTGCCTCCACTGTGACACCACAGAAGCTCAGGGAGCCCTGGAGACTGTGGTGATGCTATGGAACCTGATGCAACCCTGCCTCCACTGTGACACCACAGAACCTCTGGGAGCTCTGCAGACCGTGGGGATGCTGGCGAAGCTGACGGAACCCTGGGCACCACAGTGACGCTATGGAACCTGGTGGAACCGAGGGGCCACAGTGACGCTGTGGGGCCTTTTGGAAGCAACAGGACCCTGGTGGGAAGCCACGGGATGATTAATCCTGCACGAACCTGCTCCAGGTGGGCTCCTCTCTCCCGGCTTCCACAGGTGCTGCTAGGATCCCACTCCGGCACTGGCTTGGCACGGGCTCACGGCTTCCTTTGGCAATGGCTCTGCTCCAGGATGGCATGCTGCAGAGAATGCAGGTAGATTTTGTGCTCACTCCTGGCATGCAGCTGGACAATAAAGCCTGATCCAGCCCCCCCTCAGCATATGTCCGGCTCTGGCATTGGGGCGGGGCAACTTTGGGAGCAGCCCCAGCCCTGCTCCTGCTCCCGGCTGGGCACCCAGCTGCTGGGACACAGGTGTGTCCTGATGCCACCGTCTACTCCTTTGAGAAGGGGAGGACAGAGTGCATCAGGGAGTTTGGTGTGGCTTACATGCGGCAAGGAGAAGGTGCAGCCCCAAACTGGCTTTCACTTCTAGAACCTTTTGCTATTGCGGGAGCAGCTGCTGGAGCTTTTCAACCGAGCTGCAAGAGTGAAAAGTGTGATGGCATGTCTATCTGAGAAGGAAGGTTCGGTGCCGCAGCCTGTTGTGCACAATTTATATGCTGATAAGAGAAGGGGGTGCTTTTGCAACGTTTTCCTTCCTGACACTTCTGTCTCTGTGAGCTTTAGCTGCTTGGACTCAGGGATACCGAAGGTATGTGAAAGTGACTGGGATGCGAGAATCATGTTGCACAGGGAACAGGGAAGGTCAGCAAATGTTTCCTGTCCTGGCACATCTCTCAGTCTGAACTGCAGCTGCAGATGCTTCACTTCCGCCAAGGACTCTGCCACCTTGAGAGAAGGATGCGCTCTATGGAGTTGAGAAAGAAAGTGCGTCTCACTAGCTTCTTTCCTCTACTTCATAGACAGCAAAGGGGCTATGAAAGGCAGCACTGGCTTTTTGTTCTAGGACTTCTTCTTTACAAGCAGCTGCTGGATGTTTGGAAGGGGGTTTGGGATATGCAAAAATGAGAGGCTAAGATGGTAAGAGGGTAAGATGGAAGTCATCTGGCAAAAGCAGAGCTCACAAAAGGGCCAGCTGAGAAAGCTCTTGCTGCCTACAACTTCAACTGCACCCCTCAAAGCAGCAGCACACACGCTGCTCTCGGCACTTTCCTTCTCAGCTCTACGCACCATCCTAAGCCTTGCCTCTCCCACACTCAGGATCCAAAGACAACGGCACCAGGGACTGCTCACACACTAAAGGCACCAGGACAAAAGGCTCACCAGCTTGGCCTTTGCATTCCCGCTGACAGCTCCACAGCTTGAACCCAGAGAACTGCCTGCTGCCAACAGCCTTTCCAATCACTCTGAGCACCTCATGACAAGGAGTGTGGGGAATGAATCTCCAGCAGCCTCCTGCCCCAGGCTGTCCCCCGGGAGCAGCCCTGCTCCAGGCCGTGACTGCCACCTGCACAGCCAAAGGACCCAGAGCCGGTGTTACACACCACGGCTGTGCCTGGCACAGAGACACCAGTGGCCACACAAGTGGCCATGGCACTGTCCACACACAGTCCCTGCTGCTGCTCCCCCAGCCGCTGGCACCAACTCCCAGCCACCCACTCCTAAAGCCACGGGGCCCACTGGGACACTGCGGGGGCTCGTGGAAGCCAGCGGCCATTGTGACACAGCGGGGCTGCACAGAGCCCACGGTGCTTTGTGACCCGTGGCTCCCAGGAGAGCCTTTGTTGTTGGGGAAGATGAAACAGGAAAGCCTTATAAATATGATTGCCTAACAAAAGATTCTGGGAATATGAAAACTGTGAGCGACATCGAAATGAAGGCCATCTTTGAGATATAGAGTCTTAGTTACTGAACAACTGGAAAACAATGGTATAGCCGGCTGAAGGTAATCCCCTCTTGATTGAACAATACCCTCTGCTTGCAGACAGGTCCAAGGGTCAGAGCAGACCCTACTAGCTCAGCAGAAGGGGTCCAAAGAGTAGTTTTTAGAAGTTAAAATGTAACACTCTATGGTAATGTAAGAACTCTTATAGGCTGTATGTAAATGCTATAGGATTTGTACCTTGTATTAGATTGGCTACTGAGAATTAGAATATTCACTACAGAAGATGATTTATTGTATTGTAACAAGCTCCTCGCTCTCTTAACTCCTCTCCTCTTAGTAATGCTCTTCTCCTCTTAGTAACGCTCTTAGTAACTCTCTTAGTAGCTCTCTTAGTAATGCTCTTCTCCTCTTAGTAGCTCTCTTAGTAACTCTCTTGCTCTTCTTCTTCCTCTTAATTCAGCTCTCCTCTTAGTTTGTCTCTCTTGCTCTTTACACTCTTAGCTCTCAGCCTCTTGCTCTAGCTCTCTCGCTCACTCTCTCTCCCTCTCTTACACCTTGGGCCTGCTTGGAGCTGCAGCTGGCAGCTCTAAGCAGTGCCCCTGTACCCACGCCCTCTGCAATAAACTGCATGCTCCAAAGACCTGCTTATAGAGATCTCTCGTCGCCGTCCATCTCCAGCCGGGCCCGACCGAACCCACACCCTCATCACCATCATCGCCATCAATTTCGACATTTGTGATGCTGGGGAACTACAAGGAAGCCTGGCTCCTCTGTGACACCACCACAGAAGCTCAGGGGAGCCCTGGAGACCGTGCTGATGCTATTGAACCTGATGCAACCCTGCCTCCTCTGTGACACCACAGAAGCTCTTGGAGCCCTGGAGACCGTGCTGATGCTATGGAACCTGATGCAACCCTGCCTCCTCTGTGACACCACAGAACCTCTGGGAGCCCTGGAGACCGTGCTGATGCTATGGAACCTGATGCAACCCTGCCTCCACTGTGACACCACAGAAGCTCAGGGAGCCCTGGAGACTGTGGTGATGCTATGGAACCTGATGCAACCCTGCCTCCACTGTGACACCACAGAACCTCTGGGAGCCCTGGAGACCGTGCTGATGCTATGGAACCTGATGCAACCCTGCCTCCACTGTGACACCACAGAAGCTCGGGGAGCTCTGCAGACCGTGGGGATGCTGGCGAAGCTGACGGAACCCTGGGCACCACAGTGACGCTATGGAACCTGGTGGAACCGAGGGGCCACAGTGACGCTGTGGGGCCTTTTGGAAGCAACAGGACCCTGGTGGGAAGCCACGGGATGATTAATCCTGCACGAACCTGCTCCAGGTGGGCTCCTCTCTCCCGGCTTCCACAGGTGCTGCTAGGATCCCACTCCGGCACTGGCTTGGCACGGGCTCACGGCTTCCTTTGGCAATGGCTCTGCTCCAGGATGGCATGCTGCAGAGAATGCAGGTAGATTTTGTGCTCACTCCTGGCATGCAGCTGGACAATAAAGCCTGATCCAGCCCCCCCTCAGCATATGTCCGGCTCTGGCATTGGGGCGGGGCAACTTTGGGAGCAGCCCCAGCCCTGCTCCTGCTCCCGGCTGGGCACCCAGCTGCTGGGACACAGGTGTGTCCTGATGCCACCGTCTACTCCTTTGAGAAGGGGAGGACAGAGTGCATCAGGGAGTTTGGTGTGGCTTACATGCGGCAAGGAGAAGGTGCAGCCCCAAACTGGCTTTCACTTCTAGAACCTTTTGCTATTGCGGGAGCAGCTGCTGGAGCTTTTCAACCGAGCTGCAAGAGTGAAAAGTGTGATGGCATGTCTATCTGAGAAGGAAGGTTCGGTGCCGCAGCCTGTTGTGCACAATTTATATGCTGATAAGAGAAGGGGGTGCTTTTGCAACGTTTTCCTTCCTGACACTTCTGTCTCTGTGAGCTTTAGCTGCTTGGACTCAGGGATACCGAAGGTGTGTGAAAGTGACTGGGATGCGAGAATCATGTTGCACAGGGAACAGGGAAGGTCAGCAAATGTTTCCTGTCCTGGCACATCTCTCAGTCTGAACTGCAGCTGCAGATGCTTCACTTCCGCCAAGGACTCTGCCACCTTGAGAGAAGGATGCGCTCTATGGAGTTGAGAAAGAAAGTGCGTCTCACTAGCTTCTTTCCTCTACTTCATAGACAGCAAAGGGGCTATGAAAGGCAGCACTGGCTTTTTGTTCTAGGACTTCTTCTTTACAAGCAGCTGCTGGATGTTTGGAAGGGGGTTTGGGATATGCAAAAATGAGAGGCTAAGATGGTAAGAGGGTAAGATGGAAGTCATCTGGCAAAAGCAGAGCTCACAAAAGGGCCAGCTGAGAAAGCTCTTGCTGCCTACAACTTCAACTGCACCCCTCAAAGCAGCAGCACACACGCTGCTCTCGGCACTTTCCTTCTCAGCTCTACGCACCATCCTAAGCCTTGCCTCTCCCACACTCAGGATCCAAAGACAACGGCACCAGGGACTGCTCACACACTAAAGGCACCAGGACAAAAGGCTCACCAGCTTGGCCTTTGCATTCCCGCTGACAGCTCCACAGCTTGAACCCAGAGAACTGCCTGCTGCCAACAGCCTTTCCAATCACTCTGAGCACCTCATGACAAGGAGTGTGGGGAATGAATCTCCAGCAGCCTCCTGCCCCAGGCTGTCCCCCGGGAGCAGCCCTGCTCCAGGCCGTGACTGCCACCTGCACAGCCAAAGGACCCAGAGCCGGTGTTACACACCACGGCTGTGCCTGGCACAGAGACACCAGTGGCCACACAAGTGGCCATGGCACTGTCCACACACAGTCCCTGCTGCTGCTCCCCCAGCCGCTGGCACCAACTCCCAGCCACCCACTCCTAAAGCCACGGGGCCCACTGGGACACTGCGGGGGCTCGTGGAAGCCAGCGGCCATTGTGACACAGCGGGGCTGCACAGAGCCCACGGTGCTTTGTGACCCGTGGCTCCCAGGAGAGCCTTTGTTGTTGGGGAAGATGAAACAGGAAAGCCTTATAAATATGATTGCCTAACAAAAGATTCTGGGAATATGAAAACTGTGAGCGACATCGAAATGAAGGCCATCTTTGAGATATAGAGTCTTAGTTACTGAACAACTGGAAAACAATGGTATAGCCGGCTGAAGGTAATCCCCTCTTGATTGAACAATACCCTCTGCTTGCAGACAGGTCCAAGGGTCAGAGCAGACCCTACTAGCTCAGCAGAAGGGGTCCAAAGAGTAGTTTTTAGAAGTTAAAATGTAACACTCTATGGTAATGTAAGAACTCTTATAGGCTGTATGTAAATGCTATAGGATTTGTACCTTGTATTAGATTGGCTACTGAGAATTAGAATATTCACTACAGAAGATGATTTATTGTATTGTAACAAGCTCCTCGCTCTCTTAACTCCTCTCCTCTTAGTAATGCTCTTCTCCTCTTAGTAACGCTCTTAGTAACTCTCTTAGTAGCTCTCTTAGTAATGCTCTTCTCCTCTTAGTAGCTCTCTTAGTAACTCTCTTGCTCTTCTTCTTCCTCTTAATTCAGCTCTCCTCTTAGTTTGTCTCTCTTGCTCTTTACACTCTTAGCTCTCAGCCTCTTGCTCTAGCTCTCTCGCTCACTCTCTCTCCCTCTCTTACACCTTGGGCCTGCTTGGAGCTGCAGCTGGCAGCTCTAAGCAGTGCCCCTGTACCCACGCCCTCTGCAATAAACTGCATGCTCCAAAGACCTGCTTATAGAGATCTCTCGTCACCGTCCATCTCCAGCCGGGCCCGACCGAACCCACACCCTCATCACCATCATCGCCATCAATTTCGACAAACTGGCGCCCAAACGTGAGTGAAGGCCTGATTCAGCTTCTTCCACCTGTGAGAGACTTCGCCATGGACGGTAACTAAAAGACCAGTTATAGCCACCTGGAACGTGTCGTGAGCACGGCATACCGTTGCTGTGCAGCGTAAAAGCCGGAGCTCTATAACTCTGCTGAGGCAGCCCTCGAGCACGGGGAGCCGTTACTTCGTAGCAATTACCTGGAGCTCTCGGAGGGAGGAAATTGCCTGGCAGTCCTCGAGCACAGACGGCCACTGCTGCGCAGCGGTTACCTGGAGCTCTTTGAGGAAGTTTGCCGTGGTACCCCTCGAGCACGGACACGCTGCTAAGCAGTGCAGACCGGAGCTCTTAGGAGGGATCCAGCCGCGCGCCCGAGCACAGGCGGGTATTGCTCAGCACCGCCCGCGCTGGAGCTCTGAGTGGAGACACCTGCGAGGTCCCGAGCACGGAAAGCCGTTGCCAAGCGACGCCTGAAACCGGAGCTCTGAGGAGGGACCCGACAGCAGCGTCCTGAGCGCCGTGTGGAGAGCCTGGCCAGCCCCCCACGACGGACTTCTGATTAAGGACCCTGCCCCCTGCGACATCTAGGTGAGTATCATACTGGTCAATAATGGGACAAACTCACTCTGCCCATGACAGACATCTCTATAAACAACTTAAGTACTTACTAAGCTCCGGTCCAAGTCAATTACCTAAACAGGAGCTAAAAAACCTCTTAGAATGGACTCTGATTAATTTCCCAAATGCTGACCGTTCAGCCGTCTTTACAAGAGACTTCTGGGACACAGTTCGGGTTAAACTCTTTAATAATATCTCCCGCCGGGATTGGGCTGCCGCGGAGCTGGTCCCGGCTTGCAGAGCGCTCGTGGAGCTGTTTGCTGCGAAGGCGCCGCCCGCAGCAGCCACCTCGCCGGGTCCCGCTCCTGCTGCGAGCCCGCCCCTTGCCGCCGCGAGCCTGCAACCGGGCACGGCCCCCGCCCCGCCGCCGGACCTCACGGCTCCGGTACCCGCGGTCCAGCTGTCTCGTGCCGCCCCGCCCCACCCCCCCGCGGTCCCTGCACCGGTCACCCCTGCCCCACCGGACTCCACCGCCCCCCCCACCGCCCCCGTCATCTCCACCCCCACGGTCCCGTTAGTCCCTGCTGTCCCGCCTCTCGCGGCTCCGGTAGCCGCGGTCCGACTGACTCGTGCCGCCCCGCCCCCCGCCCCCGCTGTCCTGGCAGCCGTCACCCCTGTCCCACCGGACCCTACGACCCCCTCCACCGCTCCCCCCATCCCCGCCCCCCCCATCCCGTTCCTCCCTGCTGCCCCGGCTCCCGCGGTCCCCGCCCTCGGCTCCAGCGTCTTCGCGGCCCCGTCCCTCGCTCCTCCCACCCCGTCCGCCAGCGCCTTCGCGGCCCCGCCCCCCGCCGATAGCCCCGCGGGGCCAGCGGCTGCTCCCCAGCCACCTACGGGTCCTACCGCTCCCCTAGCCGCGCCTGTTATGGCTGTAGCCACCATCATAGCCGGCCCCCCGCAAAGCCAGGCGGCGACCCTTCTTCCAGCCCCCCAGGTCCCCCTCGCCGCCACCGACACGGCGCCGGTGGTGGTCAACGTCCCGTCCGCGTCCGTGGGACACGGAGCGCCCCAGCCCCGCCAGCCACCTGGTGCCGGCGCTGCAGCGCCTACACAGATGGCTGCTGCCTCTCCCGTGCCTGCCGCTGCTCCAGCCCCGTCTCCTGGCACCGCCGCGCCGGCAGCCACACCAGCCCAGCCTGCAAACTCCCAGCGGCAGCACGCCGCGGTCCAGCCGCCGACTGGCCCACCGTTCGCCATGGCCCCACCGCAACATACTCCCGCCGCCTCCACGCCGGCCCTCCCGCCTCCCGCAGCCCCGGGATCGTCTCCTGCCGACGGGACAGCCCTGCCACCTCCCGCTCTCCCCGACACACAGACAGCGGCCATCACAGTCCGCCACGTTGACCTGATGGCGTAACCCACGCACGCTCACACTTCTCCAACCACAGCACTGCTCACGGAACTAGCTCCGCCACCGCCCCCCACGGCTTTCACCTCGCCTTCAATAGAGCCACCCGCACCCCCTCGCCCGCTGCCGCGGAGCCGGTTGCTCGCGGCCCCCCCGCCTCCTCGCCCGCCACCGCGGAGATCGGCAGTGCCATCGCCGCCCCCGCCGGGGCCCTCCGGCACCGCACAGCTGTATCCCTCGGCTACCGCCGCCCAGCAACATCCCTCCGCGCAGCTCAGCCTCGCCTCACAAGCCGCAAACAGGGGGGGAACGGAGGGCAGTGGTGCAGCTCCAGTGGCAGGGAAGACGGAGAGCCGCTCTGCCCGAGCTGATGCTTTAAATCTAACACCAGGAAACCCTGAAAAGCAGCCAGATTTGTTTGCAATGAGCCCCAGAGTCCCGCCAGCGAGCGGCTGGGATCTTGCAACCCATAAGGAGAAAACGAGTTCTGAGAGTTTGTTAGCGCTACTTTCTGAATCAAAAAATCCTCCAAAGTGCTCAGATTATTCTCAATTAACAGATTGGCATGAAATAAGACTCCAAAGCTGTAAAGATGAAAGTCTATTAGCTAAGCCTGTGATAGCTAGCCAACAGCCTGACAGTCCCAAAACGTGGGTTCCCATCCCCACTCACGAAATTAAAGAACTAAGAAGGGCTGTAAGAGATAGTGGTATTTGCTCACCGTATCTTAAACAACTGCTAAAAAGTACCCTAAAAAGAACACATCAAACCCTAAAACGCATTTTAGATCAACAGAGAGGGGGAGAAGTCCAGGATACACCTCAAAGGAGGTTGAACAAGGCTTTGTATGTTTACAATTTTTTGAATAGCTCTGCAGAAGAGCCTGATCCCCCCATTTATAGACATTTTTTGAACAACAAAAAAGCAAAACTGAAAGAGCGCCCCCCAGTTTTGATTAAAAATCTAGACTCAGGAAAAATAGAAGGACCATACAATCTTATAATGTGGGGGAAGGGGTTTGCATGTGTTTCCACAGGTGAAGGAATCAAGTGGGTTCCAGCAAAAAACGTGAAGCCATACCTCGCATCAAAGCCTGCTGATGCCACCACACCAGCCAGTGACTCTGCAAGTGGAAGCCAGGAAGCAAGCACCCAGACCTGAACTGCGCAGAATCACCAGAAGAAAGTGATCTGCCAAAAACAGCTCAAGAAAAGAATGGAGTTTTCTCATTTGCGCGCGTGCATGTTGCTTTTATTCTTTTGTTTTAGTTTTTGTAGTGAAGCTTTACCTGTGAATCAACCAAAGACAAATGTCTGGGTTGCTTTAGCCAAATCCGCAGGCTCCGATACCATCTGTCTATCTGACACAAGCCCTGACAAACCTTTTTCAACCTGTTTAGTTGGAGTACCTCTTCCAGAAGGTTTTGATAATATTACTCTTGATAAGTATTGGCCATATGACGATCATCATGTATCTCCAACTCCCAGCCATAGACACCAAACTTATATTGATAATTCTAAAATTGATAAATCTGACCTTCAAGAGCTAGAAATCCTAGGTTCGTTAACTATGGATACCTGCTATTTCTTTCACTTTCAAGGAGAAAACGGTCCCCATTTAAATGTTACCCCATATCACCCAGCTTATAGCAATGTAACTTCTTGGTGTAGTCAAGTTAAGCTTCTTATATATGACGAACCTCATGCAGATCGTTTTAGCAAACTTCCTATTCGATTCCCCAGAGGAATTTGGCTCATCTGTGGAGACAGGGCCTGGCAAGGTATACCTTCAAAAATAGATGGTGGCCCTTGTGCTCTGGGACAACTTACAATTATTGCTCCCAGTGTCAAAGAGGTAATCAAAAAGAAAAGCAGAAAGATCAGATCTTCCTGGGGACATCAGTACGATAGTGACTGTGATAGTGACTTCCACCCTTGGAACTCTGGAAAATCAATTGTTGCAAGCATTTTTCTACCTCAGTTAAGCTCCTCAATTGCTTTAAAACAGTTAAACAAGTTGGGATGTTGGCTCAGCAAGGAGGTAAATGCCACCTCTACTATGATCAGTGATCTGTTAACCGATGAAGAGGCAGTCAGACATGCCACTTTACAAAATAGAGCTGCCGTTGATTATCTTTTATTAGCACATGGGCACGGCTGTGAAGATTTTGAAGGATTATGCTGTATGAACTTATCCGATCATTCTGTTTCCATTCACAAACAGCTACAAAACCTAAAGGATCTAGCTAACCAAATTAGAACAGATGACCCGTCTTGGCTGGACAGTTTGTTTGATGATTGGAGCTTTGCACCTTGGCTAAGGGAACTCTGTAAAATAGGCTTGATTATTCTAGTAGTAATAATTATAGTTTTAGTAGCAGTACCTTGTATGCTTCAGTGTGTGCAAAAAATAACGAGTAGGACTGTATCTAATATCTTAGTTGTTCATCAGAACGGGGGAGATGTTGGGGAAGATGAAACAGGAAAGCCTTATAAATATGATTGCCTAACAAAAGATTCTGGGAATATGAAAACTGTGAGCGACATCGAAATGAAGGCCATCTTTGAGATATAGAGTCTTAGTTACTGAACAACTGGAAAACAATGGTATAGCCGGCTGAAGGTAATCCCCTCTTGATTGAACAATACCCTCTGCTTGCAGACAGGTCCAAGGGTCAGAGCAGACCCTACTAGCTCAGCAGAAGGGGTCCAAAGAGTAGTTTTTAGAAGTTAAAATGTAACACTCTATGGTAATGTAAGAACTCTTATAGGCTGTATGTAAATGCTATAGGATTTGTACCTTGTATTAGATTGGCTACTGAGAATTAGAATATTCACTACAGAAGATGATTTATTGTATTGTAACAAGCTCCTCGCTCTCTTAACTCCTCTCCTCTTAGTAATGCTCTTCTCCTCTTAGTAACGCTCTTAGTAACTCTCTTAGTAGCTCTCTTAGTAATGCTCTTCTCCTCTTAGTAGCTCTCTTAGTAACTCTCTTGCTCTTCTTCTTCCTCTTAATTCAGCTCTCCTCTTAGTTTGTCTCTCTTGCTCTTTACACTCTTAGCTCTCAGCCTCTTGCTCTAGCTCTCTCGCTCACTCTCTCTCCCTCTCTTACACCTTGGGCCTGCTTGGAGCTGCAGCTGGCAGCTCTAAGCAGTGCCCCTGTACCCACGCCCTCTGCAATAAACTGCATGCTCCAAAGACCTGCTTATAGAGATCTCTCGTCGCCGTCCATCTCCAGCCGGGCCCGACCGAACCCACACCCTCATCACCATCATCGCCATCAATTTCGACATTTGTGATGCTGGGGAACTACAAGGAAGCCTGGCTCCTCTGTGACACCACCACAGAAGCTCAGGGGAGCCCTGGAGACCGTGCTGATGCTATTGAACCTGATGCAACCCTGCCTCCTCTGTGACACCACAGAAGCTCTTGGAGCCCTGGAGACCGTGCTGATGCTATGGAACCTGATGCAACCCTGCCTCCTCTGTGACACCACAGAACCTCTGGGAGCCCTGGAGACCGTGCTGATGCTATGGAACCTGATGCAACCCTGCCTCCACTGTGACACCACAGAAGCTCAGGGAGCCCTGGAGACTGTGGTGATGCTATGGAACCTGATGCAACCCTGCCTCCACTGTGACACCACAGAACCTCTGGGAGCCCTGGAGACCGTGCTGATGCTATGGAACCTGATGCAACCCTGCCTCCACTGTGACACCACAGAAGCTCGGGGAGCTCTGCAGACCGTGGGGATGCTGGCGAAGCTGACGGAACCCTGGGCACCACAGTGACGCTATGGAACCTGGTGGAACCGAGGGGCCACAGTGACGCTGTGGGGCCTTTTGGAAGCAACAGGACCCTGGTGGGAAGCCACGGGATGATTAATCCTGCACGAACCTGCTCCAGGTGGGCTCCTCTCTCCCGGCTTCCACAGGTGCTGCTAGGATCCCACTCCGGCACTGGCTTGGCACGGGCTCACGGCTTCCTTTGGCAATGGCTCTGCTCCAGGATGGCATGCTGCAGAGAATGCAGGTAGATTTTGTGCTCACTCCTGGCATGCAGCTGGACAATAAAGCCTGATCCAGCCCCCCCTCAGCATATGTCCGGCTCTGGCATTGGGGCGGGGCAACTTTGGGAGCAGCCCCAGCCCTGCTCCTGCTCCCGGCTGGGCACCCAGCTGCTGGGACACAGGTGTGTCCTGATGCCACCGTCTACTCCTTTGAGAAGGGGAGGACAGAGTGCATCAGGGAGTTTGGTGTGGCTTACATGCGGCAAGGAGAAGGTGCAGCCCCAAACTGGCTTTCACTTCTAGAACCTTTTGCTATTGCGGGAGCAGCTGCTGGAGCTTTTCAACCGAGCTGCAAGAGTGAAAAGTGTGATGGCATGTCTATCTGAGAAGGAAGGTTCGGTGCCGCAGCCTGTTGTGCACAATTTATATGCTGATAAGAGAAGGGGGTGCTTTTGCAACGTTTTCCTTCCTGACACTTCTGTCTCTGTGAGCTTTAGCTGCTTGGACTCAGGGATACCGAAGGTGTGTGAAAGTGACTGGGATGCGAGAATCATGTTGCACAGGGAACAGGGAAGGTCAGCAAATGTTTCCTGTCCTGGCACATCTCTCAGTCTGAACTGCAGCTGCAGATGCTTCACTTCCGCCAAGGACTCTGCCACCTTGAGAGAAGGATGCGCTCTATGGAGTTGAGAAAGAAAGTGCGTCTCACTAGCTTCTTTCCTCTACTTCATAGACAGCAAAGGGGCTATGAAAGGCAGCACTGGCTTTTTGTTCTAGGACTTCTTCTTTACAAGCAGCTGCTGGATGTTTGGAAGGGGGTTTGGGATATGCAAAAATGAGAGGCTAAGATGGTAAGAGGGTAAGATGGAAGTCATCTGGCAAAAGCAGAGCTCACAAAAGGGCCAGCTGAGAAAGCTCTTGCTGCCTACAACTTCAACTGCACCCCTCAAAGCAGCAGCACACACGCTGCTCTCGGCACTTTCCTTCTCAGCTCTACGCACCATCCTAAGCCTTGCCTCTCCCACACTCAGGATCCAAAGACAACGGCACCAGGGACTGCTCACACACTAAAGGCACCAGGACAAAAGGCTCACCAGCTTGGCCTTTGCATTCCCGCTGACAGCTCCACAGCTTGAACCCAGAGAACTGCCTGCTGCCAACAGCCTTTCCAATCACTCTGAGCACCTCATGACAAGGAGTGTGGGGAATGAATCTCCAGCAGCCTCCTGCCCCAGGCTGTCCCCCGGGAGCAGCCCTGCTCCAGGCCGTGACTGCCACCTGCACAGCCAAAGGACCCAGAGCCGGTGTTACACACCACGGCTGTGCCTGGCACAGAGACACCAGTGGCCACACAAGTGGCCATGGCACTGTCCACACACAGTCCCTGCTGCTGCTCCCCCAGCCGCTGGCACCAACTCCCAGCCACCCACTCCTAAAGCCACGGGGCCCACTGGGACACTGCGGGGGCTCGTGGAAGCCAGCGGCCATTGTGACACAGCGGGGCTGCACAGAGCCCACGGTGCTTTGTGACCCGTGGCTCCCAGGAGAGCCTTTGTTGTTGGGGAAGATGAAACAGGAAAGCCTTATAAATATGATTGCCTAACAAAAGATTCTGGGAATATGAAAACTGTGAGCGACATCGAAATGAAGGCCATCTTTGAGATATAGAGTCTTAGTTACTGAACAACTGGAAAACAATGGTATAGCCGGCTGAAGGTAATCCCCTCTTGATTGAACAATACCCTCTGCTTGCAGACAGGTCCAAGGGTCAGAGCAGACCCTACTAGCTCAGCAGAAGGGGTCCAAAGAGTAGTTTTTAGAAGTTAAAATGTAACACTCTATGGTAATGTAAGAACTCTTATAGGCTGTATGTAAATGCTATAGGATTTGTACCTTGTATTAGATTGGCTACTGAGAATTAGAATATTCACTACAGAAGATGATTTATTGTATTGTAACAAGCTCCTCGCTCTCTTAACTCCTCTCCTCTTAGTAATGCTCTTCTCCTCTTAGTAACGCTCTTAGTAACTCTCTTAGTAGCTCTCTTAGTAATGCTCTTCTCCTCTTAGTAGCTCTCTTAGTAACTCTCTTGCTCTTCTTCTTCCTCTTAATTCAGCTCTCCTCTTAGTTTGTCTCTCTTGCTCTTTACACTCTTAGCTCTCAGCCTCTTGCTCTAGCTCTCTCGCTCACTCTCTCTCCCTCTCTTACACCTTGGGCCTGCTTGGAGCTGCAGCTGGCAGCTCTAAGCAGTGCCCCTGTACCCACGCCCTCTGCAATAAACTGCATGCTCCAAAGACCTGCTTATAGAGATCTCTCGTCGCCGTCCATCTCCAGCCGGGCCCGACCGAACCCACACCCTCATCACCATCATCGCCATCAATTTCGACATTTGTGATGCTGGGGAACTACAAGGAAGCCTGGCTCCTCTGTGACACCACCACAGAAGCTCAGGGGAGCCCTGGAGACCGTGCTGATGCTATTGAACCTGATGCAACCCTGCCTCCTCTGTGACACCACAGAAGCTCTTGGAGCCCTGGAGACCGTGCTGATGCTATGGAACCTGATGCAACCCTGCCTCCTCTGTGACACCACAGAACCTCTGGGAGCCCTGGAGACCGTGCTGATGCTATGGAACCTGATGCAACCCTGCCTCCACTGTGACACCACAGAAGCTCAGGGAGCCCTGGAGACTGTGGTGATGCTATGGAACCTGATGCAACCCTGCCTCCACTGTGACACCACAGAACCTCTGGGAGCCCTGGAGACCGTGCTGATGCTATGGAACCTGATGCAACCCTGCCTCCACTGTGACACCACAGAAGCTCGGGGAGCTCTGCAGACCGTGGGGATGCTGGCGAAGCTGACGGAACCCTGGGCACCACAGTGACGCTATGGAACCTGGTGGAACCGAGGGGCCACAGTGACGCTGTGGGGCCTTTTGGAAGCAACAGGACCCTGGTGGGAAGCCACGGGATGATTAATCCTGCACGAACCTGCTCCAGGTGGGCTCCTCTCTCCCGGCTTCCACAGGTGCTGCTAGGATCCCACTCCGGCACTGGCTTGGCACGGGCTCACGGCTTCCTTTGGCAATGGCTCTGCTCCAGGATGGCATGCTGCAGAGAATGCAGGTAGATTTTGTGCTCACTCCTGGCATGCAGCTGGACAATAAAGCCTGATCCAGCCCCCCCTCAGCATATGTCCGGCTCTGGCATTGGGGCGGGGCAACTTTGGGAGCAGCCCCAGCCCTGCTCCTGCTCCCGGCTGGGCACCCAGCTGCTGGGACACAGGTGTGTCCTGATGCCACCGTCTACTCCTTTGAGAAGGGGAGGACAGAGTGCATCAGGGAGTTTGGTGTGGCTTACATGCGGCAAGGAGAAGGTGCAGCCCCAAACTGGCTTTCACTTCTAGAACCTTTTGCTATTGCGGGAGCAGCTGCTGGAGCTTTTCAACCGAGCTGCAAGAGTGAAAAGTGTGATGGCATGTCTATCTGAGAAGGAAGGTTCGGTGCCGCAGCCTGTTGTGCACAATTTATATGCTGATAAGAGAAGGGGGTGCTTTTGGAACGTTTTCCTTCCTGACACTTCTGTCTCTGTGAGCTTTAGCTGCTTGGACTCAGGGATACCGAAGGTGTGTGAAAGTGACTGGGATGCGAGAATCATGTTGCACAGGGAACAGGGAAGGTCAGCAAATGTTTCCTGTCCTGGCACATCTCTCAGTCTGAACTGCAGCTGCAGATGCTTCACTTCCGCCAAGGACTCTGCCACCTTGAGAGAAGGATGCGCTCTATGGAGTTGAGAAAGAAAGTGCGTCTCACTAGCTTCTTTCCTCTACTTCATAGACAGCAAAGGGGCTATGAAAGGCAGCACTGGCTTTTTGTTCTAGGACTTCTTCTTTACAAGCAGCTGCTGGATGTTTGGAAGGGGGTTTGGGATATGCAAAAATGAGAGGCTAAGATGGTAAGAGGGTAAGATGGAAGTCATCTGGCAAAAGCAGAGCTCACAAAAGGGCCAGCTGAGAAAGCTCTTGCTGCCTACAACTTCAACTGCACCCCTCAAAGCAGCAGCACACACGCTGCTCTCGGCACTTTCCTTCTCAGCTCTACGCACCATCCTAAGCCTTGCCTCTCCCACACTCAGGATCCAAAGACAACGGCACCAGGGACTGCTCACACACTAAAGGCACCAGGACAAAAGGCTCACCAGCTTGGCCTTTGCATTCCCGCTGACAGCTCCACAGCTTGAACCCAGAGAACTGCCTGCTGCCAACAGCCTTTCCAATCACTCTGAGCACCTCATGACAAGGAGTGTGGGGAATGAATCTCCAGCAGCCTCCTGCCCCAGGCTGTCCCCCGGGAGCAGCCCTGCTCCAGGCCGTGACTGCCACCTGCACAGCCAAAGGACCCAGAGCCGGTGTTACACACCACGGCTGTGCCTGGCACAGAGACACCAGTGGCCACACAAGTGGCCATGGCACTGTCCACACACAGTCCCTGCTGCTGCTCCCCCAGCCGCTGGCACCAACTCCCAGCCACCCACTCCTAAAGCCACGGGGCCCACTGGGACACTGCGGGGGCTCGTGGAAGCCAGCGGCCATTGTGACACAGCGGGGCTGCACAGAGCCCACGGTGCTTTGTGACCCGTGGCTCCCAGGAGAGCCTTTGTTGTTGGGGAAGATGAAACAGGAAAGCCTTATAAATATGATTGCCTAACAAAAGATTCTGGGAATATGAAAACTGTGAGCGACATCGAAATGAAGGCCATCTTTGAGATATAGAGTCTTAGTTACTGAACAACTGGAAAACAATGGTATAGCCGGCTGAAGGTAATCCCCTCTTGATTGAACAATACCCTCTGCTTGCAGACAGGTCCAAGGGTCAGAGCAGACCCTACTAGCTCAGCAGAAGGGGTCCAAAGAGTAGTTTTTAGAAGTTAAAATGTAACACTCTATGGTAATGTAAGAACTCTTATAGGCTGTATGTAAATGCTATAGGATTTGTACCTTGTATTAGATTGGCTACTGAGAATTAGAATATTCACTACAGAAGATGATTTATTGTATTGTAACAAGCTCCTCGCTCTCTTAACTCCTCTCCTCTTAGTAATGCTCTTCTCCTCTTAGTAACGCTCTTAGTAACTCTCTTAGTAGCTCTCTTAGTAATGCTCTTCTCCTCTTAGTAGCTCTCTTAGTAACTCTCTTGCTCTTCTTCTTCCTCTTAATTCAGCTCTCCTCTTAGTTTGTCTCTCTTGCTCTTTACACTCTTAGCTCTCAGCCTCTTGCTCTAGCTCTCTCGCTCACTCTCTCTCCCTCTCTTACACCTTGGGCCTGCTTGGAGCTGCAGCTGGCAGCTCTAAGCAGTGCCCCTGTACCCACGCCCTCTGCAATAAACTGCATGCTCCAAAGACCTGCTTATAGAGATCTCTCGTCACCGTCCATCTCCAGCCGGGCCCGACCGAACCCACACCCTCATCACCATCATCGCCATCAATTTCGACAAACTGGCGCCCAAACGTGAGTGAAGGCCTGATTCAGCTTCTTCCACCTGTGAGAGACTTCGCCATGGACGGTAACTAAAAGACCAGTTATAGCCACCTGGAACGTGTCGTGAGCACGGCATACCGTTGCTGCGCAGCGTAAAAGCCGGAGCTCTATAACTCTGCTGAGGCAGCCCTCGAGCACGGGGAGCCGTTACTTCGTAGCAATTACCTGGAGCTCTCGGAGGGAGGAAATTGCCTGGCAGTCCTCGAGCACAGACGGCCACTGCTGCGCAGCGGTTACCTGGAGCTCTTTGAGGAAGTTTGCCGTGGTACCCCTCGAGCACGGACACGCTGCTAAGCAGTGCAGACCGGAGCTCTTAGGAGGGATCCAGCCGCGCGCCCGAGCACAGGCGGGTATTGCTCAGCACCGCCCGCGCTGGAGCTCTGAGTGGAGACACCTGCGAGGTCCCGAGCACGGAAAGCCGTTGCCAAGCGACGCCTGAAACCGGAGCTCTGAGGAGGGACCCGACAGCAGCGTCCTGAGCGCCGTGTGGAGAGCCTGGCCAGCCCCCCACGACGGACTTCTGATTAAGGACCCTGCCCCCTGCGACATCTAGGTGAGTATCATACTGGTCAATAATGGGACAAACTCACTCTGCCCATGACAGACATCTCTATAAACAACTTAAGTACTTACTAAGCTCCGGTCCAAGTCAATTACCTAAACAGGAGCTAAAAAACCTCTTAGAATGGACTCTGATTAATTTCCCAAATGCTGACCGTTCAGCCGTCTTTACAAGAGACTTCTGGGACACAGTTCGGGTTAAACTCTTTAATAATATCTCCCGCCGGGATTGGGCTGCCGCGGAGCTGGTCCCGGCTTGCAGAGCGCTCGTGGAGCTGTTTGCTGCGAAGGCGCCGCCCGCAGCAGCCACCTCGCCGGGTCCCGCTCCTGCTGCGAGCCCGCCCCTTGCCGCCGCGAGCCTGCAACCGGGCACGGCCCCCGCCCCGCCGCCGGACCTCACGGCTCCGGTACCCGCGGTCCAGCTGTCTCGTGCCGCCCCGCCCCACCCCCCCGCGGTCCCTGCACCGGTCACCCCTGCCCCACCGGTCACCCCTGCCCCACCGGACTCCACCGCCCCCCCCACCGCCCCCGTCATCTCCACCCCCACGGTCCCGTTAGTCCCTGCTGTCCCGCCTCTCGCGGCTCCGGTAGCCGCGGTCCGACTGACTCGTGCCGCCCCGCCCCCCGCCCCCGCTGTCCTGGCAGCCGTCACCCCTGTCCCACCGGACCCTACGACCCCCTCCACCGCTCCCCCCATCCCCGCCCCCCCCATCCCGTTCCTCCCTGCTGCCCCGGCTCCCGCGGTCCCCGCCCTCGGCTCCAGCGTCTTCGCGGCCCCGTCCCTCGCTCCTCCCACCCCGTCCGCCAGCGCCTTCGCGGCCCCGCCCCCCGCCGATAGCCCCGCGGGGCCAGCGGCTGCTCCCCAGCCACCTACGGGTCCTACCGCTCCCCTAGCCGCGCCTGTTATGGCTGTAGCCACCATCATAGCCGGCCCCCCGCAAAGCCAGGCGGCGACCCTTCTTCCAGCCCCCCAGGTCCCCCTCGCCGCCACCGACACGGCGCCGGTGGTGGTCAACGTCCCGTCCGCGTCCGTGGGACACGGAGCGCCCCAGCCCCGCCAGCCACCTGGTGCCGGCGCTGCAGCGCCTACACAGATGGCTGCTGCCTCTCCCGTGCCTGCCGCTGCTCCAGCCCCGTCTCCTGGCACCGCCGCGCCGGCAGCCACACCAGCCCAGCCTGCAAACTCCCAGCGGCAGCACGCCGCGGTCCAGCCGCCGACTGGCCCACCGTTCGCCATGGCCCCACCGCAACATACTCCCGCCGCCTCCACGCCGGCCCTCCCGCCTCCCGCAGCCCCGGGATCGTCTCCTGCCGACGGGACAGCCCTGCCACCTCCCGCTCTCCCCGACACACAGACAGCGGCCATCACAGTCCGCCACGTTGACCTGATGGCGTAACCCACGCACGCTCACACTTCTCCAACCACAGCACTGCTCACGGAACTAGCTCCGCCACCGCCCCCCACGGCTTTCACCTCGCCTTCAATAGAGCCACCCGCACCCCCTCGCCCGCTGCCGCGGAGCCGGTTGCTCGCGGCCCCCCCGCCTCCTCGCCCGCCACCGCGGAGATCGGCAGTGCCATCGCCGCCCCCGCCGGGGCCCTCCGGCACCGCACAGCTGTATCCCTCGGCTACCGCCGCCCAGCAACATCCCTCCGCGCAGCTCAGCCTCGCCTCACAAGCCGCAAACAGGGGGGGAACGGAGGGCAGTGGTGCAGCTCCAGTGGCAGGGAAGACGGAGAGCCGCTCTGCCCGAGCTGATGCTTTAAATCTAACACCAGGAAACCCTGAAAAGCAGCCAGATTTGTTTGCAATGAGCCCCAGAGTCCCGCCAGCGAGCGGCTGGGATCTTGCAACCCATAAGGAGAAAACGAGTTCTGAGAGTTTGTTAGCGCTACTTTCTGAATCAAAAAATCCTCCAAAGTGCTCAGATTATTCTCAATTAACAGATTGGCATGAAATAAGACTCCAAAGCTGTAAAGATGAAAGTCTATTAGCTAAGCCTGTGATAGCTAGCCAACAGCCTGACAGTCCCAAAACGTGGGTTCCCATCCCCACTCACGAAATTAAAGAACTAAGAAGGGCTGTAAGAGATAGTGGTATTTGCTCACCGTATCTTAAACAACTGCTAAAAAGTACCCTAAAAAGAACACATCAAACCCTAAAACGCATTTTAGATCAACAGAGAGGGGGAGAAGTCCAGGATACACCTCAAAGGAGGTTGAACAAGGCTTTGTATGTTTACAATTTTTTGAATAGCTCTGCAGAAGAGCCTGATCCCCCCATTTATAGACATTTTTTGAACAACAAAAAAGCAAAACTGAAAGAGCGCCCCCCAGTTTTGATTAAAAATCTAGACTCAGGAAAAATAGAAGGACCATACAATCTTATAATGTGGGGGAAGGGGTTTGCATGTGTTTCCACAGGTGAAGGAATCAAGTGGGTTCCAGCAAAAAACGTGAAGCCATACCTCGCATCAAAGCCTGCTGATGCCACCACACCAGCCAGTGACTCTGCAAGTGGAAGCCAGGAAGCAAGCACCCAGACCTGAACTGCGCAGAATCACCAGAAGAAAGTGATCTGCCAAAAACAGCTCAAGAAAAGAATGGAGTTTTCTCATTTGCGCGCGTGCATGTTGCTTTTATTCTTTTGTTTTAGTTTTTGTAGTGAAGCTTTACCTGTGAATCAACCAAAGACAAATGTCTGGGTTGCTTTAGCCAAATCCGCAGGCTCCGATACCATCTGTCTATCTGACACAAGCCCTGACAAACCTTTTTCAACCTGTTTAGTTGGAGTACCTCTTCCAGAAGGTTTTGATAATATTACTCTTGATAAGTATTGGCCATATGACGATCATCATGTATCTCCAACTCCCAGCCATAGACACCAAACTTATATTGATAATTCTAAAATTGATAAATCTGACCTTCAAGAGCTAGAAATCCTAGGTTCGTTAACTATGGATACCTGCTATTTCTTTCACTTTCAAGGAGAAAACGGTCCCCATTTAAATGTTACCCCATATCACCCAGCTTATAGCAATGTAACTTCTTGGTGTAGTCAAGTTAAGCTTCTTATATATGACGAACCTCATGCAGATCGTTTTAGCAAACTTCCTATTCGATTCCCCAGAGGAATTTGGCTCATCTGTGGAGACAGGGCCTGGCAAGGTATACCTTCAAAAATAGATGGTGGCCCTTGTGCTCTGGGACAACTTACAATTATTGCTCCCAGTGTCAAAGAGGTAATCAAAAAGAAAAGCAGAAAGATCAGATCTTCCTGGGGACATCAGTACGATAGTGACTGTGATAGTGACTTCCACCCTTGGAACTCTGGAAAATCAATTGTTGCAAGCATTTTTCTACCTCAGTTAAGCTCCTCAATTGCTTTAAAACAGTTAAACAAGTTGGGATGTTGGCTCAGCAAGGAGGTAAATGCCACCTCTACTATGATCAGTGATCTGTTAACCGATGAAGAGGCAGTCAGACATGCCACTTTACAAAATAGAGCTGCCGTTGATTATCTTTTATTAGCACATGGGCACGGCTGTGAAGATTTTGAAGGATTATGCTGTATGAACTTATCCGATCATTCTGTTTCCATTCACAAACAGCTACAAAACCTAAAGGATCTAGCTAACCAAATTAGAACAGATGACCCGTCTTGGCTGGACAGTTTGTTTGATGATTGGAGCTTTGCACCTTGGCTAAGGGAACTCTGTAAAATAGGCTTGATTATTCTAGTAGTAATAATTATAGTTTTAGTAGCAGTACCTTGTATGCTTCAGTGTGTGCAAAAAATAACGAGTAGGACTGTATCTAATATCTTAGTTGTTCATCAGAACGGGGGAGATGTTGGGGAAGATGAAACAGGAAAGCCTTATAAATATGATTGCCTAACAAAAGATTCTGGGAATATGAAAACTGTGAGCGACATCGAAATGAAGGCCATCTTTGAGATATAGAGTCTTAGTTACTGAACAACTGGAAAACAATGGTATAGCCGGCTGAAGGTAATCCCCTCTTGATTGAACAATACCCTCTGCTTGCAGACAGGTCCAAGGGTCAGAGCAGACCCTACTAGCTCAGCAGAAGGGGTCCAAAGAGTAGTTTTTAGAAGTTAAAATGTAACACTCTATGGTAATGTAAGAACTCTTATAGGCTGTATGTAAATGCTATAGGATTTGTACCTTGTATTAGATTGGCTACTGAGAATTAGAATATTCACTACAGAAGATGATTTATTGTATTGTAACAAGCTCCTCGCTCTCTTAACTCCTCTCCTCTTAGTAATGCTCTTCTCCTCTTAGTAACGCTCTTAGTAACTCTCTTAGTAGCTCTCTTAGTAATGCTCTTCTCCTCTTAGTAGCTCTCTTAGTAACTCTCTTGCTCTTCTTCTTCCTCTTAATTCAGCTCTCCTCTTAGTTTGTCTCTCTTGCTCTTTACACTCTTAGCTCTCAGCCTCTTGCTCTAGCTCTCTCGCTCACTCTCTCTCCCTCTCTTACACCTTGGGCCTGCTTGGAGCTGCAGCTGGCAGCTCTAAGCAGTGCCCCTGTACCCACGCCCTCTGCAATAAACTGCATGCTCCAAAGACCTGCTTATAGAGATCTCTCGTCGCCGTCCATCTCCAGCCGGGCCCGACCGAACCCACACCCTCATCACCATCATCGCCATCAATTTCGACATTTGTGATGCTGGGGAACTACAAGGAAGCCTGGCTCCTCTGTGACACCACCACAGAAGCTCAGGGGAGCCCTGGAGACCGTGCTGATGCTATTGAACCTGATGCAACCCTGCCTCCTCTGTGACACCACAGAAGCTCTTGGAGCCCTGGAGACCGTGCTGATGCTATGGAACCTGATGCAACCCTGCCTCCTCTGTGACACCACAGAACCTCTGGGAGCCCTGGAGACCGTGCTGATGCTATGGAACCTGATGCAACCCTGCCTCCACTGTGACACCACAGAAGCTCAGGGAGCCCTGGAGACTGTGGTGATGCTATGGAACCTGATGCAACCCTGCCTCCACTGTGACACCACAGAACCTCTGGGAGCCCTGGAGACCGTGCTGATGCTATGGAACCTGATGCAACCCTGCCTCCACTGTGACACCACAGAAGCTCGGGGAGCTCTGCAGACCGTGGGGATGCTGGCGAAGCTGACGGAACCCTGGGCACCACAGTGACGCTATGGAACCTGGTGGAACCGAGGGGCCACAGTGACGCTGTGGGGCCTTTTGGAAGCAACAGGACCCTGGTGGGAAGCCACGGGATGATTAATCCTGCACGAACCTGCTCCAGGTGGGCTCCTCTCTCCCGGCTTCCACAGGTGCTGCTAGGATCCCACTCCGGCACTGGCTTGGCACGGGCTCACGGCTTCCTTTGGCAATGGCTCTGCTCCAGGATGGCATGCTGCAGAGAATGCAGGTAGATTTTGTGCTCACTCCTGGCATGCAGCTGGACAATAAAGCCTGATCCAGCCCCCCCTCAGCATATGTCCGGCTCTGGCATTGGGGCGGGGCAACTTTGGGAGCAGCCCCAGCCCTGCTCCTGCTCCCGGCTGGGCACCCAGCTGCTGGGACACAGGTGTGTCCTGATGCCACCGTCTACTCCTTTGAGAAGGGGAGGACAGAGTGCATCAGGGAGTTTGGTGTGGCTTACATGCGGCAAGGAGAAGGTGCAGCCCCAAACTGGCTTTCACTTCTAGAACCTTTTGCTATTGCGGGAGCAGCTGCTGGAGCTTTTCAACCGAGCTGCAAGAGTGAAAAGTGTGATGGCATGTCTATCTGAGAAGGAAGGTTCGGTGCCGCAGCCTGTTGTGCACAATTTATATGCTGATAAGAGAAGGGGGTGCTTTTGCAACGTTTTCCTTCCTGACACTTCTGTCTCTGTGAGCTTTAGCTGCTTGGACTCAGGGATACCGAAGGTGTGTGAAAGTGACTGGGATGCGAGAATCATGTTGCACAGGGAACAGGGAAGGTCAGCAAATGTTTCCTGTCCTGGCACATCTCTCAGTCTGAACTGCAGCTGCAGATGCTTCACTTCCGCCAAGGACTCTGCCACCTTGAGAGAAGGATGCGCTCTATGGAGTTGAGAAAGAAAGTGCGTCTCACTAGCTTCTTTCCTCTACTTCATAGACAGCAAAGGGGCTATGAAAGGCAGCACTGGCTTTTTGTTCTAGGACTTCTTCTTTACAAGCAGCTGCTGGATGTTTGGAAGGGGGTTTGGGATATGCAAAAATGAGAGGCTAAGATGGTAAGAGGGTAAGATGGAAGTCATCTGGCAAAAGCAGAGCTCACAAAAGGGCCAGCTGAGAAAGCTCTTGCTGCCTACAACTTCAACTGCACCCCTCAAAGCAGCAGCACACACGCTGCTCTCGGCACTTTCCTTCTCAGCTCTACGCACCATCCTAAGCCTTGCCTCTCCCACACTCAGGATCCAAAGACAACGGCACCAGGGACTGCTCACACACTAAAGGCACCAGGACAAAAGGCTCACCAGCTTGGCCTTTGCATTCCCGCTGACAGCTCCACAGCTTGAACCCAGAGAACTGCCTGCTGCCAACAGCCTTTCCAATCACTCTGAGCACCTCATGACAAGGAGTGTGGGGAATGAATCTCCAGCAGCCTCCTGCCCCAGGCTGTCCCCCGGGAGCAGCCCTGCTCCAGGCCGTGACTGCCACCTGCACAGCCAAAGGACCCAGAGCCGGTGTTACACACCACGGCTGTGCCTGGCACAGAGACACCAGTGGCCACACAAGTGGCCATGGCACTGTCCACACACAGTCCCTGCTGCTGCTCCCCCAGCCGCTGGCACCAACTCCCAGCCACCCACTCCTAAAGCCACGGGGCCCACTGGGACACTGCGGGGGCTCGTGGAAGCCAGCGGCCATTGTGACACAGCGGGGCTGCACAGAGCCCACGGTGCTTTGTGACCCGTGGCTCCCAGGAGAGCCTTTGTTGTTGGGGAAGATGAAACAGGAAAGCCTTATAAATATGATTGCCTAACAAAAGATTCTGGGAATATGAAAACTGTGAGCGACATCGAAATGAAGGCCATCTTTGAGATATAGAGTCTTAGTTACTGAACAACTGGAAAACAATGGTATAGCCGGCTGAAGGTAATCCCCTCTTGATTGAACAATACCCTCTGCTTGCAGACAGGTCCAAGGGTCAGAGCAGACCCTACTAGCTCAGCAGAAGGGGTCCAAAGAGTAGTTTTTAGAAGTTAAAATGTAACACTCTATGGTAATGTAAGAACTCTTATAGGCTGTATGTAAATGCTATAGGATTTGTACCTTGTATTAGATTGGCTACTGAGAATTAGAATATTCACTACAGAAGATGATTTATTGTATTGTAACAAGCTCCTCGCTCTCTTAACTCCTCTCCTCTTAGTAATGCTCTTCTCCTCTTAGTAACGCTCTTAGTAACTCTCTTAGTAGCTCTCTTAGTAATGCTCTTCTCCTCTTAGTAGCTCTCTTAGTAACTCTCTTGCTCTTCTTCTTCCTCTTAATTCAGCTCTCCTCTTAGTTTGTCTCTCTTGCTCTTTACACTCTTAGCTCTCAGCCTCTTGCTCTAGCTCTCTCGCTCACTCTCTCTCCCTCTCTTACACCTTGGGCCTGCTTGGAGCTGCAGCTGGCAGCTCTAAGCAGTGCCCCTGTACCCACGCCCTCTGCAATAAACTGCATGCTCCAAAGACCTGCTTATAGAGATCTCTCGTCGCCGTCCATCTCCAGCCGGGCCCGACCGAACCCACACCCTCATCACCATCATCGCCATCAATTTCGACATTTGTGATGCTGGGGAACTACAAGGAAGCCTGGCTCCTCTGTGACACCACCACAGAAGCTCAGGGGAGCCCTGGAGACCGTGCTGATGCTATTGAACCTGATGCAACCCTGCCTCCTCTGTGACACCACAGAAGCTCTTGGAGCCCTGGAGACCGTGCTGATGCTATGGAACCTGATGCAACCCTGCCTCCTCTGTGACACCACAGAACCTCTGGGAGCCCTGGAGACCGTGCTGATGCTATGGAACCTGATGCAACCCTGCCTCCACTGTGACACCACAGAAGCTCAGGGAGCCCTGGAGACTGTGGTGATGCTATGGAACCTGATGCAACCCTGCCTCCACTGTGACACCACAGAACCTCTGGGAGCCCTGGAGACCGTGCTGATGCTATGGAACCTGATGCAACCCTGCCTCCACTGTGACACCACAGAAGCTCGGGGAGCTCTGCAGACCGTGGGGATGCTGGCGAAGCTGACGGAACCCTGGGCACCACAGTGACGCTATGGAACCTGGTGGAACCGAGGGGCCACAGTGACGCTGTGGGGCCTTTTGGAAGCAACAGGACCCTGGTGGGAAGCCACGGGATGATTAATCCTGCACGAACCTGCTCCAGGTGGGCTCCTCTCTCCCGGCTTCCACAGGTGCTGCTAGGATCCCACTCCGGCACTGGCTTGGCACGGGCTCACGGCTTCCTTTGGCAATGGCTCTGCTCCAGGATGGCATGCTGCAGAGAATGCAGGTAGATTTTGTGCTCACTCCTGGCATGCAGCTGGACAATAAAGCCTGATCCAGCCCCCCCTCAGCATATGTCCGGCTCTGGCATTGGGGCGGGGCAACTTTGGGAGCAGCCCCAGCCCTGCTCCTGCTCCCGGCTGGGCACCCAGCTGCTGGGACACAGGTGTGTCCTGATGCCACCGTCTACTCCTTTGAGAAGGGGAGGACAGAGTGCATCAGGGAGTTTGGTGTGGCTTACATGCGGCAAGGAGAAGGTGCAGCCCCAAACTGGCTTTCACTTCTAGAACCTTTTGCTATTGCGGGAGCAGCTGCTGGAGCTTTTCAACCGAGCTGCAAGAGTGAAAAGTGTGATGGCATGTCTATCTGAGAAGGAAGGTTCGGTGCCGCAGCCTGTTGTGCACAATTTATATGCTGATAAGAGAAGGGGGTGCTTTTGCAACGTTTTCCTTCCTGACACTTCTGTCTCTGTGAGCTTTAGCTGCTTGGACTCAGGGATACCGAAGGTGTGTGAAAGTGACTGGGATGCGAGAATCATGTTGCACAGGGAACAGGGAAGGTCAGCAAATGTTTCCTGTCCTGGCACATCTCTCAGTCTGAACTGCAGCTGCAGATGCTTCACTTCCGCCAAGGACTCTGCCACCTTGAGAGAAGGATGCGCTCTATGGAGTTGAGAAAGAAAGTGCGTCTCACTAGCTTCTTTCCTCTACTTCATAGACAGCAAAGGGGCTATGAAAGGCAGCACTGGCTTTTTGTTCTAGGACTTCTTCTTTACAAGCAGCTGCTGGATGTTTGGAAGGGGGTTTGGGATATGCAAAAATGAGAGGCTAAGATGGTAAGAGGGTAAGATGGAAGTCATCTGGCAAAAGCAGAGCTCACAAAAGGGCCAGCTGAGAAAGCTCTTGCTGCCTACAACTTCAACTGCACCCCTCAAAGCAGCAGCACACACGCTGCTCTCGGCACTTTCCTTCTCAGCTCTACGCACCATCCTAAGCCTTGCCTCTCCCACACTCAGGATCCAAAGACAACGGCACCAGGGACTGCTCACACACTAAAGGCACCAGGACAAAAGGCTCACCAGCTTGGCCTTTGCATTCCCGCTGACAGCTCCACAGCTTGAACCCAGAGAACTGCCTGCTGCCAACAGCCTTTCCAATCACTCTGAGCACCTCATGACAAGGAGTGTGGGGAATGAATCTCCAGCAGCCTCCTGCCCCAGGCTGTCCCCCGGGAGCAGCCCTGCTCCAGGCCGTGACTGCCACCTGCACAGCCAAAGGACCCAGAGCCGGTGTTACACACCACGGCTGTGCCTGGCACAGAGACACCAGTGGCCACACAAGTGGCCATGGCACTGTCCACACACAGTCCCTGCTGCTGCTCCCCCAGCCGCTGGCACCAACTCCCAGCCACCCACTCCTAAAGCCACGGGGCCCACTGGGACACTGCGGGGGCTCGTGGAAGCCAGCGGCCATTGTGACACAGCGGGGCTGCACAGAGCCCACGGTGCTTTGTGACCCGTGGCTCCCAGGAGAGCCTTTGTTGTTGGGGAAGATGAAACAGGAAAGCCTTATAAATATGATTGCCTAACAAAAGATTCTGGGAATATGAAAACTGTGAGCGACATCGAAATGAAGGCCATCTTTGAGATATAGAGTCTTAGTTACTGAACAACTGGAAAACAATGGTATAGCCGGCTGAAGGTAATCCCCTCTTGATTGAACAATACCCTCTGCTTGCAGACAGGTCCAAGGGTCAGAGCAGACCCTACTAGCTCAGCAGAAGGGGTCCAAAGAGTAGTTTTTAGAAGTTAAAATGTAACACTCTATGGTAATGTAAGAACTCTTATAGGCTGTATGTAAATGCTATAGGATTTGTACCTTGTATTAGATTGGCTACTGAGAATTAGAATATTCACTACAGAAGATGATTTATTGTATTGTAACAAGCTCCTCGCTCTCTTAACTCCTCTCCTCTTAGTAATGCTCTTCTCCTCTTAGTAACGCTCTTAGTAACTCTCTTAGTAGCTCTCTTAGTAATGCTCTTCTCCTCTTAGTAGCTCTCTTAGTAACTCTCTTGCTCTTCTTCTTCCTCTTAATTCAGCTCTCCTCTTAGTTTGTCTCTCTTGCTCTTTACACTCTTAGCTCTCAGCCTCTTGCTCTAGCTCTCTCGCTCACTCTCTCTCCCTCTCTTACACCTTGGGCCTGCTTGGAGCTGCAGCTGGCAGCTCTAAGCAGTGCCCCTGTACCCACGCCCTCTGCAATAAACTGCATGCTCCAAAGACCTGCTTATAGAGATCTCTCGTCGCCGTCCATCTCCAGCCGGGCCCGACCGAACCCACACCCTCATCACCATCATCGCCATCAATTTCGACAAACTGGCGCCCAAACGTGAGTGAAGGCCTGATTCAGCTTCTTCCACCTGTGAGAGACTTCGCCATGGACGGTAACTAAAAGACCAGTTATAGCCACCTGGAACGTGTCGTGAGCACGGCATACCGTTGCTGTGCAGCGTAAAAGCCGGAGCTCTATAACTCTGCTGAGGCAGCCCTCGAGCACGGGGAGCCGTTACTTCGTAGCAATTACCTGGAGCTCTCGGAGGGAGGAAATTGCCTGGCAGTCCTCGAGCACAGACGGCCACTGCTGCGCAGCGGTTACCTGGAGCTCTTTGAGGAAGTTTGCCGTGGTACCCCTCGAGCACGGACACGCTGCTAAGCAGTGCAGACCGGAGCTCTTAGGAGGGATCCAGCCGCGCGCCCGAGCACAGGCGGGTATTGCTCAGCACCGCCCGCGCTGGAGCTCTGAGTGGAGACACCTGCGAGGTCCCGAGCACGGAAAGCCGTTGCCAAGCGACGCCTGAAACCGGAGCTCTGAGGAGGGACCCGACAGCAGCGTCCTGAGCGCCGTGTGGAGAGCCTGGCCAGCCCCCCACGACGGACTTCTGATTAAGGACCCTGCCCCCTGCGACATCTAGGTGAGTATCATACTGGTCAATAATGGGACAAACTCACTCTGCCCATGACAGACATCTCTATAAACAACTTAAGTACTTACTAAGCTCCGGTCCAAGTCAATTACCTAAACAGGAGCTAAAAAACCTCTTAGAATGGACTCTGATTAATTTCCCAAATGCTGACCGTTCAGCCGTCTTTACAAGAGACTTCTGGGACACAGTTCGGGTTAAACTCTTTAATAATATCTCCCGCCGGGATTGGGCTGCCGCGGAGCTGGTCCCGGCTTGCAGAGCGCTCGTGGAGCTGTTTGCTGCGAAGGCGCCGCCCGCAGCAGCCACCTCGCCGGGTCCCGCTCCTGCTGCGAGCCCGCCCCTTGCCGCCGCGAGCCTGCAACCGGGCACGGCCCCCGCCCCGCCGCCGGACCTCACGGCTCCGGTACCCGCGGTCCAGCTGTCTCGTGCCGCCCCGCCCCACCCCCCCGCGGTCCCTGCACCGGTCACCCCTGCCCCACCGGACTCCACCGCCCCCCCCACCGCCCCCGTCATCTCCACCCCCACGGTCCCGTTAGTCCCTGCTGTCCCGCCTCTCGCGGCTCCGGTAGCCGCGGTCCGACTGACTCGTGCCGCCCCGCCCCCCGCCCCCGCTGTCCTGGCAGCCGTCACCCCTGTCCCACCGGACCCTACGACCCCCTCCACCGCTCCCCCCATCCCCGCCCCCCCCATCCCGTTCCTCCCTGCTGCCCCGGCTCCCGCGGTCCCCGCCCTCGGCTCCAGCGTCTTCGCGGCCCCGTCCCTCGCTCCTCCCACCCCGTCCGCCAGCGCCTTCGCGGCCCCGCCCCCCGCCGATAGCCCCGCGGGGCCAGCGGCTGCTCCCCAGCCACCTACGGGTCCTACCGCTCCCCTAGCCGCGCCTGTTATGGCTGTAGCCACCATCATAGCCGGCCCCCCGCAAAGCCAGGCGGCGACCCTTCTTCCAGCCCCCCAGGTCCCCCTCGCCGCCACCGACACGGCGCCGGTGGTGGTCAACGTCCCGTCCGCGTCCGTGGGACACGGAGCGCCCCAGCCCCGCCAGCCACCTGGTGCCGGCGCTGCAGCGCCTACACAGATGGCTGCTGCCTCTCCCGTGCCTGCCGCTGCTCCAGCCCCGTCTCCTGGCACCGCCGCGCCGGCAGCCACACCAGCCCAGCCTGCAAACTCCCAGCGGCAGCACGCCGCGGTCCAGCCGCCGACTGGCCCACCGTTCGCCATGGCCCCACCGCAACATACTCCCGCCGCCTCCACGCCGGCCCTCCCGCCTCCCGCAGCCCCGGGATCGTCTCCTGCCGACGGGACAGCCCTGCCACCTCCCGCTCTCCCCGACACACAGACAGCGGCCATCACAGTCCGCCACGTTGACCTGATGGCGTAACCCACGCACGCTCACACTTCTCCAACCACAGCACTGCTCACGGAACTAGCTCCGCCACCGCCCCCCACGGCTTTCACCTCGCCTTCAATAGAGCCACCCGCACCCCCTCGCCCGCTGCCGCGGAGCCGGTTGCTCGCGGCCCCCCCGCCTCCTCGCCCGCCACCGCGGAGATCGGCAGTGCCATCGCCGCCCCCGCCGGGGCCCTCCGGCACCGCACAGCTGTATCCCTCGGCTACCGCCGCCCAGCAACATCCCTCCGCGCAGCTCAGCCTCGCCTCACAAGCCGCAAACAGGGGGGGAACGGAGGGCAGTGGTGCAGCTCCAGTGGCAGGGAAGACGGAGAGCCGCTCTGCCCGAGCTGATGCTTTAAATCTAACACCAGGAAACCCTGAAAAGCAGCCAGATTTGTTTGCAATGAGCCCCAGAGTCCCGCCAGCGAGCGGCTGGGATCTTGCAACCCATAAGGAGAAAACGAGTTCTGAGAGTTTGTTAGCGCTACTTTCTGAATCAAAAAATCCTCCAAAGTGCTCAGATTATTCTCAATTAACAGATTGGCATGAAATAAGACTCCAAAGCTGTAAAGATGAAAGTCTATTAGCTAAGCCTGTGATAGCTAGCCAACAGCCTGACAGTCCCAAAACGTGGGTTCCCATCCCCACTCACGAAATTAAAGAACTAAGAAGGGCTGTAAGAGATAGTGGTATTTGCTCACCGTATCTTAAACAACTGCTAAAAAGTACCCTAAAAAGAACACATCAAACCCTAAAACGCATTTTAGATCAACAGAGAGGGGGAGAAGTCCAGGATACACCTCAAAGGAGGTTGAACAAGGCTTTGTATGTTTACAATTTTTTGAATAGCTCTGCAGAAGAGCCTGATCCCCCCATTTATAGACATTTTTTGAACAACAAAAAAGCAAAACTGAAAGAGCGCCCCCCAGTTTTGATTAAAAATCTAGACTCAGGAAAAATAGAAGGACCATACAATCTTATAATGTGGGGGAAGGGGTTTGCATGTGTTTCCACAGGTGAAGGAATCAAGTGGGTTCCAGCAAAAAACGTGAAGCCATACCTCGCATCAAAGCCTGCTGATGCCACCACACCAGCCAGTGACTCTGCAAGTGGAAGCCAGGAAGCAAGCACCCAGACCTGAACTGCGCAGAATCACCAGAAGAAAGTGATCTGCCAAAAACAGCTCAAGAAAAGAATGGAGTTTTCTCATTTGCGCGCGTGCATGTTGCTTTTATTCTTTTGTTTTAGTTTTTGTAGTGAAGCTTTACCTGTGAATCAACCAAAGACAAATGTCTGGGTTGCTTTAGCCAAATCCGCAGGCTCCGATACCATCTGTCTATCTGACACAAGCCCTGACAAACCTTTTTCAACCTGTTTAGTTGGAGTACCTCTTCCAGAAGGTTTTGATAATATTACTCTTGATAAGTATTGGCCATATGACGATCATCATGTATCTCCAACTCCCAGCCATAGACACCAAACTTATATTGATAATTCTAAAATTGATAAATCTGACCTTCAAGAGCTAGAAATCCTAGGTTCGTTAACTATGGATACCTGCTATTTCTTTCACTTTCAAGGAGAAAACGGTCCCCATTTAAATGTTACCCCATATCACCCAGCTTATAGCAATGTAACTTCTTGGTGTAGTCAAGTTAAGCTTCTTATATATGACGAACCTCATGCAGATCGTTTTAGCAAACTTCCTATTCGATTCCCCAGAGGAATTTGGCTCATCTGTGGAGACAGGGCCTGGCAAGGTATACCTTCAAAAATAGATGGTGGCCCTTGTGCTCTGGGACAACTTACAATTATTGCTCCCAGTGTCAAAGAGGTAATCAAAAAGAAAAGCAGAAAGATCAGATCTTCCTGGGGACATCAGTACGATAGTGACTGTGATAGTGACTTCCACCCTTGGAACTCTGGAAAATCAATTGTTGCAAGCATTTTTCTACCTCAGTTAAGCTCCTCAATTGCTTTAAAACAGTTAAACAAGTTGGGATGTTGGCTCAGCAAGGAGGTAAATGCCACCTCTACTATGATCAGTGATCTGTTAACCGATGAAGAGGCAGTCAGACATGCCACTTTACAAAATAGAGCTGCCGTTGATTATCTTTTATTAGCACATGGGCACGGCTGTGAAGATTTTGAAGGATTATGCTGTATGAACTTATCCGATCATTCTGTTTCCATTCACAAACAGCTACAAAACCTAAAGGATCTAGCTAACCAAATTAGAACAGATGACCCGTCTTGGCTGGACAGTTTGTTTGATGATTGGAGCTTTGCACCTTGGCTAAGGGAACTCTGTAAAATAGGCTTGATTATTCTAGTAGTAATAATTATAGTTTTAGTAGCAGTACCTTGTATGCTTCAGTGTGTGCAAAAAATAACGAGTAGGACTGTATCTAATATCTTAGTTGTTCATCAGAACGGGGGAGATGTTGGGGAAGATGAAACAGGAAAGCCTTATAAATATGATTGCCTAACAAAAGATTCTGGGAATATGAAAACTGTGAGCGACATCGAAATGAAGGCCATCTTTGAGATATAGAGTCTTAGTTACTGAACAACTGGAAAACAATGGTATAGCCGGCTGAAGGTAATCCCCTCTTGATTGAACAATACCCTCTGCTTGCAGACAGGTCCAAGGGTCAGAGCAGACCCTACTAGCTCAGCAGAAGGGGTCCAAAGAGTAGTTTTTAGAAGTTAAAATGTAACACTCTATGGTAATGTAAGAACTCTTATAGGCTGTATGTAAATGCTATAGGATTTGTACCTTGTATTAGATTGGCTACTGAGAATTAGAATATTCACTACAGAAGATGATTTATTGTATTGTAACAAGCTCCTCGCTCTCTTAACTCCTCTCCTCTTAGTAATGCTCTTCTCCTCTTAGTAACGCTCTTAGTAACTCTCTTAGTAGCTCTCTTAGTAATGCTCTTCTCCTCTTAGTAGCTCTCTTAGTAACTCTCTTGCTCTTCTTCTTCCTCTTAATTCAGCTCTCCTCTTAGTTTGTCTCTCTTGCTCTTTACACTCTTAGCTCTCAGCCTCTTGCTCTAGCTCTCTCGCTCACTCTCTCTCCCTCTCTTACACCTTGGGCCTGCTTGGAGCTGCAGCTGGCAGCTCTAAGCAGTGCCCCTGTACCCACGCCCTCTGCAATAAACTGCATGCTCCAAAGACCTGCTTATAGAGATCTCTCGTCGCCGTCCATCTCCAGCCGGGCCCGACCGAACCCACACCCTCATCACCATCATCGCCATCAATTTCGACATTTGTGATGCTGGGGAACTACAAGGAAGCCTGGCTCCTCTGTGACACCACCACAGAAGCTCAGGGGAGCCCTGGAGACCGTGCTGATGCTATTGAACCTGATGCAACCCTGCCTCCTCTGTGACACCACAGAAGCTCTTGGAGCCCTGGAGACCGTGCTGATGCTATGGAACCTGATGCAACCCTGCCTCCTCTGTGACACCACAGAACCTCTGGGAGCCCTGGAGACCGTGCTGATGCTATGGAACCTGATGCAACCCTGCCTCCACTGTGACACCACAGAAGCTCAGGGAGCCCTGGAGACTGTGGTGATGCTATGGAACCTGATGCAACCCTGCCTCCACTGTGACACCACAGAACCTCTGGGAGCCCTGGAGACCGTGCTGATGCTATGGAACCTGATGCAACCCTGCCTCCACTGTGACACCACAGAAGCTCGGGGAGCTCTGCAGACCGTGGGGATGCTGGCGAAGCTGACGGAACCCTGGGCACCACAGTGACGCTATGGAACCTGGTGGAACCGAGGGGCCACAGTGACACTGTGGGGCCTTTTGGAAGCAACAGGACCCTGGTGGGAAGCCACGGGATGATTAATCCTGCACGAACCTGCTCCAGGTGGGCTCCTCTCTCCCGGCTTCCACAGGTGCTGCTAGGATCCCACTCCGGCACTGGCTTGGCACGGGCTCACGGCTTCCTTTGGCAATGGCTCTGCTCCAGGATGGCATGCTGCAGAGAATGCAGGTAGATTTTGTGCTCACTCCTGGCATGCAGCTGGACAATAAAGCCTGATCCAGCCCCCCCTCAGCATATGTCCGGCTCTGGCATTGGGGCGGGGCAACTTTGGGAGCAGCCCCAGCCCTGCTCCTGCTCCCGGCTGGGCACCCAGCTGCTGGGACACAGGTGTGTCCTGATGCCACCGTCTACTCCTTTGAGAAGGGGAGGACAGAGTGCATCAGGGAGTTTGGTGTGGCTTACATGCGGCAAGGAGAAGGTGCAGCCCCAAACTGGCTTTCACTTCTAGAACCTTTTGCTATTGCGGGAGCAGCTGCTGGAGCTTTTCAACCGAGCTGCAAGAGTGAAAAGTGTGATGGCATGTCTATCTGAGAAGGAAGGTTCGGTGCCGCAGCCTGTTGTGCACAATTTATATGCTGATAAGAGAAGGGGGTGCTTTTGCAACGTTTTCCTTCCTGACACTTCTGTCTCTGTGAGCTTTAGCTGCTTGGACTCAGGGATACCGAAGGTGTGTGAAAGTGACTGGGATGCGAGAATCATGTTGCACAGGGAACAGGGAAGGTCAGCAAATGTTTCCTGTCCTGGCACATCTCTCAGTCTGAACTGCAGCTGCAGATGCTTCACTTCCGCCAAGGACTCTGCCACCTTGAGAGAAGGATGCGCTCTATGGAGTTGAGAAAGAAAGTGCGTCTCACTAGCTTCTTTCCTCTACTTCATAGACAGCAAAGGGGCTATGAAAGGCAGCACTGGCTTTTTGTTCTAGGACTTCTTCTTTACAAGCAGCTGCTGGATGTTTGGAAGGGGGTTTGGGATATGCAAAAATGAGAGGCTAAGATGGTAAGAGGGTAAGATGGAAGTCATCTGGCAAAAGCAGAGCTCACAAAAGGGCCAGCTGAGAAAGCTCTTGCTGCCTACAACTTCAACTGCACCCCTCAAAGCAGCAGCACACACGCTGCTCTCGGCACTTTCCTTCTCAGCTCTACGCACCATCCTAAGCCTTGCCTCTCCCACACTCAGGATCCAAAGACAACGGCACCAGGGACTGCTCACACACTAAAGGCACCAGGACAAAAGGCTCACCAGCTTGGCCTTTGCATTCCCGCTGACAGCTCCACAGCTTGAACCCAGAGAACTGCCTGCTGCCAACAGCCTTTCCAATCACTCTGAGCACCTCATGACAAGGAGTGTGGGGAATGAATCTCCAGCAGCCTCCTGCCCCAGGCTGTCCCCCGGGAGCAGCCCTGCTCCAGGCCGTGACTGCCACCTGCACAGCCAAAGGACCCAGAGCCGGTGTTACACACCACGGCTGTGCCTGGCACAGAGACACCAGTGGCCACACAAGTGGCCATGGCACTGTCCACACACAGTCCCTGCTGCTGCTCCCCCAGCCGCTGGCACCAACTCCCAGCCACCCACTCCTAAAGCCACGGGGCCCACTGGGACACTGCGGGGGCTCGTGGAAGCCAGCGGCCATTGTGACACAGCGGGGCTGCACAGAGCCCACGGTGCTTTGTGACCCGTGGCTCCCAGGAGAGCCTTTGTTGTTGGGGAAGATGAAACAGGAAAGCCTTATAAATATGATTGCCTAACAAAAGATTCTGGGAATATGAAAACTGTGAGCGACATCGAAATGAAGGCCATCTTTGAGATATAGAGTCTTAGTTACTGAACAACTGGAAAACAATGGTATAGCCGGCTGAAGGTAATCCCCTCTTGATTGAACAATACCCTCTGCTTGCAGACAGGTCCAAGGGTCAGAGCAGACCCTACTAGCTCAGCAGAAGGGGTCCAAAGAGTAGTTTTTAGAAGTTAAAATGTAACACTCTATGGTAATGTAAGAACTCTTATAGGCTGTATGTAAATGCTATAGGATTTGTACCTTGTATTAGATTGGCTACTGAGAATTAGAATATTCACTACAGAAGATGATTTATTGTATTGTAACAAGCTCCTCGCTCTCTTAACTCCTCTCCTCTTAGTAATGCTCTTCTCCTCTTAGTAACGCTCTTAGTAACTCTCTTAGTAGCTCTCTTAGTAATGCTCTTCTCCTCTTAGTAGCTCTCTTAGTAACTCTCTTGCTCTTCTTCTTCCTCTTAATTCAGCTCTCCTCTTAGTTTGTCTCTCTTGCTCTTTACACTCTTAGCTCTCAGCCTCTTGCTCTAGCTCTCTCGCTCACTCTCTCTCCCTCTCTTACACCTTGGGCCTGCTTGGAGCTGCAGCTGGCAGCTCTAAGCAGTGCCCCTGTACCCACGCCCTCTGCAATAAACTGCATGCTCCAAAGACCTGCTTATAGAGATCTCTCGTCGCCGTCCATCTCCAGCCGGGCCCGACCGAACCCACACCCTCATCACCATCATCGCCATCAATTTCGACATTTGTGATGCTGGGGAACTACAAGGAAGCCTGGCTCCTCTGTGACACCACCACAGAAGCTCAGGGGAGCCCTGGAGACCGTGCTGATGCTATTGAACCTGATGCAACCCTGCCTCCTCTGTGACACCACAGAAGCTCTTGGAGCCCTGGAGACCGTGCTGATGCTATGGAACCTGATGCAACCCTGCCTCCTCTGTGACACCACAGAACCTCTGGGAGCCCTGGAGACCGTGCTGATGCTATGGAACCTGATGCAACCCTGCCTCCACTGTGACACCACAGAAGCTCAGGGAGCCCTGGAGACTGTGGTGATGCTATGGAACCTGATGCAACCCTGCCTCCACTGTGACACCACAGAACCTCTGGGAGCCCTGGAGACCGTGCTGATGCTATGGAACCTGATGCAACCCTGCCTCCACTGTGACACCACAGAAGCTCGGGGAGCTCTGCAGACCGTGGGGATGCTGGCGAAGCTGACGGAACCCTGGGCACCACAGTGACGCTATGGAACCTGGTGGAACCGAGGGGCCACAGTGACGCTGTGGGGCCTTTTGGAAGCAACAGGACCCTGGTGGGAAGCCACGGGATGATTAATCCTGCACGAACCTGCTCCAGGTGGGCTCCTCTCTCCCGGCTTCCACAGGTGCTGCTAGGATCCCACTCCGGCACTGGCTTGGCACGGGCTCACGGCTTCCTTTGGCAATGGCTCTGCTCCAGGATGGCATGCTGCAGAGAATGCAGGTAGATTTTGTGCTCACTCCTGGCATGCAGCTGGACAATAAAGCCTGATCCAGCCCCCCCTCAGCATATGTCCGGCTCTGGCATTGGGGCGGGGCAACTTTGGGAGCAGCCCCAGCCCTGCTCCTGCTCCCGGCTGGGCACCCAGCTGCTGGGACACAGGTGTGTCCTGATGCCACCGTCTACTCCTTTGAGAAGGGGAGGACAGAGTGCATCAGGGAGTTTGGTGTGGCTTACATGCGGCAAGGAGAAGGTGCAGCCCCAAACTGGCTTTCACTTCTAGAACCTTTTGCTATTGCGGGAGCAGCTGCTGGAGCTTTTCAACCGAGCTGCAAGAGTGAAAAGTGTGATGGCATGTCTATCTGAGAAGGAAGGTTCGGTGCCGCAGCCTGTTGTGCACAATTTATATGCTGATAAGAGAAGGGGGTGCTTTTGCAACGTTTTCCTTCCTGACACTTCTGTCTCTGTGAGCTTTAGCTGCTTGGACTCAGGGATACCGAAGGTGTGTGAAAGTGACTGGGATGCGAGAATCATGTTGCACAGGGAACAGGGAAGGTCAGCAAATGTTTCCTGTCCTGGCACATCTCTCAGTCTGAACTGCAGCTGCAGATGCTTCACTTCCGCCAAGGACTCTGCCACCTTGAGAGAAGGATGCGCTCTATGGAGTTGAGAAAGAAAGTGCGTCTCACTAGCTTCTTTCCTCTACTTCATAGACAGCAAAGGGGCTATGAAAGGCAGCACTGGCTTTTTGTTCTAGGACTTCTTCTTTACAAGCAGCTGCTGGATGTTTGGAAGGGGGTTTGGGATATGCAAAAATGAGAGGCTAAGATGGTAAGAGGGTAAGATGGAAGTCATCTGGCAAAAGCAGAGCTCACAAAAGGGCCAGCTGAGAAAGCTCTTGCTGCCTACAACTTCAACTGCACCCCTCAAAGCAGCAGCACACACGCTGCTCTCGGCACTTTCCTTCTCAGCTCTACGCACCATCCTAAGCCTTGCCTCTCCCACACTCAGGATCCAAAGACAACGGCACCAGGGACTGCTCACACACTAAAGGCACCAGGACAAAAGGCTCACCAGCTTGGCCTTTGCATTCCCGCTGACAGCTCCACAGCTTGAACCCAGAGAACTGCCTGCTGCCAACAGCCTTTCCAATCACTCTGAGCACCTCATGACAAGGAGTGTGGGGAATGAATCTCCAGCAGCCTCCTGCCCCAGGCTGTCCCCCGGGAGCAGCCCTGCTCCAGGCCGTGACTGCCACCTGCACAGCCAAAGGACCCAGAGCCGGTGTTACACACCACGGCTGTGCCTGGCACAGAGACACCAGTGGCCACACAAGTGGCCATGGCACTGTCCACACACAGTCCCTGCTGCTGCTCCCCCAGCCGCTGGCACCAACTCCCAGCCACCCACTCCTAAAGCCACGGGGCCCACTGGGACACTGCGGGGGCTCGTGGAAGCCAGCGGCCATTGTGACACAGCGGGGCTGCACAGAGCCCACGGTGCTTTGTGACCCGTGGCTCCCAGGAGAGCCTTTGTTGTTGGGGAAGATGAAACAGGAAAGCCTTATAAATATGATTGCCTAACAAAAGATTCTGGGAATATGAAAACTGTGAGCGACATCGAAATGAAGGCCATCTTTGAGATATAGAGTCTTAGTTACTGAACAACTGGAAAACAATGGTATAGCCGGCTGAAGGTAATCCCCTCTTGATTGAACAATACCCTCTGCTTGCAGACAGGTCCAAGGGTCAGAGCAGACCCTACTAGCTCAGCAGAAGGGGTCCAAAGAGTAGTTTTTAGAAGTTAAAATGTAACACTCTATGGTAATGTAAGAACTCTTATAGGCTGTATGTAAATGCTATAGGATTTGTACCTTGTATTAGATTGGCTACTGAGAATTAGAATATTCACTACAGAAGATGATTTATTGTATTGTAACAAGCTCCTCGCTCTCTTAACTCCTCTCCTCTTAGTAATGCTCTTCTCCTCTTAGTAACGCTCTTAGTAACTCTCTTAGTAGCTCTCTTAGTAATGCTCTTCTCCTCTTAGTAGCTCTCTTAGTAACTCTCTTGCTCTTCTTCTTCCTCTTAATTCAGCTCTCCTCTTAGTTTGTCTCTCTTGCTCTTTACACTCTTAGCTCTCAGCCTCTTGCTCTAGCTCTCTCGCTCACTCTCTCTCCCTCTCTTACACCTTGGGCCTGCTTGGAGCTGCAGCTGGCAGCTCTAAGCAGTGCCCCTGTACCCACGCCCTCTGCAATAAACTGCATGCTCCAAAGACCTGCTTATAGAGATCTCTCGTCGCCGTCCATCTCCAGCCGGGCCCGACCGAACCCACACCCTCATCACCATCATCGCCATCAATTTCGACAAACTGGCGCCCAAACGTGAGTGAAGGCCTGATTCAGCTTCTTCCACCTGTGAGAGACTTCGCCATGGACGGTAACTAAAAGACCAGTTATAGCCACCTGGAACGTGTCGTGAGCACGGCATACCGTTGCTGTGCAGCGTAAAAGCCGGAGCTCTATAACTCTGCTGAGGCAGCCCTCGAGCACGGGGAGCCGTTACTTCGTAGCAATTACCTGGAGCTCTCGGAGGGAGGAAATTGCCTGGCAGTCCTCGAGCACAGACGGCCACTGCTGCGCAGCGGTTACCTGGAGCTCTTTGAGGAAGTTTGCCGTGGTACCCCTCGAGCACGGACACGCTGCTAAGCAGTGCAGACCGGAGCTCTTAGGAGGGATCCAGCCGCGCGCCCGAGCACAGGCGGGTATTGCTCAGCACCGCCCGCGCTGGAGCTCTGAGTGGAGACACCTGCGAGGTCCCGAGCACGGAAAGCCGTTGCCAAGCGACGCCTGAAACCGGAGCTCTGAGGAGGGACCCGACAGCAGCGTCCTGAGCGCCGTGTGGAGAGCCTGGCCAGCCCCCCACGACGGACTTCTGATTAAGGACCCTGCCCCCTGCGACATCTAGGTGAGTATCATACTGGTCAATAATGGGACAAACTCACTCTGCCCATGACAGACATCTCTATAAACAACTTAAGTACTTACTAAGCTCCGGTCCAAGTCAATTACCTAAACAGGAGCTAAAAAACCTCTTAGAATGGACTCTGATTAATTTCCCAAATGCTGACCGTTCAGCCGTCTTTACAAGAGACTTCTGGGACACAGTTCGGGTTAAACTCTTTAATAATATCTCCCGCCGGGATTGGGCTGCCGCGGAGCTGGTCCCGGCTTGCAGAGCGCTCGTGGAGCTGTTTGCTGCGAAGGCGCCGCCCGCAGCAGCCACCTCGCCGGGTCCCGCTCCTGCTGCGAGCCCGCCCCTTGCCGCCGCGAGCCTGCAACCGGGCACGGCCCCCGCCCCGCCGCCGGACCTCACGGCTCCGGTACCCGCGGTCCAGCTGTCTCGTGCCGCCCCGCCCCACCCCCCCGCGGTCCCTGCACCGGTCACCCCTGCCCCACCGGACTCCACCGCCCCCCCCCACCGCCCCCGTCATCTCCACCCCCACGGTCCCGTTAGTCCCTGCTGTCCCGCCTCTCGCGGCTCCGGTAGCCGCGGTCCGACTGACTCGTGCCGCCCCGCCCCCCGCCCCCGCTGTCCTGGCAGCCGTCACCCCTGTCCCACCGGACCCTACGACCCCCTCCACCGCTCCCCCCATCCCCGCCCCCCCCATCCCGTTCCTCCCTGCTGCCCCGGCTCCCGCGGTCCCCGCCCTCGGCTCCAGCGTCTTCGCGGCCCCGTCCCTCGCTCCTCCCACCCCGTCCGCCAGCGCCTTCGCGGCCCCGCCCCCCGCCGATAGCCCCGCGGGGCCAGCGGCTGCTCCCCAGCCACCTACGGGTCCTACCGCTCCCCTAGCCGCGCCTGTTATGGCTGTAGCCACCATCATAGCCGGCCCCCCGCAAAGCCAGGCGGCGACCCTTCTTCCAGCCCCCCAGGTCCCCCTCGCCGCCACCGACACGGCGCCGGTGGTGGTCAACGTCCCGTCCGCGTCCGTGGGACACGGAGCGCCCCAGCCCCGCCAGCCACCTGGTGCCGGCGCTGCAGCGCCTACACAGATGGCTGCTGCCTCTCCCGTGCCTGCCGCTGCTCCAGCCCCGTCTCCTGGCACCGCCGCGCCGGCAGCCACACCAGCCCAGCCTGCAAACTCCCAGCGGCAGCACGCCGCGGTCCAGCCGCCGACTGGCCCACCGTTCGCCATGGCCCCACCGCAACATACTCCCGCCGCCTCCACGCCGGCCCTCCCGCCTCCCGCAGCCCCGGGATCGTCTCCTGCCGACGGGACAGCCCTGCCACCTCCCGCTCTCCCCGACACACAGACAGCGGCCATCACAGTCCGCCACGTTGACCTGATGGCGTAACCCACGCACGCTCACACTTCTCCAACCACAGCACTGCTCACGGAACTAGCTCCGCCACCGCCCCCCACGGCTTTCACCTCGCCTTCAATAGAGCCACCCGCACCCCCTCGCCCGCTGCCGCGGAGCCGGTTGCTCGCGGCCCCCCCGCCTCCTCGCCCGCCACCGCGGAGATCGGCAGTGCCATCGCCGCCCCCGCCGGGGCCCTCCGGCACCGCACAGCTGTATCCCTCGGCTACCGCCGCCCAGCAACATCCCTCCGCGCAGCTCAGCCTCGCCTCACAAGCCGCAAACAGGGGGGGAACGGAGGGCAGTGGTGCAGCTCCAGTGGCAGGGAAGACGGAGAGCCGCTCTGCCCGAGCTGATGCTTTAAATCTAACACCAGGAAACCCTGAAAAGCAGCCAGATTTGTTTGCAATGAGCCCCAGAGTCCCGCCAGCGAGCGGCTGGGATCTTGCAACCCATAAGGAGAAAACGAGTTCTGAGAGTTTGTTAGCGCTACTTTCTGAATCAAAAAATCCTCCAAAGTGCTCAGATTATTCTCAATTAACAGATTGGCATGAAATAAGACTCCAAAGCTGTAAAGATGAAAGTCTATTAGCTAAGCCTGTGATAGCTAGCCAACAGCCTGACAGTCCCAAAACGTGGGTTCCCATCCCCACTCACGAAATTAAAGAACTAAGAAGGGCTGTAAGAGATAGTGGTATTTGCTCACCGTATCTTAAACAACTGCTAAAAAGTACCCTAAAAAGAACACATCAAACCCTAAAACGCATTTTAGATCAACAGAGAGGGGGAGAAGTCCAGGATACACCTCAAAGGAGGTTGAACAAGGCTTTGTATGTTTACAATTTTTTGAATAGCTCTGCAGAAGAGCCTGATCCCCCCATTTATAGACATTTTTTGAACAACAAAAAAGCAAAACTGAAAGAGCGCCCCCCAGTTTTGATTAAAAATCTAGACTCAGGAAAAATAGAAGGACCATACAATCTTATAATGTGGGGGAAGGGGTTTGCATGTGTTTCCACAGGTGAAGGAATCAAGTGGGTTCCAGCAAAAAACGTGAAGCCATACCTCGCATCAAAGCCTGCTGATGCCACCACACCAGCCAGTGACTCTGCAAGTGGAAGCCAGGAAGCAAGCACCCAGACCTGAACTGCGCAGAATCACCAGAAGAAAGTGATCTGCCAAAAACAGCTCAAGAAAAGAATGGAGTTTTCTCATTTGCGCGCGTGCATGTTGCTTTTATTCTTTTGTTTTAGTTTTTGTAGTGAAGCTTTACCTGTGAATCAACCAAAGACAAATGTCTGGGTTGCTTTAGCCAAATCCGCAGGCTCCGATACCATCTGTCTATCTGACACAAGCCCTGACAAACCTTTTTCAACCTGTTTAGTTGGAGTACCTCTTCCAGAAGGTTTTGATAATATTACTCTTGATAAGTATTGGCCATATGACGATCATCATGTATCTCCAACTCCCAGCCATAGACACCAAACTTATATTGATAATTCTAAAATTGATAAATCTGACCTTCAAGAGCTAGAAATCCTAGGTTCGTTAACTATGGATACCTGCTATTTCTTTCACTTTCAAGGAGAAAACGGTCCCCATTTAAATGTTACCCCATATCACCCAGCTTATAGCAATGTAACTTCTTGGTGTAGTCAAGTTAAGCTTCTTATATATGACGAACCTCATGCAGATCGTTTTAGCAAACTTCCTATTCGATTCCCCAGAGGAATTTGGCTCATCTGTGGAGACAGGGCCTGGCAAGGTATACCTTCAAAAATAGATGGTGGCCCTTGTGCTCTGGGACAACTTACAATTATTGCTCCCAGTGTCAAAGAGGTAATCAAAAAGAAAAGCAGAAAGATCAGATCTTCCTGGGGACATCAGTACGATAGTGACTGTGATAGTGACTTCCACCCTTGGAACTCTGGAAAATCAATTGTTGCAAGCATTTTTCTACCTCAGTTAAGCTCCTCAATTGCTTTAAAACAGTTAAACAAGTTGGGATGTTGGCTCAGCAAGGAGGTAAATGCCACCTCTACTATGATCAGTGATCTGTTAACCGATGAAGAGGCAGTCAGACATGCCACTTTACAAAATAGAGCTGCCGTTGATTATCTTTTATTAGCACATGGGCACGGCTGTGAAGATTTTGAAGGATTATGCTGTATGAACTTATCCGATCATTCTGTTTCCATTCACAAACAGCTACAAAACCTAAAGGATCTAGCTAACCAAATTAGAACAGATGACCCGTCTTGGCTGGACAGTTTGTTTGATGATTGGAGCTTTGCACCTTGGCTAAGGGAACTCTGTAAAATAGGCTTGATTATTCTAGTAGTAATAATTATAGTTTTAGTAGCAGTACCTTGTATGCTTCAGTGTGTGCAAAAAATAACGAGTAGGACTGTATCTAATATCTTAGTTGTTCATCAGAACGGGGGAGATGTTGGGGAAGATGAAACAGGAAAGCCTTATAAATATGATTGCCTAACAAAAGATTCTGGGAATATGAAAACTGTGAGCGACATCGAAATGAAGGCCATCTTTGAGATATAGAGTCTTAGTTACTGAACAACTGGAAAACAATGGTATAGCCGGCTGAAGGTAATCCCCTCTTGATTGAACAATACCCTCTGCTTGCAGACAGGTCCAAGGGTCAGAGCAGACCCTACTAGCTCAGCAGAAGGGGTCCAAAGAGTAGTTTTTAGAAGTTAAAATGTAACACTCTATGGTAATGTAAGAACTCTTATAGGCTGTATGTAAATGCTATAGGATTTGTACCTTGTATTAGATTGGCTACTGAGAATTAGAATATTCACTACAGAAGATGATTTATTGTATTGTAACAAGCTCCTCGCTCTCTTAACTCCTCTCCTCTTAGTAATGCTCTTCTCCTCTTAGTAACGCTCTTAGTAACTCTCTTAGTAGCTCTCTTAGTAATGCTCTTCTCCTCTTAGTAGCTCTCTTAGTAACTCTCTTGCTCTTCTTCTTCCTCTTAATTCAGCTCTCCTCTTAGTTTGTCTCTCTTGCTCTTTACACTCTTAGCTCTCAGCCTCTTGCTCTAGCTCTCTCGCTCACTCTCTCTCCCTCTCTTACACCTTGGGCCTGCTTGGAGCTGCAGCTGGCAGCTCTAAGCAGTGCCCCTGTACCCACGCCCTCTGCAATAAACTGCATGCTCCAAAGACCTGCTTATAGAGATCTCTCGTCGCCGTCCATCTCCAGCCGGGCCCGACCGAACCCACACCCTCATCACCATCATCGCCATCAATTTCGACATTTGTGATGCTGGGGAACTACAAGGAAGCCTGGCTCCTCTGTGACACCACCACAGAAGCTCAGGGGAGCCCTGGAGACCGTGCTGATGCTATTGAACCTGATGCAACCCTGCCTCCTCTGTGACACCACAGAAGCTCTTGGAGCCCTGGAGACCGTGCTGATGCTATGGAACCTGATGCAACCCTGCCTCCTCTGTGACACCACAGAACCTCTGGGAGCCCTGGAGACCGTGCTGATGCTATGGAACCTGATGCAACCCTGCCTCCACTGTGACACCACAGAAGCTCAGGGAGCCCTGGAGACTGTGGTGATGCTATGGAACCTGATGCAACCCTGCCTCCACTGTGACACCACAGAACCTCTGGGAGCCCTGGAGACCGTGCTGATGCTATGGAACCTGATGCAACCCTGCCTCCACTGTGACACCACAGAAGCTCGGGGAGCCCTGGAGACCGTGCTGATGCTATGGAACCTGATGCAACCCTGCCTCCACTGTGACACCACAGAAGCTCAGGGAGCCCTGGAGACTGTGGTGATGCTATGGAACCTGATGCAACCCTGCCTCCACTGTGACACCACAGAACCTCTGGGAGCTCTGCAGACCGTGGGGATGCTGGCGAAGCTGACGGAACCCTGGGCACCACAGTGACGCTATGGAACCTGGTGGAACCGAGGGGCCACAGTGACGCTGTGGGGCCTTTTGGAAGCAACAGGACCCTGGTGGGAAGCCACGGGATGATTAATCCTGCACGAACCTGCTCCAGGTGGGCTCCTCTCTCCCGGCTTCCACAGGTGCTGCTAGGATCCCACTCCGGCACTGGCTTGGCACGGGCTCACGGCTTCCTTTGGCAATGGCTCTGCTCCAGGATGGCATGCTGCAGAGAATGCAGGTAGATTTTGTGCTCACTCCTGGCATGCAGCTGGACAATAAAGCCTGATCCAGCCCCCCCTCAGCATATGTCCGGCTCTGGCATTGGGGCGGGGCAACTTTGGGAGCAGCCCCAGCCCTGCTCCTGCTCCCGGCTGGGCACCCAGCTGCTGGGACACAGGTGTGTCCTGATGCCACCGTCTACTCCTTTGAGAAGGGGAGGACAGAGTGCATCAGGGAGTTTGGTGTGGCTTACATGCGGCAAGGAGAAGGTGCAGCCCCAAACTGGCTTTCACTTCTAGAACCTTTTGCTATTGCGGGAGCAGCTGCTGGAGCTTTTCAACCGAGCTGCAAGAGTGAAAAGTGTGATGGCATGTCTATCTGAGAAGGAAGGTTCGGTGCCGCAGCCTGTTGTGCACAATTTATATGCTGATAAGAGAAGGGGGTGCTTTTGCAACGTTTTCCTTCCTGACACTTCTGTCTCTGTGAGCTTTAGCTGCTTGGACTCAGGGATACCGAAGGTATGTGAAAGTGACTGGGATGCGAGAATCATGTTGCACAGGGAACAGGGAAGGTCAGCAAATGTTTCCTGTCCTGGCACATCTCTCAGTCTGAACTGCAGCTGCAGATGCTTCACTTCCGCCAAGGACTCTGCCACCTTGAGAGAAGGATGCGCTCTATGGAGTTGAGAAAGAAAGTGCGTCTCACTAGCTTCTTTCCTCTACTTCATAGACAGCAAAGGGGCTATGAAAGGCAGCACTGGCTTTTTGTTCTAGGACTTCTTCTTTACAAGCAGCTGCTGGATGTTTGGAAGGGGGTTTGGGATATGCAAAAATGAGAGGCTAAGATGGTAAGAGGGTAAGATGGAAGTCATCTGGCAAAAGCAGAGCTCACAAAAGGGCCAGCTGAGAAAGCTCTTGCTGCCTACAACTTCAACTGCACCCCTCAAAGCAGCAGCACACACGCTGCTCTCGGCACTTTCCTTCTCAGCTCTACGCACCATCCTAAGCCTTGCCTCTCCCACACTCAGGATCCAAAGACAACGGCACCAGGGACTGCTCACACACTAAAGGCACCAGGACAAAAGGCTCACCAGCTTGGCCTTTGCATTCCCGCTGACAGCTCCACAGCTTGAACCCAGAGAACTGCCTGCTGCCAACAGCCTTTCCAATCACTCTGAGCACCTCATGACAAGGAGTGTGGGGAATGAATCTCCAGCAGCCTCCTGCCCCAGGCTGTCCCCCGGGAGCAGCCCTGCTCCAGGCCGTGACTGCCACCTGCACAGCCAAAGGACCCAGAGCCGGTGTTACACACCACGGCTGTGCCTGGCACAGAGACACCAGTGGCCACACAAGTGGCCATGGCACTGTCCACACACAGTCCCTGCTGCTGCTCCCCCAGCCGCTGGCACCAACTCCCAGCCACCCACTCCTAAAGCCACGGGGCCCACTGGGACACTGCGGGGGCTCGTGGAAGCCAGCGGCCATTGTGACACAGCGGGGCTGCACAGAGCCCACGGTGCTTTGTGACCCGTGGCTCCCAGGAGAGCCTTTGTTGTTGGGGAAGATGAAACAGGAAAGCCTTATAAATATGATTGCCTAACAAAAGATTCTGGGAATATGAAAACTGTGAGCGACATCGAAATGAAGGCCATCTTTGAGATATAGAGTCTTAGTTACTGAACAACTGGAAAACAATGGTATAGCCGGCTGAAGGTAATCCCCTCTTGATTGAACAATACCCTCTGCTTGCAGACAGGTCCAAGGGTCAGAGCAGACCCTACTAGCTCAGCAGAAGGGGTCCAAAGAGTAGTTTTTAGAAGTTAAAATGTAACACTCTATGGTAATGTAAGAACTCTTATAGGCTGTATGTAAATGCTATAGGATTTGTACCTTGTATTAGATTGGCTACTGAGAATTAGAATATTCACTACAGAAGATGATTTATTGTATTGTAACAAGCTCCTCGCTCTCTTAACTCCTCTCCTCTTAGTAATGCTCTTCTCCTCTTAGTAACGCTCTTAGTAACTCTCTTAGTAGCTCTCTTAGTAATGCTCTTCTCCTCTTAGTAGCTCTCTTAGTAACTCTCTTGCTCTTCTTCTTCCTCTTAATTCAGCTCTCCTCTTAGTTTGTCTCTCTTGCTCTTTACACTCTTAGCTCTCAGCCTCTTGCTCTAGCTCTCTCGCTCACTCTCTCTCCCTCTCTTACACCTTGGGCCTGCTTGGAGCTGCAGCTGGCAGCTCTAAGCAGTGCCCCTGTACCCACGCCCTCTGCAATAAACTGCATGCTCCAAAGACCTGCTTATAGAGATCTCTCGTCGCCGTCCATCTCCAGCCGGGCCCGACCGAACCCACACCCTCATCACCATCATCGCCATCAATTTCGACATTTGTGATGCTGGGGAACTACAAGGAAGCCTGGCTCCTCTGTGACACCACCACAGAAGCTCAGGGGAGCCCTGGAGACCGTGCTGATGCTATTGAACCTGATGCAACCCTGCCTCCTCTGTGACACCACAGAAGCTCTTGGAGCCCTGGAGACCGTGCTGATGCTATGGAACCTGATGCAACCCTGCCTCCTCTGTGACACCACAGAACCTCTGGGAGCCCTGGAGACCGTGCTGATGCTATGGAACCTGATGCAACCCTGCCTCCACTGTGACACCACAGAAGCTCAGGGAGCCCTGGAGACTGTGGTGATGCTATGGAACCTGATGCAACCCTGCCTCCACTGTGACACCACAGAACCTCTGGGAGCCCTGGAGACCGTGCTGATGCTATGGAACCTGATGCAACCCTGCCTCCACTGTGACACCACAGAAGCTCGGGGAGCTCTGCAGACCGTGGGGATGCTGGCGAAGCTGACGGAACCCTGGGCACCACAGTGACGCTATGGAACCTGGTGGAACCGAGGGGCCACAGTGACGCTGTGGGGCCTTTTGGAAGCAACAGGACCCTGGTGGGAAGCCACGGGATGATTAATCCTGCACGAACCTGCTCCAGGTGGGCTCCTCTCTCCCGGCTTCCACAGGTGCTGCTAGGATCCCACTCCGGCACTGGCTTGGCACGGGCTCACGGCTTCCTTTGGCAATGGCTCTGCTCCAGGATGGCATGCTGCAGAGAATGCAGGTAGATTTTGTGCTCACTCCTGGCATGCAGCTGGACAATAAAGCCTGATCCAGCCCCCCCTCAGCATATGTCCGGCTCTGGCATTGGGGCGGGGCAACTTTGGGAGCAGCCCCAGCCCTGCTCCTGCTCCCGGCTGGGCACCCAGCTGCTGGGACACAGGTGTGTCCTGATGCCACCGTCTACTCCTTTGAGAAGGGGAGGACAGAGTGCATCAGGGAGTTTGGTGTGGCTTACATGCGGCAAGGAGAAGGTGCAGCCCCAAACTGGCTTTCACTTCTAGAACCTTTTGCTATTGCGGGAGCAGCTGCTGGAGCTTTTCAACCGAGCTGCAAGAGTGAAAAGTGTGATGGCATGTCTATCTGAGAAGGAAGGTTCGGTGCCGCAGCCTGTTGTGCACAATTTATATGCTGATAAGAGAAGGGGGTGCTTTTGCAACGTTTTCCTTCCTGACACTTCTGTCTCTGTGAGCTTTAGCTGCTTGGACTCAGGGATACCGAAGGTGTGTGAAAGTGACTGGGATGCGAGAATCATGTTGCACAGGGAACAGGGAAGGTCAGCAAATGTTTCCTGTCCTGGCACATCTCTCAGTCTGAACTGCAGCTGCAGATGCTTCACTTCCGCCAAGGACTCTGCCACCTTGAGAGAAGGATGCGCTCTATGGAGTTGAGAAAGAAAGTGCGTCTCACTAGCTTCTTTCCTCTACTTCATAGACAGCAAAGGGGCTATGAAAGGCAGCACTGGCTTTTTGTTCTAGGACTTCTTCTTTACAAGCAGCTGCTGGATGTTTGGAAGGGGGTTTGGGATATGCAAAAATGAGAGGCTAAGATGGTAAGAGGGTAAGATGGAAGTCATCTGGCAAAAGCAGAGCTCACAAAAGGGCCAGCTGAGAAAGCTCTTGCTGCCTACAACTTCAACTGCACCCCTCAAAGCAGCAGCACACACGCTGCTCTCGGCACTTTCCTTCTCAGCTCTACGCACCATCCTAAGCCTTGCCTCTCCCACACTCAGGATCCAAAGACAACGGCACCAGGGACTGCTCACACACTAAAGGCACCAGGACAAAAGGCTCACCAGCTTGGCCTTTGCATTCCCGCTGACAGCTCCACAGCTTGAACCCAGAGAACTGCCTGCTGCCAACAGCCTTTCCAATCACTCTGAGCACCTCATGACAAGGAGTGTGGGGAATGAATCTCCAGCAGCCTCCTGCCCCAGGCTGTCCCCCGGGAGCAGCCCTGCTCCAGGCCGTGACTGCCACCTGCACAGCCAAAGGACCCAGAGCCGGTGTTACACACCACGGCTGTGCCTGGCACAGAGACACCAGTGGCCACACAAGTGGCCATGGCACTGTCCACACACAGTCCCTGCTGCTGCTCCCCCAGCCGCTGGCACCAACTCCCAGCCACCCACTCCTAAAGCCACGGGGCCCACTGGGACACTGCGGGGGCTCGTGGAAGCCAGCGGCCATTGTGACACAGCGGGGCTGCACAGAGCCCACGGTGCTTTGTGACCCGTGGCTCCCAGGAGAGCCTTTGTTGTTGGGGAAGATGAAACAGGAAAGCCTTATAAATATGATTGCCTAACAAAAGATTCTGGGAATATGAAAACTGTGAGCGACATCGAAATGAAGGCCATCTTTGAGATATAGAGTCTTAGTTACTGAACAACTGGAAAACAATGGTATAGCCGGCTGAAGGTAATCCCCTCTTGATTGAACAATACCCTCTGCTTGCAGACAGGTCCAAGGGTCAGAGCAGACCCTACTAGCTCAGCAGAAGGGGTCCAAAGAGTAGTTTTTAGAAGTTAAAATGTAACACTCTATGGTAATGTAAGAACTCTTATAGGCTGTATGTAAATGCTATAGGATTTGTACCTTGTATTAGATTGGCTACTGAGAATTAGAATATTCACTACAGAAGATGATTTATTGTATTGTAACAAGCTCCTCGCTCTCTTAACTCCTCTCCTCTTAGTAATGCTCTTCTCCTCTTAGTAACGCTCTTAGTAACTCTCTTAGTAGCTCTCTTAGTAATGCTCTTCTCCTCTTAGTAGCTCTCTTAGTAACTCTCTTGCTCTTCTTCTTCCTCTTAATTCAGCTCTCCTCTTAGTTTGTCTCTCTTGCTCTTTACACTCTTAGCTCTCAGCCTCTTGCTCTAGCTCTCTCGCTCACTCTCTCTCCCTCTCTTACACCTTGGGCCTGCTTGGAGCTGCAGCTGGCAGCTCTAAGCAGTGCCCCTGTACCCACGCCCTCTGCAATAAACTGCATGCTCCAAAGACCTGCTTATAGAGATCTCTCGTCACCGTCCATCTCCAGCCGGGCCCGACCGAACCCACACCCTCATCACCATCATCGCCATCAATTTCGACAAACTGGCGCCCAAACGTGAGTGAAGGCCTGATTCAGCTTCTTCCACCTGTGAGAGACTTCGCCATGGACGGTAACTAAAAGACCAGTTATAGCCACCTGGAACGTGTCGTGAGCACGGCATACCGTTGCTGTGCAGCGTAAAAGCCGGAGCTCTATAACTCTGCTGAGGCAGCCCTCGAGCACGGGGAGCCGTTACTTCGTAGCAATTACCTGGAGCTCTCGGAGGGAGGAAATTGCCTGGCAGTCCTCGAGCACAGACGGCCACTGCTGCGCAGCGGTTACCTGGAGCTCTTTGAGGAAGTTTGCCGTGGTACCCCTCGAGCACGGACACGCTGCTAAGCAGTGCAGACCGGAGCTCTTAGGAGGGATCCAGCCGCGCGCCCGAGCACAGGCGGGTATTGCTCAGCACCGCCCGCGCTGGAGCTCTGAGTGGAGACACCTGCGAGGTCCCGAGCACGGAAAGCCGTTGCCAAGCGACGCCTGAAACCGGAGCTCTGAGGAGGGACCCGACAGCAGCGTCCTGAGCGCCGTGTGGAGAGCCTGGCCAGCCCCCCACGACGGACTTCTGATTAAGGACCCTGCCCCCTGCGACATCTAGGTGAGTATCATACTGGTCAATAATGGGACAAACTCACTCTGCCCATGACAGACATCTCTATAAACAACTTAAGTACTTACTAAGCTCCGGTCCAAGTCAATTACCTAAACAGGAGCTAAAAAACCTCTTAGAATGGACTCTGATTAATTTCCCAAATGCTGACCGTTCAGCCGTCTTTACAAGAGACTTCTGGGACACAGTTCGGGTTAAACTCTTTAATAATATCTCCCGCCGGGATTGGGCTGCCGCGGAGCTGGTCCCGGCTTGCAGAGCGCTCGTGGAGCTGTTTGCTGCGAAGGCGCCGCCCGCAGCAGCCACCTCGCCGGGTCCCGCTCCTGCTGCGAGCCCGCCCCTTGCCGCCGCGAGCCTGCAACCGGGCACGGCCCCCGCCCCGCCGCCGGACCTCACGGCTCCGGTACCCGCGGTCCAGCTGTCTCGTGCCGCCCCGCCCCACCCCCCCGCGGTCCCTGCACCGGTCACCCCTGCCCCACCGGACTCCACCGCCCCCCCCACCGCCCCCGTCATCTCCACCCCCACGGTCCCGTTAGTCCCTGCTGTCCCGCCTCTCGCGGCTCCGGTAGCCGCGGTCCGACTGACTCGTGCCGCCCCGCCCCCCGCCCCCGCTGTCCTGGCAGCCGTCACCCCTGTCCCACCGGACCCTACGACCCCCTCCACCGCTCCCCCCATCCCCGCCCCCCCCATCCCGTTCCTCCCTGCTGCCCCGGCTCCCGCGGTCCCCGCCCTCGGCTCCAGCGTCTTCGCGGCCCCGTCCCTCGCTCCTCCCACCCCGTCCGCCAGCGCCTTCGCGGCCCCGCCCCCCGCCGATAGCCCCGCGGGGCCAGCGGCTGCTCCCCAGCCACCTACGGGTCCTACCGCTCCCCTAGCCGCGCCTGTTATGGCTGTAGCCACCATCATAGCCGGCCCCCCGCAAAGCCAGGCGGCGACCCTTCTTCCAGCCCCCCAGGTCCCCCTCGCCGCCACCGACACGGCGCCGGTGGTGGTCAACGTCCCGTCCGCGTCCGTGGGACACGGAGCGCCCCAGCCCCGCCAGCCACCTGGTGCCGGCGCTGCAGCGCCTACACAGATGGCTGCTGCCTCTCCCGTGCCTGCCGCTGCTCCAGCCCCGTCTCCTGGCACCGCCGCGCCGGCAGCCACACCAGCCCAGCCTGCAAACTCCCAGCGGCAGCACGCCGCGGTCCAGCCGCCGACTGGCCCACCGTTCGCCATGGCCCCACCGCAACATACTCCCGCCGCCTCCACGCCGGCCCTCCCGCCTCCCGCAGCCCCGGGATCGTCTCCTGCCGACGGGACAGCCCTGCCACCTCCCGCTCTCCCCGACACACAGACAGCGGCCATCACAGTCCGCCACGTTGACCTGATGGCGTAACCCACGCACGCTCACACTTCTCCAACCACAGCACTGCTCACGGAACTAGCTCCGCCACCGCCCCCCACGGCTTTCACCTCGCCTTCAATAGAGCCACCCGCACCCCCTCGCCCGCTGCCGCGGAGCCGGTTGCTCGCGGCCCCCCCGCCTCCTCGCCCGCCACCGCGGAGATCGGCAGTGCCATCGCCGCCCCCGCCGGGGCCCTCCGGCACCGCACAGCTGTATCCCTCGGCTACCGCCGCCCAGCAACATCCCTCCGCGCAGCTCAGCCTCGCCTCACAAGCCGCAAACAGGGGGGGAACGGAGGGCAGTGGTGCAGCTCCAGTGGCAGGGAAGACGGAGAGCCGCTCTGCCCGAGCTGATGCTTTAAATCTAACACCAGGAAACCCTGAAAAGCAGCCAGATTTGTTTGCAATGAGCCCCAGAGTCCCGCCAGCGAGCGGCTGGGATCTTGCAACCCATAAGGAGAAAACGAGTTCTGAGAGTTTGTTAGCGCTACTTTCTGAATCAAAAAATCCTCCAAAGTGCTCAGATTATTCTCAATTAACAGATTGGCATGAAATAAGACTCCAAAGCTGTAAAGATGAAAGTCTATTAGCTAAGCCTGTGATAGCTAGCCAACAGCCTGACAGTCCCAAAACGTGGGTTCCCATCCCCACTCACGAAATTAAAGAACTAAGAAGGGCTGTAAGAGATAGTGGTATTTGCTCACCGTATCTTAAACAACTGCTAAAAAGTACCCTAAAAAGAACACATCAAACCCTAAAACGCATTTTAGATCAACAGAGAGGGGGAGAAGTCCAGGATACACCTCAAAGGAGGTTGAACAAGGCTTTGTATGTTTACAATTTTTTGAATAGCTCTGCAGAAGAGCCTGATCCCCCCATTTATAGACATTTTTTGAACAACAAAAAAGCAAAACTGAAAGAGCGCCCCCCAGTTTTGATTAAAAATCTAGACTCAGGAAAAATAGAAGGACCATACAATCTTATAATGTGGGGGAAGGGGTTTGCATGTGTTTCCACAGGTGAAGGAATCAAGTGGGTTCCAGCAAAAAACGTGAAGCCATACCTCGCATCAAAGCCTGCTGATGCCACCACACCAGCCAGTGACTCTGCAAGTGGAAGCCAGGAAGCAAGCACCCAGACCTGAACTGCGCAGAATCACCAGAAGAAAGTGATCTGCCAAAAACAGCTCAAGAAAAGAATGGAGTTTTCTCATTTGCGCGCGTGCATGTTGCTTTTATTCTTTTGTTTTAGTTTTTGTAGTGAAGCTTTACCTGTGAATCAACCAAAGACAAATGTCTGGGTTGCTTTAGCCAAATCCGCAGGCTCCGATACCATCTGTCTATCTGACACAAGCCCTGACAAACCTTTTTCAACCTGTTTAGTTGGAGTACCTCTTCCAGAAGGTTTTGATAATATTACTCTTGATAAGTATTGGCCATATGACGATCATCATGTATCTCCAACTCCCAGCCATAGACACCAAACTTATATTGATAATTCTAAAATTGATAAATCTGACCTTCAAGAGCTAGAAATCCTAGGTTCGTTAACTATGGATACCTGCTATTTCTTTCACTTTCAAGGAGAAAACGGTCCCCATTTAAATGTTACCCCATATCACCCAGCTTATAGCAATGTAACTTCTTGGTGTAGTCAAGTTAAGCTTCTTATATATGACGAACCTCATGCAGATCGTTTTAGCAAACTTCCTATTCGATTCCCCAGAGGAATTTGGCTCATCTGTGGAGACAGGGCCTGGCAAGGTATACCTTCAAAAATAGATGGTGGCCCTTGTGCTCTGGGACAACTTACAATTATTGCTCCCAGTGTCAAAGAGGTAATCAAAAAGAAAAGCAGAAAGATCAGATCTTCCTGGGGACATCAGTACGATAGTGACTGTGATAGTGACTTCCACCCTTGGAACTCTGGAAAATCAATTGTTGCAAGCATTTTTCTACCTCAGTTAAGCTCCTCAATTGCTTTAAAACAGTTAAACAAGTTGGGATGTTGGCTCAGCAAGGAGGTAAATGCCACCTCTACTATGATCAGTGATCTGTTAACCGATGAAGAGGCAGTCAGACATGCCACTTTACAAAATAGAGCTGCCGTTGATTATCTTTTATTAGCACATGGGCACGGCTGTGAAGATTTTGAAGGATTATGCTGTATGAACTTATCCGATCATTCTGTTTCCATTCACAAACAGCTACAAAACCTAAAGGATCTAGCTAACCAAATTAGAACAGATGACCCGTCTTGGCTGGACAGTTTGTTTGATGATTGGAGCTTTGCACCTTGGCTAAGGGAACTCTGTAAAATAGGCTTGATTATTCTAGTAGTAATAATTATAGTTTTAGTAGCAGTACCTTGTATGCTTCAGTGTGTGCAAAAAATAACGAGTAGGACTGTATCTAATATCTTAGTTGTTCATCAGAACGGGGGAGATGTTGGGGAAGATGAAACAGGAAAGCCTTATAAATATGATTGCCTAACAAAAGATTCTGGGAATATGAAAACTGTGAGCGACATCGAAATGAAGGCCATCTTTGAGATATAGAGTCTTAGTTACTGAACAACTGGAAAACAATGGTATAGCCGGCTGAAGGTAATCCCCTCTTGATTGAACAATACCCTCTGCTTGCAGACAGGTCCAAGGGTCAGAGCAGACCCTACTAGCTCAGCAGAAGGGGTCCAAAGAGTAGTTTTTAGAAGTTAAAATGTAACACTCTATGGTAATGTAAGAACTCTTATAGGCTGTATGTAAATGCTATAGGATTTGTACCTTGTATTAGATTGGCTACTGAGAATTAGAATATTCACTACAGAAGATGATTTATTGTATTGTAACAAGCTCCTCGCTCTCTTAACTCCTCTCCTCTTAGTAATGCTCTTCTCCTCTTAGTAACGCTCTTAGTAACTCTCTTAGTAGCTCTCTTAGTAATGCTCTTCTCCTCTTAGTAGCTCTCTTAGTAACTCTCTTGCTCTTCTTCTTCCTCTTAATTCAGCTCTCCTCTTAGTTTGTCTCTCTTGCTCTTTACACTCTTAGCTCTCAGCCTCTTGCTCTAGCTCTCTCGCTCACTCTCTCTCCCTCTCTTACACCTTGGGCCTGCTTGGAGCTGCAGCTGGCAGCTCTAAGCAGTGCCCCTGTACCCACGCCCTCTGCAATAAACTGCATGCTCCAAAGACCTGCTTATAGAGATCTCTCGTCGCCGTCCATCTCCAGCCGGGCCCGACCGAACCCACACCCTCATCACCATCATCGCCATCAATTTCGACATTTGTGATGCTGGGGAACTACAAGGAAGCCTGGCTCCTCTGTGACACCACCACAGAAGCTCAGGGGAGCCCTGGAGACCGTGCTGATGCTATTGAACCTGATGCAACCCTGCCTCCTCTGTGACACCACAGAAGCTCTTGGAGCCCTGGAGACCGTGCTGATGCTATGGAACCTGATGCAACCCTGCCTCCTCTGTGACACCACAGAACCTCTGGGAGCCCTGGAGACCGTGCTGATGCTATGGAACCTGATGCAACCCTGCCTCCACTGTGACACCACAGAAGCTCAGGGAGCCCTGGAGACTGTGGTGATGCTATGGAACCTGATGCAACCCTGCCTCCACTGTGACACCACAGAACCTCTGGGAGCCCTGGAGACCGTGCTGATGCTATGGAACCTGATGCAACCCTGCCTCCACTGTGACACCACAGAAGCTCGGGGAGCTCTGCAGACCGTGGGGATGCTGGCGAAGCTGACGGAACCCTGGGCACCACAGTGACGCTATGGAACCTGGTGGAACCGAGGGGCCACAGTGACGCTGTGGGGCCTTTTGGAAGCAACAGGACCCTGGTGGGAAGCCACGGGATGATTAATCCTGCACGAACCTGCTCCAGGTGGGCTCCTCTCTCCCGGCTTCCACAGGTGCTGCTAGGATCCCACTCCGGCACTGGCTTGGCACGGGCTCACGGCTTCCTTTGGCAATGGCTCTGCTCCAGGATGGCATGCTGCAGAGAATGCAGGTAGATTTTGTGCTCACTCCTGGCATGCAGCTGGACAATAAAGCCTGATCCAGCCCCCCCTCAGCATATGTCCGGCTCTGGCATTGGGGCGGGGCAACTTTGGGAGCAGCCCCAGCCCTGCTCCTGCTCCCGGCTGGGCACCCAGCTGCTGGGACACAGGTGTGTCCTGATGCCACCGTCTACTCCTTTGAGAAGGGGAGGACAGAGTGCATCAGGGAGTTTGGTGTGGCTTACATGCGGCAAGGAGAAGGTGCAGCCCCAAACTGGCTTTCACTTCTAGAACCTTTTGCTATTGCGGGAGCAGCTGCTGGAGCTTTTCAACCGAGCTGCAAGAGTGAAAAGTGTGATGGCATGTCTATCTGAGAAGGAAGGTTCGGTGCCGCAGCCTGTTGTGCACAATTTATATGCTGATAAGAGAAGGGGGTGCTTTTGCAACGTTTTCCTTCCTGACACTTCTGTCTCTGTGAGCTTTAGCTGCTTGGACTCAGGGATACCGAAGGTGTGTGAAAGTGACTGGGATGCGAGAATCATGTTGCACAGGGAACAGGGAAGGTCAGCAAATGTTTCCTGTCCTGGCACATCTCTCAGTCTGAACTGCAGCTGCAGATGCTTCACTTCCGCCAAGGACTCTGCCACCTTGAGAGAAGGATGCGCTCTATGGAGTTGAGAAAGAAAGTGCGTCTCACTAGCTTCTTTCCTCTACTTCATAGACAGCAAAGGGGCTATGAAAGGCAGCACTGGCTTTTTGTTCTAGGACTTCTTCTTTACAAGCAGCTGCTGGATGTTTGGAAGGGGGTTTGGGATATGCAAAAATGAGAGGCTAAGATGGTAAGAGGGTAAGATGGAAGTCATCTGGCAAAAGCAGAGCTCACAAAAGGGCCAGCTGAGAAAGCTCTTGCTGCCTACAACTTCAACTGCACCCCTCAAAGCAGCAGCACACACGCTGCTCTCGGCACTTTCCTTCTCAGCTCTACGCACCATCCTAAGCCTTGCCTCTCCCACACTCAGGATCCAAAGACAACGGCACCAGGGACTGCTCACACACTAAAGGCACCAGGACAAAAGGCTCACCAGCTTGGCCTTTGCATTCCCGCTGACAGCTCCACAGCTTGAACCCAGAGAACTGCCTGCTGCCAACAGCCTTTCCAATCACTCTGAGCACCTCATGACAAGGAGTGTGGGGAATGAATCTCCAGCAGCCTCCTGCCCCAGGCTGTCCCCCGGGAGCAGCCCTGCTCCAGGCCGTGACTGCCACCTGCACAGCCAAAGGACCCAGAGCCGGTGTTACACACCACGGCTGTGCCTGGCACAGAGACACCAGTGGCCACACAAGTGGCCATGGCACTGTCCACACACAGTCCCTGCTGCTGCTCCCCCAGCCGCTGGCACCAACTCCCAGCCACCCACTCCTAAAGCCACGGGGCCCACTGGGACACTGCGGGGGCTCGTGGAAGCCAGCGGCCATTGTGACACAGCGGGGCTGCACAGAGCCCACGGTGCTTTGTGACCCGTGGCTCCCAGGAGAGCCTTTGTTGTTGGGGAAGATGAAACAGGAAAGCCTTATAAATATGATTGCCTAACAAAAGATTCTGGGAATATGAAAACTGTGAGCGACATCGAAATGAAGGCCATCTTTGAGATATAGAGTCTTAGTTACTGAACAACTGGAAAACAATGGTATAGCCGGCTGAAGGTAATCCCCTCTTGATTGAACAATACCCTCTGCTTGCAGACAGGTCCAAGGGTCAGAGCAGACCCTACTAGCTCAGCAGAAGGGGTCCAAAGAGTAGTTTTTAGAAGTTAAAATGTAACACTCTATGGTAATGTAAGAACTCTTATAGGCTGTATGTAAATGCTATAGGATTTGTACCTTGTATTAGATTGGCTACTGAGAATTAGAATATTCACTACAGAAGATGATTTATTGTATTGTAACAAGCTCCTCGCTCTCTTAACTCCTCTCCTCTTAGTAATGCTCTTCTCCTCTTAGTAACGCTCTTAGTAACTCTCTTAGTAGCTCTCTTAGTAATGCTCTTCTCCTCTTAGTAGCTCTCTTAGTAACTCTCTTGCTCTTCTTCTTCCTCTTAATTCAGCTCTCCTCTTAGTTTGTCTCTCTTGCTCTTTACACTCTTAGCTCTCAGCCTCTTGCTCTAGCTCTCTCGCTCACTCTCTCTCCCTCTCTTACACCTTGGGCCTGCTTGGAGCTGCAGCTGGCAGCTCTAAGCAGTGCCCCTGTACCCACGCCCTCTGCAATAAACTGCATGCTCCAAAGACCTGCTTATAGAGATCTCTCGTCGCCGTCCATCTCCAGCCGGGCCCGACCGAACCCACACCCTCATCACCATCATCGCCATCAATTTCGACATTTGTGATGCTGGGGAACTACAAGGAAGCCTGGCTCCTCTGTGACACCACCACAGAAGCTCAGGGGAGCCCTGGAGACCGTGCTGATGCTATTGAACCTGATGCAACCCTGCCTCCTCTGTGACACCACAGAAGCTCTTGGAGCCCTGGAGACCGTGCTGATGCTATGGAACCTGATGCAACCCTGCCTCCTCTGTGACACCACAGAACCTCTGGGAGCCCTGGAGACCGTGCTGATGCTATGGAACCTGATGCAACCCTGCCTCCACTGTGACACCACAGAAGCTCAGGGAGCCCTGGAGACTGTGGTGATGCTATGGAACCTGATGCAACCCTGCCTCCACTGTGACACCACAGAACCTCTGGGAGCCCTGGAGACCGTGCTGATGCTATGGAACCTGATGCAACCCTGCCTCCACTGTGACACCACAGAAGCTCGGGGAGCTCTGCAGACCGTGGGGATGCTGGCGAAGCTGACGGAACCCTGGGCACCACAGTGACGCTATGGAACCTGGTGGAACCGAGGGGCCACAGTGACGCTGTGGGGCCTTTTGGAAGCAACAGGACCCTGGTGGGAAGCCACGGGATGATTAATCCTGCACGAACCTGCTCCAGGTGGGCTCCTCTCTCCCGGCTTCCACAGGTGCTGCTAGGATCCCACTCCGGCACTGGCTTGGCACGGGCTCACGGCTTCCTTTGGCAATGGCTCTGCTCCAGGATGGCATGCTGCAGAGAATGCAGGTAGATTTTGTGCTCACTCCTGGCATGCAGCTGGACAATAAAGCCTGATCCAGCCCCCCCTCAGCATATGTCCGGCTCTGGCATTGGGGCGGGGCAACTTTGGGAGCAGCCCCAGCCCTGCTCCTGCTCCCGGCTGGGCACCCAGCTGCTGGGACACAGGTGTGTCCTGATGCCACCGTCTACTCCTTTGAGAAGGGGAGGACAGAGTGCATCAGGGAGTTTGGTGTGGCTTACATGCGGCAAGGAGAAGGTGCAGCCCCAAACTGGCTTTCACTTCTAGAACCTTTTGCTATTGCGGGAGCAGCTGCTGGAGCTTTTCAACCGAGCTGCAAGAGTGAAAAGTGTGATGGCATGTCTATCTGAGAAGGAAGGTTCGGTGCCGCAGCCTGTTGTGCACAATTTATATGCTGATAAGAGAAGGGGGTGCTTTTGGAACGTTTTCCTTCCTGACACTTCTGTCTCTGTGAGCTTTAGCTGCTTGGACTCAGGGATACCGAAGGTGTGTGAAAGTGACTGGGATGCGAGAATCATGTTGCACAGGGAACAGGGAAGGTCAGCAAATGTTTCCTGTCCTGGCACATCTCTCAGTCTGAACTGCAGCTGCAGATGCTTCACTTCCGCCAAGGACTCTGCCACCTTGAGAGAAGGATGCGCTCTATGGAGTTGAGAAAGAAAGTGCGTCTCACTAGCTTCTTTCCTCTACTTCATAGACAGCAAAGGGGCTATGAAAGGCAGCACTGGCTTTTTGTTCTAGGACTTCTTCTTTACAAGCAGCTGCTGGATGTTTGGAAGGGGGTTTGGGATATGCAAAAATGAGAGGCTAAGATGGTAAGAGGGTAAGATGGAAGTCATCTGGCAAAAGCAGAGCTCACAAAAGGGCCAGCTGAGAAAGCTCTTGCTGCCTACAACTTCAACTGCACCCCTCAAAGCAGCAGCACACACGCTGCTCTCGGCACTTTCCTTCTCAGCTCTACGCACCATCCTAAGCCTTGCCTCTCCCACACTCAGGATCCAAAGACAACGGCACCAGGGACTGCTCACACACTAAAGGCACCAGGACAAAAGGCTCACCAGCTTGGCCTTTGCATTCCCGCTGACAGCTCCACAGCTTGAACCCAGAGAACTGCCTGCTGCCAACAGCCTTTCCAATCACTCTGAGCACCTCATGACAAGGAGTGTGGGGAATGAATCTCCAGCAGCCTCCTGCCCCAGGCTGTCCCCCGGGAGCAGCCCTGCTCCAGGCCGTGACTGCCACCTGCACAGCCAAAGGACCCAGAGCCGGTGTTACACACCACGGCTGTGCCTGGCACAGAGACACCAGTGGCCACACAAGTGGCCATGGCACTGTCCACACACAGTCCCTGCTGCTGCTCCCCCAGCCGCTGGCACCAACTCCCAGCCACCCACTCCTAAAGCCACGGGGCCCACTGGGACACTGCGGGGGCTCGTGGAAGCCAGCGGCCATTGTGACACAGCGGGGCTGCACAGAGCCCACGGTGCTTTGTGACCCGTGGCTCCCAGGAGAGCCTTTGTTGTTGGGGAAGATGAAACAGGAAAGCCTTATAAATATGATTGCCTAACAAAAGATTCTGGGAATATGAAAACTGTGAGCGACATCGAAATGAAGGCCATCTTTGAGATATAGAGTCTTAGTTACTGAACAACTGGAAAACAATGGTATAGCCGGCTGAAGGTAATCCCCTCTTGATTGAACAATACCCTCTGCTTGCAGACAGGTCCAAGGGTCAGAGCAGACCCTACTAGCTCAGCAGAAGGGGTCCAAAGAGTAGTTTTTAGAAGTTAAAATGTAACACTCTATGGTAATGTAAGAACTCTTATAGGCTGTATGTAAATGCTATAGGATTTGTACCTTGTATTAGATTGGCTACTGAGAATTAGAATATTCACTACAGAAGATGATTTATTGTATTGTAACAAGCTCCTCGCTCTCTTAACTCCTCTCCTCTTAGTAATGCTCTTCTCCTCTTAGTAACGCTCTTAGTAACTCTCTTAGTAGCTCTCTTAGTAATGCTCTTCTCCTCTTAGTAGCTCTCTTAGTAACTCTCTTGCTCTTCTTCTTCCTCTTAATTCAGCTCTCCTCTTAGTTTGTCTCTCTTGCTCTTTACACTCTTAGCTCTCAGCCTCTTGCTCTAGCTCTCTCGCTCACTCTCTCTCCCTCTCTTACACCTTGGGCCTGCTTGGAGCTGCAGCTGGCAGCTCTAAGCAGTGCCCCTGTACCCACGCCCTCTGCAATAAACTGCATGCTCCAAAGACCTGCTTATAGAGATCTCTCGTCACCGTCCATCTCCAGCCGGGCCCGACCGAACCCACACCCTCATCACCATCATCGCCATCAATTTCGACAAACTGGCGCCCAAACGTGAGTGAAGGCCTGATTCAGCTTCTTCCACCTGTGAGAGACTTCGCCATGGACGGTAACTAAAAGACCAGTTATAGCCACCTGGAACGTGTCGTGAGCACGGCATACCGTTGCTGCGCAGCGTAAAAGCCGGAGCTCTATAACTCTGCTGAGGCAGCCCTCGAGCACGGGGAGCCGTTACTTCGTAGCAATTACCTGGAGCTCTCGGAGGGAGGAAATTGCCTGGCAGTCCTCGAGCACAGACGGCCACTGCTGCGCAGCGGTTACCTGGAGCTCTTTGAGGAAGTTTGCCGTGGTACCCCTCGAGCACGGACACGCTGCTAAGCAGTGCAGACCGGAGCTCTTAGGAGGGATCCAGCCGCGCGCCCGAGCACAGGCGGGTATTGCTCAGCACCGCCCGCGCTGGAGCTCTGAGTGGAGACACCTGCGAGGTCCCGAGCACGGAAAGCCGTTGCCAAGCGACGCCTGAAACCGGAGCTCTGAGGAGGGACCCGACAGCAGCGTCCTGAGCGCCGTGTGGAGAGCCTGGCCAGCCCCCCACGACGGACTTCTGATTAAGGACCCTGCCCCCTGCGACATCTAGGTGAGTATCATACTGGTCAATAATGGGACAAACTCACTCTGCCCATGACAGACATCTCTATAAACAACTTAAGTACTTACTAAGCTCCGGTCCAAGTCAATTACCTAAACAGGAGCTAAAAAACCTCTTAGAATGGACTCTGATTAATTTCCCAAATGCTGACCGTTCAGCCGTCTTTACAAGAGACTTCTGGGACACAGTTCGGGTTAAACTCTTTAATAATATCTCCCGCCGGGATTGGGCTGCCGCGGAGCTGGTCCCGGCTTGCAGAGCGCTCGTGGAGCTGTTTGCTGCGAAGGCGCCGCCCGCAGCAGCCACCTCGCCGGGTCCCGCTCCTGCTGCGAGCCCGCCCCTTGCCGCCGCGAGCCTGCAACCGGGCACGGCCCCCGCCCCGCCGCCGGACCTCACGGCTCCGGTACCCGCGGTCCAGCTGTCTCGTGCCGCCCCGCCCCACCCCCCCGCGGTCCCTGCACCGGTCACCCCTGCCCCACCGGTCACCCCTGCCCCACCGGACTCCACCGCCCCCCCCACCGCCCCCGTCATCTCCACCCCCACGGTCCCGTTAGTCCCTGCTGTCCCGCCTCTCGCGGCTCCGGTAGCCGCGGTCCGACTGACTCGTGCCGCCCCGCCCCCCGCCCCCGCTGTCCTGGCAGCCGTCACCCCTGTCCCACCGGACCCTACGACCCCCTCCACCGCTCCCCCCATCCCCGCCCCCCCCATCCCGTTCCTCCCTGCTGCCCCGGCTCCCGCGGTCCCCGCCCTCGGCTCCAGCGTCTTCGCGGCCCCGTCCCTCGCTCCTCCCACCCCGTCCGCCAGCGCCTTCGCGGCCCCGCCCCCCGCCGATAGCCCCGCGGGGCCAGCGGCTGCTCCCCAGCCACCTACGGGTCCTACCGCTCCCCTAGCCGCGCCTGTTATGGCTGTAGCCACCATCATAGCCGGCCCCCCGCAAAGCCAGGCGGCGACCCTTCTTCCAGCCCCCCAGGTCCCCCTCGCCGCCACCGACACGGCGCCGGTGGTGGTCAACGTCCCGTCCGCGTCCGTGGGACACGGAGCGCCCCAGCCCCGCCAGCCACCTGGTGCCGGCGCTGCAGCGCCTACACAGATGGCTGCTGCCTCTCCCGTGCCTGCCGCTGCTCCAGCCCCGTCTCCTGGCACCGCCGCGCCGGCAGCCACACCAGCCCAGCCTGCAAACTCCCAGCGGCAGCACGCCGCGGTCCAGCCGCCGACTGGCCCACCGTTCGCCATGGCCCCACCGCAACATACTCCCGCCGCCTCCACGCCGGCCCTCCCGCCTCCCGCAGCCCCGGGATCGTCTCCTGCCGACGGGACAGCCCTGCCACCTCCCGCTCTCCCCGACACACAGACAGCGGCCATCACAGTCCGCCACGTTGACCTGATGGCGTAACCCACGCACGCTCACACTTCTCCAACCACAGCACTGCTCACGGAACTAGCTCCGCCACCGCCCCCCACGGCTTTCACCTCGCCTTCAATAGAGCCACCCGCACCCCCTCGCCCGCTGCCGCGGAGCCGGTTGCTCGCGGCCCCCCCGCCTCCTCGCCCGCCACCGCGGAGATCGGCAGTGCCATCGCCGCCCCCGCCGGGGCCCTCCGGCACCGCACAGCTGTATCCCTCGGCTACCGCCGCCCAGCAACATCCCTCCGCGCAGCTCAGCCTCGCCTCACAAGCCGCAAACAGGGGGGGAACGGAGGGCAGTGGTGCAGCTCCAGTGGCAGGGAAGACGGAGAGCCGCTCTGCCCGAGCTGATGCTTTAAATCTAACACCAGGAAACCCTGAAAAGCAGCCAGATTTGTTTGCAATGAGCCCCAGAGTCCCGCCAGCGAGCGGCTGGGATCTTGCAACCCATAAGGAGAAAACGAGTTCTGAGAGTTTGTTAGCGCTACTTTCTGAATCAAAAAATCCTCCAAAGTGCTCAGATTATTCTCAATTAACAGATTGGCATGAAATAAGACTCCAAAGCTGTAAAGATGAAAGTCTATTAGCTAAGCCTGTGATAGCTAGCCAACAGCCTGACAGTCCCAAAACGTGGGTTCCCATCCCCACTCACGAAATTAAAGAACTAAGAAGGGCTGTAAGAGATAGTGGTATTTGCTCACCGTATCTTAAACAACTGCTAAAAAGTACCCTAAAAAGAACACATCAAACCCTAAAACGCATTTTAGATCAACAGAGAGGGGGAGAAGTCCAGGATACACCTCAAAGGAGGTTGAACAAGGCTTTGTATGTTTACAATTTTTTGAATAGCTCTGCAGAAGAGCCTGATCCCCCCATTTATAGACATTTTTTGAACAACAAAAAAGCAAAACTGAAAGAGCGCCCCCCAGTTTTGATTAAAAATCTAGACTCAGGAAAAATAGAAGGACCATACAATCTTATAATGTGGGGGAAGGGGTTTGCATGTGTTTCCACAGGTGAAGGAATCAAGTGGGTTCCAGCAAAAAACGTGAAGCCATACCTCGCATCAAAGCCTGCTGATGCCACCACACCAGCCAGTGACTCTGCAAGTGGAAGCCAGGAAGCAAGCACCCAGACCTGAACTGCGCAGAATCACCAGAAGAAAGTGATCTGCCAAAAACAGCTCAAGAAAAGAATGGAGTTTTCTCATTTGCGCGCGTGCATGTTGCTTTTATTCTTTTGTTTTAGTTTTTGTAGTGAAGCTTTACCTGTGAATCAACCAAAGACAAATGTCTGGGTTGCTTTAGCCAAATCCGCAGGCTCCGATACCATCTGTCTATCTGACACAAGCCCTGACAAACCTTTTTCAACCTGTTTAGTTGGAGTACCTCTTCCAGAAGGTTTTGATAATATTACTCTTGATAAGTATTGGCCATATGACGATCATCATGTATCTCCAACTCCCAGCCATAGACACCAAACTTATATTGATAATTCTAAAATTGATAAATCTGACCTTCAAGAGCTAGAAATCCTAGGTTCGTTAACTATGGATACCTGCTATTTCTTTCACTTTCAAGGAGAAAACGGTCCCCATTTAAATGTTACCCCATATCACCCAGCTTATAGCAATGTAACTTCTTGGTGTAGTCAAGTTAAGCTTCTTATATATGACGAACCTCATGCAGATCGTTTTAGCAAACTTCCTATTCGATTCCCCAGAGGAATTTGGCTCATCTGTGGAGACAGGGCCTGGCAAGGTATACCTTCAAAAATAGATGGTGGCCCTTGTGCTCTGGGACAACTTACAATTATTGCTCCCAGTGTCAAAGAGGTAATCAAAAAGAAAAGCAGAAAGATCAGATCTTCCTGGGGACATCAGTACGATAGTGACTGTGATAGTGACTTCCACCCTTGGAACTCTGGAAAATCAATTGTTGCAAGCATTTTTCTACCTCAGTTAAGCTCCTCAATTGCTTTAAAACAGTTAAACAAGTTGGGATGTTGGCTCAGCAAGGAGGTAAATGCCACCTCTACTATGATCAGTGATCTGTTAACCGATGAAGAGGCAGTCAGACATGCCACTTTACAAAATAGAGCTGCCGTTGATTATCTTTTATTAGCACATGGGCACGGCTGTGAAGATTTTGAAGGATTATGCTGTATGAACTTATCCGATCATTCTGTTTCCATTCACAAACAGCTACAAAACCTAAAGGATCTAGCTAACCAAATTAGAACAGATGACCCGTCTTGGCTGGACAGTTTGTTTGATGATTGGAGCTTTGCACCTTGGCTAAGGGAACTCTGTAAAATAGGCTTGATTATTCTAGTAGTAATAATTATAGTTTTAGTAGCAGTACCTTGTATGCTTCAGTGTGTGCAAAAAATAACGAGTAGGACTGTATCTAATATCTTAGTTGTTCATCAGAACGGGGGAGATGTTGGGGAAGATGAAACAGGAAAGCCTTATAAATATGATTGCCTAACAAAAGATTCTGGGAATATGAAAACTGTGAGCGACATCGAAATGAAGGCCATCTTTGAGATATAGAGTCTTAGTTACTGAACAACTGGAAAACAATGGTATAGCCGGCTGAAGGTAATCCCCTCTTGATTGAACAATACCCTCTGCTTGCAGACAGGTCCAAGGGTCAGAGCAGACCCTACTAGCTCAGCAGAAGGGGTCCAAAGAGTAGTTTTTAGAAGTTAAAATGTAACACTCTATGGTAATGTAAGAACTCTTATAGGCTGTATGTAAATGCTATAGGATTTGTACCTTGTATTAGATTGGCTACTGAGAATTAGAATATTCACTACAGAAGATGATTTATTGTATTGTAACAAGCTCCTCGCTCTCTTAACTCCTCTCCTCTTAGTAATGCTCTTCTCCTCTTAGTAACGCTCTTAGTAACTCTCTTAGTAGCTCTCTTAGTAATGCTCTTCTCCTCTTAGTAGCTCTCTTAGTAACTCTCTTGCTCTTCTTCTTCCTCTTAATTCAGCTCTCCTCTTAGTTTGTCTCTCTTGCTCTTTACACTCTTAGCTCTCAGCCTCTTGCTCTAGCTCTCTCGCTCACTCTCTCTCCCTCTCTTACACCTTGGGCCTGCTTGGAGCTGCAGCTGGCAGCTCTAAGCAGTGCCCCTGTACCCACGCCCTCTGCAATAAACTGCATGCTCCAAAGACCTGCTTATAGAGATCTCTCGTCGCCGTCCATCTCCAGCCGGGCCCGACCGAACCCACACCCTCATCACCATCATCGCCATCAATTTCGACATTTGTGATGCTGGGGAACTACAAGGAAGCCTGGCTCCTCTGTGACACCACCACAGAAGCTCAGGGGAGCCCTGGAGACCGTGCTGATGCTATTGAACCTGATGCAACCCTGCCTCCTCTGTGACACCACAGAAGCTCTTGGAGCCCTGGAGACCGTGCTGATGCTATGGAACCTGATGCAACCCTGCCTCCTCTGTGACACCACAGAACCTCTGGGAGCCCTGGAGACCGTGCTGATGCTATGGAACCTGATGCAACCCTGCCTCCACTGTGACACCACAGAAGCTCAGGGAGCCCTGGAGACTGTGGTGATGCTATGGAACCTGATGCAACCCTGCCTCCACTGTGACACCACAGAACCTCTGGGAGCCCTGGAGACCGTGCTGATGCTATGGAACCTGATGCAACCCTGCCTCCACTGTGACACCACAGAAGCTCGGGGAGCTCTGCAGACCGTGGGGATGCTGGCGAAGCTGACGGAACCCTGGGCACCACAGTGACGCTATGGAACCTGGTGGAACCGAGGGGCCACAGTGACGCTGTGGGGCCTTTTGGAAGCAACAGGACCCTGGTGGGAAGCCACGGGATGATTAATCCTGCACGAACCTGCTCCAGGTGGGCTCCTCTCTCCCGGCTTCCACAGGTGCTGCTAGGATCCCACTCCGGCACTGGCTTGGCACGGGCTCACGGCTTCCTTTGGCAATGGCTCTGCTCCAGGATGGCATGCTGCAGAGAATGCAGGTAGATTTTGTGCTCACTCCTGGCATGCAGCTGGACAATAAAGCCTGATCCAGCCCCCCCTCAGCATATGTCCGGCTCTGGCATTGGGGCGGGGCAACTTTGGGAGCAGCCCCAGCCCTGCTCCTGCTCCCGGCTGGGCACCCAGCTGCTGGGACACAGGTGTGTCCTGATGCCACCGTCTACTCCTTTGAGAAGGGGAGGACAGAGTGCATCAGGGAGTTTGGTGTGGCTTACATGCGGCAAGGAGAAGGTGCAGCCCCAAACTGGCTTTCACTTCTAGAACCTTTTGCTATTGCGGGAGCAGCTGCTGGAGCTTTTCAACCGAGCTGCAAGAGTGAAAAGTGTGATGGCATGTCTATCTGAGAAGGAAGGTTCGGTGCCGCAGCCTGTTGTGCACAATTTATATGCTGATAAGAGAAGGGGGTGCTTTTGCAACGTTTTCCTTCCTGACACTTCTGTCTCTGTGAGCTTTAGCTGCTTGGACTCAGGGATACCGAAGGTGTGTGAAAGTGACTGGGATGCGAGAATCATGTTGCACAGGGAACAGGGAAGGTCAGCAAATGTTTCCTGTCCTGGCACATCTCTCAGTCTGAACTGCAGCTGCAGATGCTTCACTTCCGCCAAGGACTCTGCCACCTTGAGAGAAGGATGCGCTCTATGGAGTTGAGAAAGAAAGTGCGTCTCACTAGCTTCTTTCCTCTACTTCATAGACAGCAAAGGGGCTATGAAAGGCAGCACTGGCTTTTTGTTCTAGGACTTCTTCTTTACAAGCAGCTGCTGGATGTTTGGAAGGGGGTTTGGGATATGCAAAAATGAGAGGCTAAGATGGTAAGAGGGTAAGATGGAAGTCATCTGGCAAAAGCAGAGCTCACAAAAGGGCCAGCTGAGAAAGCTCTTGCTGCCTACAACTTCAACTGCACCCCTCAAAGCAGCAGCACACACGCTGCTCTCGGCACTTTCCTTCTCAGCTCTACGCACCATCCTAAGCCTTGCCTCTCCCACACTCAGGATCCAAAGACAACGGCACCAGGGACTGCTCACACACTAAAGGCACCAGGACAAAAGGCTCACCAGCTTGGCCTTTGCATTCCCGCTGACAGCTCCACAGCTTGAACCCAGAGAACTGCCTGCTGCCAACAGCCTTTCCAATCACTCTGAGCACCTCATGACAAGGAGTGTGGGGAATGAATCTCCAGCAGCCTCCTGCCCCAGGCTGTCCCCCGGGAGCAGCCCTGCTCCAGGCCGTGACTGCCACCTGCACAGCCAAAGGACCCAGAGCCGGTGTTACACACCACGGCTGTGCCTGGCACAGAGACACCAGTGGCCACACAAGTGGCCATGGCACTGTCCACACACAGTCCCTGCTGCTGCTCCCCCAGCCGCTGGCACCAACTCCCAGCCACCCACTCCTAAAGCCACGGGGCCCACTGGGACACTGCGGGGGCTCGTGGAAGCCAGCGGCCATTGTGACACAGCGGGGCTGCACAGAGCCCACGGTGCTTTGTGACCCGTGGCTCCCAGGAGAGCCTTTGTTGTTGGGGAAGATGAAACAGGAAAGCCTTATAAATATGATTGCCTAACAAAAGATTCTGGGAATATGAAAACTGTGAGCGACATCGAAATGAAGGCCATCTTTGAGATATAGAGTCTTAGTTACTGAACAACTGGAAAACAATGGTATAGCCGGCTGAAGGTAATCCCCTCTTGATTGAACAATACCCTCTGCTTGCAGACAGGTCCAAGGGTCAGAGCAGACCCTACTAGCTCAGCAGAAGGGGTCCAAAGAGTAGTTTTTAGAAGTTAAAATGTAACACTCTATGGTAATGTAAGAACTCTTATAGGCTGTATGTAAATGCTATAGGATTTGTACCTTGTATTAGATTGGCTACTGAGAATTAGAATATTCACTACAGAAGATGATTTATTGTATTGTAACAAGCTCCTCGCTCTCTTAACTCCTCTCCTCTTAGTAATGCTCTTCTCCTCTTAGTAACGCTCTTAGTAACTCTCTTAGTAGCTCTCTTAGTAATGCTCTTCTCCTCTTAGTAGCTCTCTTAGTAACTCTCTTGCTCTTCTTCTTCCTCTTAATTCAGCTCTCCTCTTAGTTTGTCTCTCTTGCTCTTTACACTCTTAGCTCTCAGCCTCTTGCTCTAGCTCTCTCGCTCACTCTCTCTCCCTCTCTTACACCTTGGGCCTGCTTGGAGCTGCAGCTGGCAGCTCTAAGCAGTGCCCCTGTACCCACGCCCTCTGCAATAAACTGCATGCTCCAAAGACCTGCTTATAGAGATCTCTCGTCGCCGTCCATCTCCAGCCGGGCCCGACCGAACCCACACCCTCATCACCATCATCGCCATCAATTTCGACATTTGTGATGCTGGGGAACTACAAGGAAGCCTGGCTCCTCTGTGACACCACCACAGAAGCTCAGGGGAGCCCTGGAGACCGTGCTGATGCTATTGAACCTGATGCAACCCTGCCTCCTCTGTGACACCACAGAAGCTCTTGGAGCCCTGGAGACCGTGCTGATGCTATGGAACCTGATGCAACCCTGCCTCCTCTGTGACACCACAGAACCTCTGGGAGCCCTGGAGACCGTGCTGATGCTATGGAACCTGATGCAACCCTGCCTCCACTGTGACACCACAGAAGCTCAGGGAGCCCTGGAGACTGTGGTGATGCTATGGAACCTGATGCAACCCTGCCTCCACTGTGACACCACAGAACCTCTGGGAGCCCTGGAGACCGTGCTGATGCTATGGAACCTGATGCAACCCTGCCTCCACTGTGACACCACAGAAGCTCGGGGAGCTCTGCAGACCGTGGGGATGCTGGCGAAGCTGACGGAACCCTGGGCACCACAGTGACGCTATGGAACCTGGTGGAACCGAGGGGCCACAGTGACGCTGTGGGGCCTTTTGGAAGCAACAGGACCCTGGTGGGAAGCCACGGGATGATTAATCCTGCACGAACCTGCTCCAGGTGGGCTCCTCTCTCCCGGCTTCCACAGGTGCTGCTAGGATCCCACTCCGGCACTGGCTTGGCACGGGCTCACGGCTTCCTTTGGCAATGGCTCTGCTCCAGGATGGCATGCTGCAGAGAATGCAGGTAGATTTTGTGCTCACTCCTGGCATGCAGCTGGACAATAAAGCCTGATCCAGCCCCCCCTCAGCATATGTCCGGCTCTGGCATTGGGGCGGGGCAACTTTGGGAGCAGCCCCAGCCCTGCTCCTGCTCCCGGCTGGGCACCCAGCTGCTGGGACACAGGTGTGTCCTGATGCCACCGTCTACTCCTTTGAGAAGGGGAGGACAGAGTGCATCAGGGAGTTTGGTGTGGCTTACATGCGGCAAGGAGAAGGTGCAGCCCCAAACTGGCTTTCACTTCTAGAACCTTTTGCTATTGCGGGAGCAGCTGCTGGAGCTTTTCAACCGAGCTGCAAGAGTGAAAAGTGTGATGGCATGTCTATCTGAGAAGGAAGGTTCGGTGCCGCAGCCTGTTGTGCACAATTTATATGCTGATAAGAGAAGGGGGTGCTTTTGCAACGTTTTCCTTCCTGACACTTCTGTCTCTGTGAGCTTTAGCTGCTTGGACTCAGGGATACCGAAGGTGTGTGAAAGTGACTGGGATGCGAGAATCATGTTGCACAGGGAACAGGGAAGGTCAGCAAATGTTTCCTGTCCTGGCACATCTCTCAGTCTGAACTGCAGCTGCAGATGCTTCACTTCCGCCAAGGACTCTGCCACCTTGAGAGAAGGATGCGCTCTATGGAGTTGAGAAAGAAAGTGCGTCTCACTAGCTTCTTTCCTCTACTTCATAGACAGCAAAGGGGCTATGAAAGGCAGCACTGGCTTTTTGTTCTAGGACTTCTTCTTTACAAGCAGCTGCTGGATGTTTGGAAGGGGGTTTGGGATATGCAAAAATGAGAGGCTAAGATGGTAAGAGGGTAAGATGGAAGTCATCTGGCAAAAGCAGAGCTCACAAAAGGGCCAGCTGAGAAAGCTCTTGCTGCCTACAACTTCAACTGCACCCCTCAAAGCAGCAGCACACACGCTGCTCTCGGCACTTTCCTTCTCAGCTCTACGCACCATCCTAAGCCTTGCCTCTCCCACACTCAGGATCCAAAGACAACGGCACCAGGGACTGCTCACACACTAAAGGCACCAGGACAAAAGGCTCACCAGCTTGGCCTTTGCATTCCCGCTGACAGCTCCACAGCTTGAACCCAGAGAACTGCCTGCTGCCAACAGCCTTTCCAATCACTCTGAGCACCTCATGACAAGGAGTGTGGGGAATGAATCTCCAGCAGCCTCCTGCCCCAGGCTGTCCCCCGGGAGCAGCCCTGCTCCAGGCCGTGACTGCCACCTGCACAGCCAAAGGACCCAGAGCCGGTGTTACACACCACGGCTGTGCCTGGCACAGAGACACCAGTGGCCACACAAGTGGCCATGGCACTGTCCACACACAGTCCCTGCTGCTGCTCCCCCAGCCGCTGGCACCAACTCCCAGCCACCCACTCCTAAAGCCACGGGGCCCACTGGGACACTGCGGGGGCTCGTGGAAGCCAGCGGCCATTGTGACACAGCGGGGCTGCACAGAGCCCACGGTGCTTTGTGACCCGTGGCTCCCAGGAGAGCCTTTGTTGTTGGGGAAGATGAAACAGGAAAGCCTTATAAATATGATTGCCTAACAAAAGATTCTGGGAATATGAAAACTGTGAGCGACATCGAAATGAAGGCCATCTTTGAGATATAGAGTCTTAGTTACTGAACAACTGGAAAACAATGGTATAGCCGGCTGAAGGTAATCCCCTCTTGATTGAACAATACCCTCTGCTTGCAGACAGGTCCAAGGGTCAGAGCAGACCCTACTAGCTCAGCAGAAGGGGTCCAAAGAGTAGTTTTTAGAAGTTAAAATGTAACACTCTATGGTAATGTAAGAACTCTTATAGGCTGTATGTAAATGCTATAGGATTTGTACCTTGTATTAGATTGGCTACTGAGAATTAGAATATTCACTACAGAAGATGATTTATTGTATTGTAACAAGCTCCTCGCTCTCTTAACTCCTCTCCTCTTAGTAATGCTCTTCTCCTCTTAGTAACGCTCTTAGTAACTCTCTTAGTAGCTCTCTTAGTAATGCTCTTCTCCTCTTAGTAGCTCTCTTAGTAACTCTCTTGCTCTTCTTCTTCCTCTTAATTCAGCTCTCCTCTTAGTTTGTCTCTCTTGCTCTTTACACTCTTAGCTCTCAGCCTCTTGCTCTAGCTCTCTCGCTCACTCTCTCTCCCTCTCTTACACCTTGGGCCTGCTTGGAGCTGCAGCTGGCAGCTCTAAGCAGTGCCCCTGTACCCACGCCCTCTGCAATAAACTGCATGCTCCAAAGACCTGCTTATAGAGATCTCTCGTCGCCGTCCATCTCCAGCCGGGCCCGACCGAACCCACACCCTCATCACCATCATCGCCATCAATTTCGACAAACTGGCGCCCAAACGTGAGTGAAGGCCTGATTCAGCTTCTTCCACCTGTGAGAGACTTCGCCATGGACGGTAACTAAAAGACCAGTTATAGCCACCTGGAACGTGTCGTGAGCACGGCATACCGTTGCTGTGCAGCGTAAAAGCCGGAGCTCTATAACTCTGCTGAGGCAGCCCTCGAGCACGGGGAGCCGTTACTTCGTAGCAATTACCTGGAGCTCTCGGAGGGAGGAAATTGCCTGGCAGTCCTCGAGCACAGACGGCCACTGCTGCGCAGCGGTTACCTGGAGCTCTTTGAGGAAGTTTGCCGTGGTACCCCTCGAGCACGGACACGCTGCTAAGCAGTGCAGACCGGAGCTCTTAGGAGGGATCCAGCCGCGCGCCCGAGCACAGGCGGGTATTGCTCAGCACCGCCCGCGCTGGAGCTCTGAGTGGAGACACCTGCGAGGTCCCGAGCACGGAAAGCCGTTGCCAAGCGACGCCTGAAACCGGAGCTCTGAGGAGGGACCCGACAGCAGCGTCCTGAGCGCCGTGTGGAGAGCCTGGCCAGCCCCCCACGACGGACTTCTGATTAAGGACCCTGCCCCCTGCGACATCTAGGTGAGTATCATACTGGTCAATAATGGGACAAACTCACTCTGCCCATGACAGACATCTCTATAAACAACTTAAGTACTTACTAAGCTCCGGTCCAAGTCAATTACCTAAACAGGAGCTAAAAAACCTCTTAGAATGGACTCTGATTAATTTCCCAAATGCTGACCGTTCAGCCGTCTTTACAAGAGACTTCTGGGACACAGTTCGGGTTAAACTCTTTAATAATATCTCCCGCCGGGATTGGGCTGCCGCGGAGCTGGTCCCGGCTTGCAGAGCGCTCGTGGAGCTGTTTGCTGCGAAGGCGCCGCCCGCAGCAGCCACCTCGCCGGGTCCCGCTCCTGCTGCGAGCCCGCCCCTTGCCGCCGCGAGCCTGCAACCGGGCACGGCCCCCGCCCCGCCGCCGGACCTCACGGCTCCGGTACCCGCGGTCCAGCTGTCTCGTGCCGCCCCGCCCCACCCCCCCGCGGTCCCTGCACCGGTCACCCCTGCCCCACCGGACTCCACCGCCCCCCCCACCGCCCCCGTCATCTCCACCCCCACGGTCCCGTTAGTCCCTGCTGTCCCGCCTCTCGCGGCTCCGGTAGCCGCGGTCCGACTGACTCGTGCCGCCCCGCCCCCCGCCCCCGCTGTCCTGGCAGCCGTCACCCCTGTCCCACCGGACCCTACGACCCCCTCCACCGCTCCCCCCATCCCCGCCCCCCCCATCCCGTTCCTCCCTGCTGCCCCGGCTCCCGCGGTCCCCGCCCTCGGCTCCAGCGTCTTCGCGGCCCCGTCCCTCGCTCCTCCCACCCCGTCCGCCAGCGCCTTCGCGGCCCCGCCCCCCGCCGATAGCCCCGCGGGGCCAGCGGCTGCTCCCCAGCCACCTACGGGTCCTACCGCTCCCCTAGCCGCGCCTGTTATGGCTGTAGCCACCATCATAGCCGGCCCCCCGCAAAGCCAGGCGGCGACCCTTCTTCCAGCCCCCCAGGTCCCCCTCGCCGCCACCGACACGGCGCCGGTGGTGGTCAACGTCCCGTCCGCGTCCGTGGGACACGGAGCGCCCCAGCCCCGCCAGCCACCTGGTGCCGGCGCTGCAGCGCCTACACAGATGGCTGCTGCCTCTCCCGTGCCTGCCGCTGCTCCAGCCCCGTCTCCTGGCACCGCCGCGCCGGCAGCCACACCAGCCCAGCCTGCAAACTCCCAGCGGCAGCACGCCGCGGTCCAGCCGCCGACTGGCCCACCGTTCGCCATGGCCCCACCGCAACATACTCCCGCCGCCTCCACGCCGGCCCTCCCGCCTCCCGCAGCCCCGGGATCGTCTCCTGCCGACGGGACAGCCCTGCCACCTCCCGCTCTCCCCGACACACAGACAGCGGCCATCACAGTCCGCCACGTTGACCTGATGGCGTAACCCACGCACGCTCACACTTCTCCAACCACAGCACTGCTCACGGAACTAGCTCCGCCACCGCCCCCCACGGCTTTCACCTCGCCTTCAATAGAGCCACCCGCACCCCCTCGCCCGCTGCCGCGGAGCCGGTTGCTCGCGGCCCCCCCGCCTCCTCGCCCGCCACCGCGGAGATCGGCAGTGCCATCGCCGCCCCCGCCGGGGCCCTCCGGCACCGCACAGCTGTATCCCTCGGCTACCGCCGCCCAGCAACATCCCTCCGCGCAGCTCAGCCTCGCCTCACAAGCCGCAAACAGGGGGGGAACGGAGGGCAGTGGTGCAGCTCCAGTGGCAGGGAAGACGGAGAGCCGCTCTGCCCGAGCTGATGCTTTAAATCTAACACCAGGAAACCCTGAAAAGCAGCCAGATTTGTTTGCAATGAGCCCCAGAGTCCCGCCAGCGAGCGGCTGGGATCTTGCAACCCATAAGGAGAAAACGAGTTCTGAGAGTTTGTTAGCGCTACTTTCTGAATCAAAAAATCCTCCAAAGTGCTCAGATTATTCTCAATTAACAGATTGGCATGAAATAAGACTCCAAAGCTGTAAAGATGAAAGTCTATTAGCTAAGCCTGTGATAGCTAGCCAACAGCCTGACAGTCCCAAAACGTGGGTTCCCATCCCCACTCACGAAATTAAAGAACTAAGAAGGGCTGTAAGAGATAGTGGTATTTGCTCACCGTATCTTAAACAACTGCTAAAAAGTACCCTAAAAAGAACACATCAAACCCTAAAACGCATTTTAGATCAACAGAGAGGGGGAGAAGTCCAGGATACACCTCAAAGGAGGTTGAACAAGGCTTTGTATGTTTACAATTTTTTGAATAGCTCTGCAGAAGAGCCTGATCCCCCCATTTATAGACATTTTTTGAACAACAAAAAAGCAAAACTGAAAGAGCGCCCCCCAGTTTTGATTAAAAATCTAGACTCAGGAAAAATAGAAGGACCATACAATCTTATAATGTGGGGGAAGGGGTTTGCATGTGTTTCCACAGGTGAAGGAATCAAGTGGGTTCCAGCAAAAAACGTGAAGCCATACCTCGCATCAAAGCCTGCTGATGCCACCACACCAGCCAGTGACTCTGCAAGTGGAAGCCAGGAAGCAAGCACCCAGACCTGAACTGCGCAGAATCACCAGAAGAAAGTGATCTGCCAAAAACAGCTCAAGAAAAGAATGGAGTTTTCTCATTTGCGCGCGTGCATGTTGCTTTTATTCTTTTGTTTTAGTTTTTGTAGTGAAGCTTTACCTGTGAATCAACCAAAGACAAATGTCTGGGTTGCTTTAGCCAAATCCGCAGGCTCCGATACCATCTGTCTATCTGACACAAGCCCTGACAAACCTTTTTCAACCTGTTTAGTTGGAGTACCTCTTCCAGAAGGTTTTGATAATATTACTCTTGATAAGTATTGGCCATATGACGATCATCATGTATCTCCAACTCCCAGCCATAGACACCAAACTTATATTGATAATTCTAAAATTGATAAATCTGACCTTCAAGAGCTAGAAATCCTAGGTTCGTTAACTATGGATACCTGCTATTTCTTTCACTTTCAAGGAGAAAACGGTCCCCATTTAAATGTTACCCCATATCACCCAGCTTATAGCAATGTAACTTCTTGGTGTAGTCAAGTTAAGCTTCTTATATATGACGAACCTCATGCAGATCGTTTTAGCAAACTTCCTATTCGATTCCCCAGAGGAATTTGGCTCATCTGTGGAGACAGGGCCTGGCAAGGTATACCTTCAAAAATAGATGGTGGCCCTTGTGCTCTGGGACAACTTACAATTATTGCTCCCAGTGTCAAAGAGGTAATCAAAAAGAAAAGCAGAAAGATCAGATCTTCCTGGGGACATCAGTACGATAGTGACTGTGATAGTGACTTCCACCCTTGGAACTCTGGAAAATCAATTGTTGCAAGCATTTTTCTACCTCAGTTAAGCTCCTCAATTGCTTTAAAACAGTTAAACAAGTTGGGATGTTGGCTCAGCAAGGAGGTAAATGCCACCTCTACTATGATCAGTGATCTGTTAACCGATGAAGAGGCAGTCAGACATGCCACTTTACAAAATAGAGCTGCCGTTGATTATCTTTTATTAGCACATGGGCACGGCTGTGAAGATTTTGAAGGATTATGCTGTATGAACTTATCCGATCATTCTGTTTCCATTCACAAACAGCTACAAAACCTAAAGGATCTAGCTAACCAAATTAGAACAGATGACCCGTCTTGGCTGGACAGTTTGTTTGATGATTGGAGCTTTGCACCTTGGCTAAGGGAACTCTGTAAAATAGGCTTGATTATTCTAGTAGTAATAATTATAGTTTTAGTAGCAGTACCTTGTATGCTTCAGTGTGTGCAAAAAATAACGAGTAGGACTGTATCTAATATCTTAGTTGTTCATCAGAACGGGGGAGATGTTGGGGAAGATGAAACAGGAAAGCCTTATAAATATGATTGCCTAACAAAAGATTCTGGGAATATGAAAACTGTGAGCGACATCGAAATGAAGGCCATCTTTGAGATATAGAGTCTTAGTTACTGAACAACTGGAAAACAATGGTATAGCCGGCTGAAGGTAATCCCCTCTTGATTGAACAATACCCTCTGCTTGCAGACAGGTCCAAGGGTCAGAGCAGACCCTACTAGCTCAGCAGAAGGGGTCCAAAGAGTAGTTTTTAGAAGTTAAAATGTAACACTCTATGGTAATGTAAGAACTCTTATAGGCTGTATGTAAATGCTATAGGATTTGTACCTTGTATTAGATTGGCTACTGAGAATTAGAATATTCACTACAGAAGATGATTTATTGTATTGTAACAAGCTCCTCGCTCTCTTAACTCCTCTCCTCTTAGTAATGCTCTTCTCCTCTTAGTAACGCTCTTAGTAACTCTCTTAGTAGCTCTCTTAGTAATGCTCTTCTCCTCTTAGTAGCTCTCTTAGTAACTCTCTTGCTCTTCTTCTTCCTCTTAATTCAGCTCTCCTCTTAGTTTGTCTCTCTTGCTCTTTACACTCTTAGCTCTCAGCCTCTTGCTCTAGCTCTCTCGCTCACTCTCTCTCCCTCTCTTACACCTTGGGCCTGCTTGGAGCTGCAGCTGGCAGCTCTAAGCAGTGCCCCTGTACCCACGCCCTCTGCAATAAACTGCATGCTCCAAAGACCTGCTTATAGAGATCTCTCGTCGCCGTCCATCTCCAGCCGGGCCCGACCGAACCCACACCCTCATCACCATCATCGCCATCAATTTCGACATTTGTGATGCTGGGGAACTACAAGGAAGCCTGGCTCCTCTGTGACACCACCACAGAAGCTCAGGGGAGCCCTGGAGACCGTGCTGATGCTATTGAACCTGATGCAACCCTGCCTCCTCTGTGACACCACAGAAGCTCTTGGAGCCCTGGAGACCGTGCTGATGCTATGGAACCTGATGCAACCCTGCCTCCTCTGTGACACCACAGAACCTCTGGGAGCCCTGGAGACCGTGCTGATGCTATGGAACCTGATGCAACCCTGCCTCCACTGTGACACCACAGAAGCTCAGGGAGCCCTGGAGACTGTGGTGATGCTATGGAACCTGATGCAACCCTGCCTCCACTGTGACACCACAGAACCTCTGGGAGCCCTGGAGACCGTGCTGATGCTATGGAACCTGATGCAACCCTGCCTCCACTGTGACACCACAGAAGCTCGGGGAGCTCTGCAGACCGTGGGGATGCTGGCGAAGCTGACGGAACCCTGGGCACCACAGTGACGCTATGGAACCTGGTGGAACCGAGGGGCCACAGTGACGCTGTGGGGCCTTTTGGAAGCAACAGGACCCTGGTGGGAAGCCACGGGATGATTAATCCTGCACGAACCTGCTCCAGGTGGGCTCCTCTCTCCCGGCTTCCACAGGTGCTGCTAGGATCCCACTCCGGCACTGGCTTGGCACGGGCTCACGGCTTCCTTTGGCAATGGCTCTGCTCCAGGATGGCATGCTGCAGAGAATGCAGGTAGATTTTGTGCTCACTCCTGGCATGCAGCTGGACAATAAAGCCTGATCCAGCCCCCCCTCAGCATATGTCCGGCTCTGGCATTGGGGCGGGGCAACTTTGGGAGCAGCCCCAGCCCTGCTCCTGCTCCCGGCTGGGCACCCAGCTGCTGGGACACAGGTGTGTCCTGATGCCACCGTCTACTCCTTTGAGAAGGGGAGGACAGAGTGCATCAGGGAGTTTGGTGTGGCTTACATGCGGCAAGGAGAAGGTGCAGCCCCAAACTGGCTTTCACTTCTAGAACCTTTTGCTATTGCGGGAGCAGCTGCTGGAGCTTTTCAACCGAGCTGCAAGAGTGAAAAGTGTGATGGCATGTCTATCTGAGAAGGAAGGTTCGGTGCCGCAGCCTGTTGTGCACAATTTATATGCTGATAAGAGAAGGGGGTGCTTTTGCAACGTTTTCCTTCCTGACACTTCTGTCTCTGTGAGCTTTAGCTGCTTGGACTCAGGGATACCGAAGGTGTGTGAAAGTGACTGGGATGCGAGAATCATGTTGCACAGGGAACAGGGAAGGTCAGCAAATGTTTCCTGTCCTGGCACATCTCTCAGTCTGAACTGCAGCTGCAGATGCTTCACTTCCGCCAAGGACTCTGCCACCTTGAGAGAAGGATGCGCTCTATGGAGTTGAGAAAGAAAGTGCGTCTCACTAGCTTCTTTCCTCTACTTCATAGACAGCAAAGGGGCTATGAAAGGCAGCACTGGCTTTTTGTTCTAGGACTTCTTCTTTACAAGCAGCTGCTGGATGTTTGGAAGGGGGTTTGGGATATGCAAAAATGAGAGGCTAAGATGGTAAGAGGGTAAGATGGAAGTCATCTGGCAAAAGCAGAGCTCACAAAAGGGCCAGCTGAGAAAGCTCTTGCTGCCTACAACTTCAACTGCACCCCTCAAAGCAGCAGCACACACGCTGCTCTCGGCACTTTCCTTCTCAGCTCTACGCACCATCCTAAGCCTTGCCTCTCCCACACTCAGGATCCAAAGACAACGGCACCAGGGACTGCTCACACACTAAAGGCACCAGGACAAAAGGCTCACCAGCTTGGCCTTTGCATTCCCGCTGACAGCTCCACAGCTTGAACCCAGAGAACTGCCTGCTGCCAACAGCCTTTCCAATCACTCTGAGCACCTCATGACAAGGAGTGTGGGGAATGAATCTCCAGCAGCCTCCTGCCCCAGGCTGTCCCCCGGGAGCAGCCCTGCTCCAGGCCGTGACTGCCACCTGCACAGCCAAAGGACCCAGAGCCGGTGTTACACACCACGGCTGTGCCTGGCACAGAGACACCAGTGGCCACACAAGTGGCCATGGCACTGTCCACACACAGTCCCTGCTGCTGCTCCCCCAGCCGCTGGCACCAACTCCCAGCCACCCACTCCTAAAGCCACGGGGCCCACTGGGACACTGCGGGGGCTCGTGGAAGCCAGCGGCCATTGTGACACAGCGGGGCTGCACAGAGCCCACGGTGCTTTGTGACCCGTGGCTCCCAGGAGAGCCTTTGTTGTTGGGGAAGATGAAACAGGAAAGCCTTATAAATATGATTGCCTAACAAAAGATTCTGGGAATATGAAAACTGTGAGCGACATCGAAATGAAGGCCATCTTTGAGATATAGAGTCTTAGTTACTGAACAACTGGAAAACAATGGTATAGCCGGCTGAAGGTAATCCCCTCTTGATTGAACAATACCCTCTGCTTGCAGACAGGTCCAAGGGTCAGAGCAGACCCTACTAGCTCAGCAGAAGGGGTCCAAAGAGTAGTTTTTAGAAGTTAAAATGTAACACTCTATGGTAATGTAAGAACTCTTATAGGCTGTATGTAAATGCTATAGGATTTGTACCTTGTATTAGATTGGCTACTGAGAATTAGAATATTCACTACAGAAGATGATTTATTGTATTGTAACAAGCTCCTCGCTCTCTTAACTCCTCTCCTCTTAGTAATGCTCTTCTCCTCTTAGTAACGCTCTTAGTAACTCTCTTAGTAGCTCTCTTAGTAATGCTCTTCTCCTCTTAGTAGCTCTCTTAGTAACTCTCTTGCTCTTCTTCTTCCTCTTAATTCAGCTCTCCTCTTAGTTTGTCTCTCTTGCTCTTTACACTCTTAGCTCTCAGCCTCTTGCTCTAGCTCTCTCGCTCACTCTCTCTCCCTCTCTTACACCTTGGGCCTGCTTGGAGCTGCAGCTGGCAGCTCTAAGCAGTGCCCCTGTACCCACGCCCTCTGCAATAAACTGCATGCTCCAAAGACCTGCTTATAGAGATCTCTCGTCGCCGTCCATCTCCAGCCGGGCCCGACCGAACCCACACCCTCATCACCATCATCGCCATCAATTTCGACATTTGTGATGCTGGGGAACTACAAGGAAGCCTGGCTCCTCTGTGACACCACCACAGAAGCTCAGGGGAGCCCTGGAGACCGTGCTGATGCTATTGAACCTGATGCAACCCTGCCTCCTCTGTGACACCACAGAAGCTCTTGGAGCCCTGGAGACCGTGCTGATGCTATGGAACCTGATGCAACCCTGCCTCCTCTGTGACACCACAGAACCTCTGGGAGCCCTGGAGACCGTGCTGATGCTATGGAACCTGATGCAACCCTGCCTCCACTGTGACACCACAGAAGCTCAGGGAGCCCTGGAGACTGTGGTGATGCTATGGAACCTGATGCAACCCTGCCTCCACTGTGACACCACAGAACCTCTGGGAGCCCTGGAGACCGTGCTGATGCTATGGAACCTGATGCAACCCTGCCTCCACTGTGACACCACAGAAGCTCGGGGAGCTCTGCAGACCGTGGGGATGCTGGCGAAGCTGACGGAACCCTGGGCACCACAGTGACGCTATGGAACCTGGTGGAACCGAGGGGCCACAGTGACGCTGTGGGGCCTTTTGGAAGCAACAGGACCCTGGTGGGAAGCCACGGGATGATTAATCCTGCACGAACCTGCTCCAGGTGGGCTCCTCTCTCCCGGCTTCCACAGGTGCTGCTAGGATCCCACTCCGGCACTGGCTTGGCACGGGCTCACGGCTTCCTTTGGCAATGGCTCTGCTCCAGGATGGCATGCTGCAGAGAATGCAGGTAGATTTTGTGCTCACTCCTGGCATGCAGCTGGACAATAAAGCCTGATCCAGCCCCCCCTCAGCATATGTCCGGCTCTGGCATTGGGGCGGGGCAACTTTGGGAGCAGCCCCAGCCCTGCTCCTGCTCCCGGCTGGGCACCCAGCTGCTGGGACACAGGTGTGTCCTGATGCCACCGTCTACTCCTTTGAGAAGGGGAGGACAGAGTGCATCAGGGAGTTTGGTGTGGCTTACATGCGGCAAGGAGAAGGTGCAGCCCCAAACTGGCTTTCACTTCTAGAACCTTTTGCTATTGCGGGAGCAGCTGCTGGAGCTTTTCAACCGAGCTGCAAGAGTGAAAAGTGTGATGGCATGTCTATCTGAGAAGGAAGGTTCGGTGCCGCAGCCTGTTGTGCACAATTTATATGCTGATAAGAGAAGGGGGTGCTTTTGCAACGTTTTCCTTCCTGACACTTCTGTCTCTGTGAGCTTTAGCTGCTTGGACTCAGGGATACCGAAGGTGTGTGAAAGTGACTGGGATGCGAGAATCATGTTGCACAGGGAACAGGGAAGGTCAGCAAATGTTTCCTGTCCTGGCACATCTCTCAGTCTGAACTGCAGCTGCAGATGCTTCACTTCCGCCAAGGACTCTGCCACCTTGAGAGAAGGATGCGCTCTATGGAGTTGAGAAAGAAAGTGCGTCTCACTAGCTTCTTTCCTCTACTTCATAGACAGCAAAGGGGCTATGAAAGGCAGCACTGGCTTTTTGTTCTAGGACTTCTTCTTTACAAGCAGCTGCTGGATGTTTGGAAGGGGGTTTGGGATATGCAAAAATGAGAGGCTAAGATGGTAAGAGGGTAAGATGGAAGTCATCTGGCAAAAGCAGAGCTCACAAAAGGGCCAGCTGAGAAAGCTCTTGCTGCCTACAACTTCAACTGCACCCCTCAAAGCAGCAGCACACACGCTGCTCTCGGCACTTTCCTTCTCAGCTCTACGCACCATCCTAAGCCTTGCCTCTCCCACACTCAGGATCCAAAGACAACGGCACCAGGGACTGCTCACACACTAAAGGCACCAGGACAAAAGGCTCACCAGCTTGGCCTTTGCATTCCCGCTGACAGCTCCACAGCTTGAACCCAGAGAACTGCCTGCTGCCAACAGCCTTTCCAATCACTCTGAGCACCTCATGACAAGGAGTGTGGGGAATGAATCTCCAGCAGCCTCCTGCCCCAGGCTGTCCCCCGGGAGCAGCCCTGCTCCAGGCCGTGACTGCCACCTGCACAGCCAAAGGACCCAGAGCCGGTGTTACACACCACGGCTGTGCCTGGCACAGAGACACCAGTGGCCACACAAGTGGCCATGGCACTGTCCACACACAGTCCCTGCTGCTGCTCCCCCAGCCGCTGGCACCAACTCCCAGCCACCCACTCCTAAAGCCACGGGGCCCACTGGGACACTGCGGGGGCTCGTGGAAGCCAGCGGCCATTGTGACACAGCGGGGCTGCACAGAGCCCACGGTGCTTTGTGACCCGTGGCTCCCAGGAGAGCCTTTGTTGTTGGGGAAGATGAAACAGGAAAGCCTTATAAATATGATTGCCTAACAAAAGATTCTGGGAATATGAAAACTGTGAGCGACATCGAAATGAAGGCCATCTTTGAGATATAGAGTCTTAGTTACTGAACAACTGGAAAACAATGGTATAGCCGGCTGAAGGTAATCCCCTCTTGATTGAACAATACCCTCTGCTTGCAGACAGGTCCAAGGGTCAGAGCAGACCCTACTAGCTCAGCAGAAGGGGTCCAAAGAGTAGTTTTTAGAAGTTAAAATGTAACACTCTATGGTAATGTAAGAACTCTTATAGGCTGTATGTAAATGCTATAGGATTTGTACCTTGTATTAGATTGGCTACTGAGAATTAGAATATTCACTACAGAAGATGATTTATTGTATTGTAACAAGCTCCTCGCTCTCTTAACTCCTCTCCTCTTAGTAATGCTCTTCTCCTCTTAGTAACGCTCTTAGTAACTCTCTTAGTAGCTCTCTTAGTAATGCTCTTCTCCTCTTAGTAGCTCTCTTAGTAACTCTCTTGCTCTTCTTCTTCCTCTTAATTCAGCTCTCCTCTTAGTTTGTCTCTCTTGCTCTTTACACTCTTAGCTCTCAGCCTCTTGCTCTAGCTCTCTCGCTCACTCTCTCTCCCTCTCTTACACCTTGGGCCTGCTTGGAGCTGCAGCTGGCAGCTCTAAGCAGTGCCCCTGTACCCACGCCCTCTGCAATAAACTGCATGCTCCAAAGACCTGCTTATAGAGATCTCTCGTCGCCGTCCATCTCCAGCCGGGCCCGACCGAACCCACACCCTCATCACCATCATCGCCATCAATTTCGACAAACTGGCGCCCAAACGTGAGTGAAGGCCTGATTCAGCTTCTTCCACCTGTGAGAGACTTCGCCATGGACGGTAACTAAAAGACCAGTTATAGCCACCTGGAACGTGTCGTGAGCACGGCATACCGTTGCTGTGCAGCGTAAAAGCCGGAGCTCTATAACTCTGCTGAGGCAGCCCTCGAGCACGGGGAGCCGTTACTTCGTAGCAATTACCTGGAGCTCTCGGAGGGAGGAAATTGCCTGGCAGTCCTCGAGCACAGACGGCCACTGCTGCGCAGCGGTTACCTGGAGCTCTTTGAGGAAGTTTGCCGTGGTACCCCTCGAGCACGGACACGCTGCTAAGCAGTGCAGACCGGAGCTCTTAGGAGGGATCCAGCCGCGCGCCCGAGCACAGGCGGGTATTGCTCAGCACCGCCCGCGCTGGAGCTCTGAGTGGAGACACCTGCGAGGTCCCGAGCACGGAAAGCCGTTGCCAAGCGACGCCTGAAACCGGAGCTCTGAGGAGGGACCCGACAGCAGCGTCCTGAGCGCCGTGTGGAGAGCCTGGCCAGCCCCCCACGACGGACTTCTGATTAAGGACCCTGCCCCCTGCGACATCTAGGTGAGTATCATACTGGTCAATAATGGGACAAACTCACTCTGCCCATGACAGACATCTCTATAAACAACTTAAGTACTTACTAAGCTCCGGTCCAAGTCAATTACCTAAACAGGAGCTAAAAAACCTCTTAGAATGGACTCTGATTAATTTCCCAAATGCTGACCGTTCAGCCGTCTTTACAAGAGACTTCTGGGACACAGTTCGGGTTAAACTCTTTAATAATATCTCCCGCCGGGATTGGGCTGCCGCGGAGCTGGTCCCGGCTTGCAGAGCGCTCGTGGAGCTGTTTGCTGCGAAGGCGCCGCCCGCAGCAGCCACCTCGCCGGGTCCCGCTCCTGCTGCGAGCCCGCCCCTTGCCGCCGCGAGCCTGCAACCGGGCACGGCCCCCGCCCCGCCGCCGGACCTCACGGCTCCGGTACCCGCGGTCCAGCTGTCTCGTGCCGCCCCGCCCCACCCCCCCGCGGTCCCTGCACCGGTCACCCCTGCCCCACCGGACTCCACCGCCCCCCCCACCGCCCCCGTCATCTCCACCCCCACGGTCCCGTTAGTCCCTGCTGTCCCGCCTCTCGCGGCTCCGGTAGCCGCGGTCCGACTGACTCGTGCCGCCCCGCCCCCCGCCCCCGCTGTCCTGGCAGCCGTCACCCCTGTCCCACCGGACCCTACGACCCCCTCCACCGCTCCCCCCATCCCCGCCCCCCCCATCCCGTTCCTCCCTGCTGCCCCGGCTCCCGCGGTCCCCGCCCTCGGCTCCAGCGTCTTCGCGGCCCCGTCCCTCGCTCCTCCCACCCCGTCCGCCAGCGCCTTCGCGGCCCCGCCCCCCGCCGATAGCCCCGCGGGGCCAGCGGCTGCTCCCCAGCCACCTACGGGTCCTACCGCTCCCCTAGCCGCGCCTGTTATGGCTGTAGCCACCATCATAGCCGGCCCCCCGCAAAGCCAGGCGGCGACCCTTCTTCCAGCCCCCCAGGTCCCCCTCGCCGCCACCGACACGGCGCCGGTGGTGGTCAACGTCCCGTCCGCGTCCGTGGGACACGGAGCGCCCCAGCCCCGCCAGCCACCTGGTGCCGGCGCTGCAGCGCCTACACAGATGGCTGCTGCCTCTCCCGTGCCTGCCGCTGCTCCAGCCCCGTCTCCTGGCACCGCCGCGCCGGCAGCCACACCAGCCCAGCCTGCAAACTCCCAGCGGCAGCACGCCGCGGTCCAGCCGCCGACTGGCCCACCGTTCGCCATGGCCCCACCGCAACATACTCCCGCCGCCTCCACGCCGGCCCTCCCGCCTCCCGCAGCCCCGGGATCGTCTCCTGCCGACGGGACAGCCCTGCCACCTCCCGCTCTCCCCGACACACAGACAGCGGCCATCACAGTCCGCCACGTTGACCTGATGGCGTAACCCACGCACGCTCACACTTCTCCAACCACAGCACTGCTCACGGAACTAGCTCCGCCACCGCCCCCCACGGCTTTCACCTCGCCTTCAATAGAGCCACCCGCACCCCCTCGCCCGCTGCCGCGGAGCCGGTTGCTCGCGGCCCCCCCGCCTCCTCGCCCGCCACCGCGGAGATCGGCAGTGCCATCGCCGCCCCCGCCGGGGCCCTCCGGCACCGCACAGCTGTATCCCTCGGCTACCGCCGCCCAGCAACATCCCTCCGCGCAGCTCAGCCTCGCCTCACAAGCCGCAAACAGGGGGGGAACGGAGGGCAGTGGTGCAGCTCCAGTGGCAGGGAAGACGGAGAGCCGCTCTGCCCGAGCTGATGCTTTAAATCTAACACCAGGAAACCCTGAAAAGCAGCCAGATTTGTTTGCAATGAGCCCCAGAGTCCCGCCAGCGAGCGGCTGGGATCTTGCAACCCATAAGGAGAAAACGAGTTCTGAGAGTTTGTTAGCGCTACTTTCTGAATCAAAAAATCCTCCAAAGTGCTCAGATTATTCTCAATTAACAGATTGGCATGAAATAAGACTCCAAAGCTGTAAAGATGAAAGTCTATTAGCTAAGCCTGTGATAGCTAGCCAACAGCCTGACAGTCCCAAAACGTGGGTTCCCATCCCCACTCACGAAATTAAAGAACTAAGAAGGGCTGTAAGAGATAGTGGTATTTGCTCACCGTATCTTAAACAACTGCTAAAAAGTACCCTAAAAAGAACACATCAAACCCTAAAACGCATTTTAGATCAACAGAGAGGGGGAGAAGTCCAGGATACACCTCAAAGGAGGTTGAACAAGGCTTTGTATGTTTACAATTTTTTGAATAGCTCTGCAGAAGAGCCTGATCCCCCCATTTATAGACATTTTTTGAACAACAAAAAAGCAAAACTGAAAGAGCGCCCCCCAGTTTTGATTAAAAATCTAGACTCAGGAAAAATAGAAGGACCATACAATCTTATAATGTGGGGGAAGGGGTTTGCATGTGTTTCCACAGGTGAAGGAATCAAGTGGGTTCCAGCAAAAAACGTGAAGCCATACCTCGCATCAAAGCCTGCTGATGCCACCACACCAGCCAGTGACTCTGCAAGTGGAAGCCAGGAAGCAAGCACCCAGACCTGAACTGCGCAGAATCACCAGAAGAAAGTGATCTGCCAAAAACAGCTCAAGAAAAGAATGGAGTTTTCTCATTTGCGCGCGTGCATGTTGCTTTTATTCTTTTGTTTTAGTTTTTGTAGTGAAGCTTTACCTGTGAATCAACCAAAGACAAATGTCTGGGTTGCTTTAGCCAAATCCGCAGGCTCCGATACCATCTGTCTATCTGACACAAGCCCTGACAAACCTTTTTCAACCTGTTTAGTTGGAGTACCTCTTCCAGAAGGTTTTGATAATATTACTCTTGATAAGTATTGGCCATATGACGATCATCATGTATCTCCAACTCCCAGCCATAGACACCAAACTTATATTGATAATTCTAAAATTGATAAATCTGACCTTCAAGAGCTAGAAATCCTAGGTTCGTTAACTATGGATACCTGCTATTTCTTTCACTTTCAAGGAGAAAACGGTCCCCATTTAAATGTTACCCCATATCACCCAGCTTATAGCAATGTAACTTCTTGGTGTAGTCAAGTTAAGCTTCTTATATATGACGAACCTCATGCAGATCGTTTTAGCAAACTTCCTATTCGATTCCCCAGAGGAATTTGGCTCATCTGTGGAGACAGGGCCTGGCAAGGTATACCTTCAAAAATAGATGGTGGCCCTTGTGCTCTGGGACAACTTACAATTATTGCTCCCAGTGTCAAAGAGGTAATCAAAAAGAAAAGCAGAAAGATCAGATCTTCCTGGGGACATCAGTACGATAGTGACTGTGATAGTGACTTCCACCCTTGGAACTCTGGAAAATCAATTGTTGCAAGCATTTTTCTACCTCAGTTAAGCTCCTCAATTGCTTTAAAACAGTTAAACAAGTTGGGATGTTGGCTCAGCAAGGAGGTAAATGCCACCTCTACTATGATCAGTGATCTGTTAACCGATGAAGAGGCAGTCAGACATGCCACTTTACAAAATAGAGCTGCCGTTGATTATCTTTTATTAGCACATGGGCACGGCTGTGAAGATTTTGAAGGATTATGCTGTATGAACTTATCCGATCATTCTGTTTCCATTCACAAACAGCTACAAAACCTAAAGGATCTAGCTAACCAAATTAGAACAGATGACCCGTCTTGGCTGGACAGTTTGTTTGATGATTGGAGCTTTGCACCTTGGCTAAGGGAACTCTGTAAAATAGGCTTGATTATTCTAGTAGTAATAATTATAGTTTTAGTAGCAGTACCTTGTATGCTTCAGTGTGTGCAAAAAATAACGAGTAGGACTGTATCTAATATCTTAGTTGTTCATCAGAACGGGGGAGATGTTGGGGAAGATGAAACAGGAAAGCCTTATAAATATGATTGCCTAACAAAAGATTCTGGGAATATGAAAACTGTGAGCGACATCGAAATGAAGGCCATCTTTGAGATATAGAGTCTTAGTTACTGAACAACTGGAAAACAATGGTATAGCCGGCTGAAGGTAATCCCCTCTTGATTGAACAATACCCTCTGCTTGCAGACAGGTCCAAGGGTCAGAGCAGACCCTACTAGCTCAGCAGAAGGGGTCCAAAGAGTAGTTTTTAGAAGTTAAAATGTAACACTCTATGGTAATGTAAGAACTCTTATAGGCTGTATGTAAATGCTATAGGATTTGTACCTTGTATTAGATTGGCTACTGAGAATTAGAATATTCACTACAGAAGATGATTTATTGTATTGTAACAAGCTCCTCGCTCTCTTAACTCCTCTCCTCTTAGTAATGCTCTTCTCCTCTTAGTAACGCTCTTAGTAACTCTCTTAGTAGCTCTCTTAGTAATGCTCTTCTCCTCTTAGTAGCTCTCTTAGTAACTCTCTTGCTCTTCTTCTTCCTCTTAATTCAGCTCTCCTCTTAGTTTGTCTCTCTTGCTCTTTACACTCTTAGCTCTCAGCCTCTTGCTCTAGCTCTCTCGCTCACTCTCTCTCCCTCTCTTACACCTTGGGCCTGCTTGGAGCTGCAGCTGGCAGCTCTAAGCAGTGCCCCTGTACCCACGCCCTCTGCAATAAACTGCATGCTCCAAAGACCTGCTTATAGAGATCTCTCGTCGCCGTCCATCTCCAGCCGGGCCCGACCGAACCCACACCCTCATCACCATCATCGCCATCAATTTCGACATTTGTGATGCTGGGGAACTACAAGGAAGCCTGGCTCCTCTGTGACACCACCACAGAAGCTCAGGGGAGCCCTGGAGACCGTGCTGATGCTATTGAACCTGATGCAACCCTGCCTCCTCTGTGACACCACAGAAGCTCTTGGAGCCCTGGAGACCGTGCTGATGCTATGGAACCTGATGCAACCCTGCCTCCTCTGTGACACCACAGAACCTCTGGGAGCCCTGGAGACCGTGCTGATGCTATGGAACCTGATGCAACCCTGCCTCCACTGTGACACCACAGAAGCTCAGGGAGCCCTGGAGACTGTGGTGATGCTATGGAACCTGATGCAACCCTGCCTCCACTGTGACACCACAGAACCTCTGGGAGCCCTGGAGACCGTGCTGATGCTATGGAACCTGATGCAACCCTGCCTCCACTGTGACACCACAGAAGCTCGGGGAGCTCTGCAGACCGTGGGGATGCTGGCGAAGCTGACGGAACCCTGGGCACCACAGTGACGCTATGGAACCTGGTGGAACCGAGGGGCCACAGTGACACTGTGGGGCCTTTTGGAAGCAACAGGACCCTGGTGGGAAGCCACGGGATGATTAATCCTGCACGAACCTGCTCCAGGTGGGCTCCTCTCTCCCGGCTTCCACAGGTGCTGCTAGGATCCCACTCCGGCACTGGCTTGGCACGGGCTCACGGCTTCCTTTGGCAATGGCTCTGCTCCAGGATGGCATGCTGCAGAGAATGCAGGTAGATTTTGTGCTCACTCCTGGCATGCAGCTGGACAATAAAGCCTGATCCAGCCCCCCCTCAGCATATGTCCGGCTCTGGCATTGGGGCGGGGCAACTTTGGGAGCAGCCCCAGCCCTGCTCCTGCTCCCGGCTGGGCACCCAGCTGCTGGGACACAGGTGTGTCCTGATGCCACCGTCTACTCCTTTGAGAAGGGGAGGACAGAGTGCATCAGGGAGTTTGGTGTGGCTTACATGCGGCAAGGAGAAGGTGCAGCCCCAAACTGGCTTTCACTTCTAGAACCTTTTGCTATTGCGGGAGCAGCTGCTGGAGCTTTTCAACCGAGCTGCAAGAGTGAAAAGTGTGATGGCATGTCTATCTGAGAAGGAAGGTTCGGTGCCGCAGCCTGTTGTGCACAATTTATATGCTGATAAGAGAAGGGGGTGCTTTTGCAACGTTTTCCTTCCTGACACTTCTGTCTCTGTGAGCTTTAGCTGCTTGGACTCAGGGATACCGAAGGTGTGTGAAAGTGACTGGGATGCGAGAATCATGTTGCACAGGGAACAGGGAAGGTCAGCAAATGTTTCCTGTCCTGGCACATCTCTCAGTCTGAACTGCAGCTGCAGATGCTTCACTTCCGCCAAGGACTCTGCCACCTTGAGAGAAGGATGCGCTCTATGGAGTTGAGAAAGAAAGTGCGTCTCACTAGCTTCTTTCCTCTACTTCATAGACAGCAAAGGGGCTATGAAAGGCAGCACTGGCTTTTTGTTCTAGGACTTCTTCTTTACAAGCAGCTGCTGGATGTTTGGAAGGGGGTTTGGGATATGCAAAAATGAGAGGCTAAGATGGTAAGAGGGTAAGATGGAAGTCATCTGGCAAAAGCAGAGCTCACAAAAGGGCCAGCTGAGAAAGCTCTTGCTGCCTACAACTTCAACTGCACCCCTCAAAGCAGCAGCACACACGCTGCTCTCGGCACTTTCCTTCTCAGCTCTACGCACCATCCTAAGCCTTGCCTCTCCCACACTCAGGATCCAAAGACAACGGCACCAGGGACTGCTCACACACTAAAGGCACCAGGACAAAAGGCTCACCAGCTTGGCCTTTGCATTCCCGCTGACAGCTCCACAGCTTGAACCCAGAGAACTGCCTGCTGCCAACAGCCTTTCCAATCACTCTGAGCACCTCATGACAAGGAGTGTGGGGAATGAATCTCCAGCAGCCTCCTGCCCCAGGCTGTCCCCCGGGAGCAGCCCTGCTCCAGGCCGTGACTGCCACCTGCACAGCCAAAGGACCCAGAGCCGGTGTTACACACCACGGCTGTGCCTGGCACAGAGACACCAGTGGCCACACAAGTGGCCATGGCACTGTCCACACACAGTCCCTGCTGCTGCTCCCCCAGCCGCTGGCACCAACTCCCAGCCACCCACTCCTAAAGCCACGGGGCCCACTGGGACACTGCGGGGGCTCGTGGAAGCCAGCGGCCATTGTGACACAGCGGGGCTGCACAGAGCCCACGGTGCTTTGTGACCCGTGGCTCCCAGGAGAGCCTTTGTTGTTGGGGAAGATGAAACAGGAAAGCCTTATAAATATGATTGCCTAACAAAAGATTCTGGGAATATGAAAACTGTGAGCGACATCGAAATGAAGGCCATCTTTGAGATATAGAGTCTTAGTTACTGAACAACTGGAAAACAATGGTATAGCCGGCTGAAGGTAATCCCCTCTTGATTGAACAATACCCTCTGCTTGCAGACAGGTCCAAGGGTCAGAGCAGACCCTACTAGCTCAGCAGAAGGGGTCCAAAGAGTAGTTTTTAGAAGTTAAAATGTAACACTCTATGGTAATGTAAGAACTCTTATAGGCTGTATGTAAATGCTATAGGATTTGTACCTTGTATTAGATTGGCTACTGAGAATTAGAATATTCACTACAGAAGATGATTTATTGTATTGTAACAAGCTCCTCGCTCTCTTAACTCCTCTCCTCTTAGTAATGCTCTTCTCCTCTTAGTAACGCTCTTAGTAACTCTCTTAGTAGCTCTCTTAGTAATGCTCTTCTCCTCTTAGTAGCTCTCTTAGTAACTCTCTTGCTCTTCTTCTTCCTCTTAATTCAGCTCTCCTCTTAGTTTGTCTCTCTTGCTCTTTACACTCTTAGCTCTCAGCCTCTTGCTCTAGCTCTCTCGCTCACTCTCTCTCCCTCTCTTACACCTTGGGCCTGCTTGGAGCTGCAGCTGGCAGCTCTAAGCAGTGCCCCTGTACCCACGCCCTCTGCAATAAACTGCATGCTCCAAAGACCTGCTTATAGAGATCTCTCGTCGCCGTCCATCTCCAGCCGGGCCCGACCGAACCCACACCCTCATCACCATCATCGCCATCAATTTCGACATTTGTGATGCTGGGGAACTACAAGGAAGCCTGGCTCCTCTGTGACACCACCACAGAAGCTCAGGGGAGCCCTGGAGACCGTGCTGATGCTATTGAACCTGATGCAACCCTGCCTCCTCTGTGACACCACAGAAGCTCTTGGAGCCCTGGAGACCGTGCTGATGCTATGGAACCTGATGCAACCCTGCCTCCTCTGTGACACCACAGAACCTCTGGGAGCCCTGGAGACCGTGCTGATGCTATGGAACCTGATGCAACCCTGCCTCCACTGTGACACCACAGAAGCTCAGGGAGCCCTGGAGACTGTGGTGATGCTATGGAACCTGATGCAACCCTGCCTCCACTGTGACACCACAGAACCTCTGGGAGCCCTGGAGACCGTGCTGATGCTATGGAACCTGATGCAACCCTGCCTCCACTGTGACACCACAGAAGCTCGGGGAGCTCTGCAGACCGTGGGGATGCTGGCGAAGCTGACGGAACCCTGGGCACCACAGTGACGCTATGGAACCTGGTGGAACCGAGGGGCCACAGTGACGCTGTGGGGCCTTTTGGAAGCAACAGGACCCTGGTGGGAAGCCACGGGATGATTAATCCTGCACGAACCTGCTCCAGGTGGGCTCCTCTCTCCCGGCTTCCACAGGTGCTGCTAGGATCCCACTCCGGCACTGGCTTGGCACGGGCTCACGGCTTCCTTTGGCAATGGCTCTGCTCCAGGATGGCATGCTGCAGAGAATGCAGGTAGATTTTGTGCTCACTCCTGGCATGCAGCTGGACAATAAAGCCTGATCCAGCCCCCCCTCAGCATATGTCCGGCTCTGGCATTGGGGCGGGGCAACTTTGGGAGCAGCCCCAGCCCTGCTCCTGCTCCCGGCTGGGCACCCAGCTGCTGGGACACAGGTGTGTCCTGATGCCACCGTCTACTCCTTTGAGAAGGGGAGGACAGAGTGCATCAGGGAGTTTGGTGTGGCTTACATGCGGCAAGGAGAAGGTGCAGCCCCAAACTGGCTTTCACTTCTAGAACCTTTTGCTATTGCGGGAGCAGCTGCTGGAGCTTTTCAACCGAGCTGCAAGAGTGAAAAGTGTGATGGCATGTCTATCTGAGAAGGAAGGTTCGGTGCCGCAGCCTGTTGTGCACAATTTATATGCTGATAAGAGAAGGGGGTGCTTTTGCAACGTTTTCCTTCCTGACACTTCTGTCTCTGTGAGCTTTAGCTGCTTGGACTCAGGGATACCGAAGGTGTGTGAAAGTGACTGGGATGCGAGAATCATGTTGCACAGGGAACAGGGAAGGTCAGCAAATGTTTCCTGTCCTGGCACATCTCTCAGTCTGAACTGCAGCTGCAGATGCTTCACTTCCGCCAAGGACTCTGCCACCTTGAGAGAAGGATGCGCTCTATGGAGTTGAGAAAGAAAGTGCGTCTCACTAGCTTCTTTCCTCTACTTCATAGACAGCAAAGGGGCTATGAAAGGCAGCACTGGCTTTTTGTTCTAGGACTTCTTCTTTACAAGCAGCTGCTGGATGTTTGGAAGGGGGTTTGGGATATGCAAAAATGAGAGGCTAAGATGGTAAGAGGGTAAGATGGAAGTCATCTGGCAAAAGCAGAGCTCACAAAAGGGCCAGCTGAGAAAGCTCTTGCTGCCTACAACTTCAACTGCACCCCTCAAAGCAGCAGCACACACGCTGCTCTCGGCACTTTCCTTCTCAGCTCTACGCACCATCCTAAGCCTTGCCTCTCCCACACTCAGGATCCAAAGACAACGGCACCAGGGACTGCTCACACACTAAAGGCACCAGGACAAAAGGCTCACCAGCTTGGCCTTTGCATTCCCGCTGACAGCTCCACAGCTTGAACCCAGAGAACTGCCTGCTGCCAACAGCCTTTCCAATCACTCTGAGCACCTCATGACAAGGAGTGTGGGGAATGAATCTCCAGCAGCCTCCTGCCCCAGGCTGTCCCCCGGGAGCAGCCCTGCTCCAGGCCGTGACTGCCACCTGCACAGCCAAAGGACCCAGAGCCGGTGTTACACACCACGGCTGTGCCTGGCACAGAGACACCAGTGGCCACACAAGTGGCCATGGCACTGTCCACACACAGTCCCTGCTGCTGCTCCCCCAGCCGCTGGCACCAACTCCCAGCCACCCACTCCTAAAGCCACGGGGCCCACTGGGACACTGCGGGGGCTCGTGGAAGCCAGCGGCCATTGTGACACAGCGGGGCTGCACAGAGCCCACGGTGCTTTGTGACCCGTGGCTCCCAGGAGAGCCTTTGTTGTTGGGGAAGATGAAACAGGAAAGCCTTATAAATATGATTGCCTAACAAAAGATTCTGGGAATATGAAAACTGTGAGCGACATCGAAATGAAGGCCATCTTTGAGATATAGAGTCTTAGTTACTGAACAACTGGAAAACAATGGTATAGCCGGCTGAAGGTAATCCCCTCTTGATTGAACAATACCCTCTGCTTGCAGACAGGTCCAAGGGTCAGAGCAGACCCTACTAGCTCAGCAGAAGGGGTCCAAAGAGTAGTTTTTAGAAGTTAAAATGTAACACTCTATGGTAATGTAAGAACTCTTATAGGCTGTATGTAAATGCTATAGGATTTGTACCTTGTATTAGATTGGCTACTGAGAATTAGAATATTCACTACAGAAGATGATTTATTGTATTGTAACAAGCTCCTCGCTCTCTTAACTCCTCTCCTCTTAGTAATGCTCTTCTCCTCTTAGTAACGCTCTTAGTAACTCTCTTAGTAGCTCTCTTAGTAATGCTCTTCTCCTCTTAGTAGCTCTCTTAGTAACTCTCTTGCTCTTCTTCTTCCTCTTAATTCAGCTCTCCTCTTAGTTTGTCTCTCTTGCTCTTTACACTCTTAGCTCTCAGCCTCTTGCTCTAGCTCTCTCGCTCACTCTCTCTCCCTCTCTTACACCTTGGGCCTGCTTGGAGCTGCAGCTGGCAGCTCTAAGCAGTGCCCCTGTACCCACGCCCTCTGCAATAAACTGCATGCTCCAAAGACCTGCTTATAGAGATCTCTCGTCGCCGTCCATCTCCAGCCGGGCCCGACCGAACCCACACCCTCATCACCATCATCGCCATCAATTTCGACAAACTGGCGCCCAAACGTGAGTGAAGGCCTGATTCAGCTTCTTCCACCTGTGAGAGACTTCGCCATGGACGGTAACTAAAAGACCAGTTATAGCCACCTGGAACGTGTCGTGAGCACGGCATACCGTTGCTGTGCAGCGTAAAAGCCGGAGCTCTATAACTCTGCTGAGGCAGCCCTCGAGCACGGGGAGCCGTTACTTCGTAGCAATTACCTGGAGCTCTCGGAGGGAGGAAATTGCCTGGCAGTCCTCGAGCACAGACGGCCACTGCTGCGCAGCGGTTACCTGGAGCTCTTTGAGGAAGTTTGCCGTGGTACCCCTCGAGCACGGACACGCTGCTAAGCAGTGCAGACCGGAGCTCTTAGGAGGGATCCAGCCGCGCGCCCGAGCACAGGCGGGTATTGCTCAGCACCGCCCGCGCTGGAGCTCTGAGTGGAGACACCTGCGAGGTCCCGAGCACGGAAAGCCGTTGCCAAGCGACGCCTGAAACCGGAGCTCTGAGGAGGGACCCGACAGCAGCGTCCTGAGCGCCGTGTGGAGAGCCTGGCCAGCCCCCCACGACGGACTTCTGATTAAGGACCCTGCCCCCTGCGACATCTAGGTGAGTATCATACTGGTCAATAATGGGACAAACTCACTCTGCCCATGACAGACATCTCTATAAACAACTTAAGTACTTACTAAGCTCCGGTCCAAGTCAATTACCTAAACAGGAGCTAAAAAACCTCTTAGAATGGACTCTGATTAATTTCCCAAATGCTGACCGTTCAGCCGTCTTTACAAGAGACTTCTGGGACACAGTTCGGGTTAAACTCTTTAATAATATCTCCCGCTGGGATTGGGCTGCCGCGGAGCTGGTCCCGGCTTGCAGAGCGCTCGTGGAGCTGTTTGCTGCGAAGGCGCCGCCCGCAGCAGCCACCTCGCCGGGTCCCGCTCCTGCTGCGAGCCCGCCCCTTGCCGCCGCGAGCCTGCAACCGGGCACGGCCCCCGCCCCGCCGCCGGACCTCACGGCTCCGGTACCCGCGGTCCAGCTGTCTCGTGCCGCCCCGCCCCACCCCCCCGCGGTCCCTGCACCGGTCACCCCTGCCCCACCGGACTCCACCGCCCCCCCCCACCGCCCCCGTCATCTCCACCCCCACGGTCCCGTTAGTCCCTGCTGTCCCGCCTCTCGCGGCTCCGGTAGCCGCGGTCCGACTGACTCGTGCCGCCCCGCCCCCCGCCCCCGCTGTCCTGGCAGCCGTCACCCCTGTCCCACCGGACCCTACGACCCCCTCCACCGCTCCCCCCATCCCCGCCCCCCCCATCCCGTTCCTCCCTGCTGCCCCGGCTCCCGCGGTCCCCGCCCTCGGCTCCAGCGTCTTCGCGGCCCCGTCCCTCGCTCCTCCCACCCCGTCCGCCAGCGCCTTCGCGGCCCCGCCCCCCGCCGATAGCCCCGCGGGGCCAGCGGCTGCTCCCCAGCCACCTACGGGTCCTACCGCTCCCCTAGCCGCGCCTGTTATGGCTGTAGCCACCATCATAGCCGGCCCCCCGCAAAGCCAGGCGGCGACCCTTCTTCCAGCCCCCCAGGTCCCCCTCGCCGCCACCGACACGGCGCCGGTGGTGGTCAACGTCCCGTCCGCGTCCGTGGGACACGGAGCGCCCCAGCCCCGCCAGCCACCTGGTGCCGGCGCTGCAGCGCCTACACAGATGGCTGCTGCCTCTCCCGTGCCTGCCGCTGCTCCAGCCCCGTCTCCTGGCACCGCCGCGCCGGCAGCCACACCAGCCCAGCCTGCAAACTCCCAGCGGCAGCACGCCGCGGTCCAGCCGCCGACTGGCCCACCGTTCGCCATGGCCCCACCGCAACATACTCCCGCCGCCTCCACGCCGGCCCTCCCGCCTCCCGCAGCCCCGGGATCGTCTCCTGCCGACGGGACAGCCCTGCCACCTCCCGCTCTCCCCGACACACAGACAGCGGCCATCACAGTCCGCCACGTTGACCTGATGGCGTAACCCACGCACGCTCACACTTCTCCAACCACAGCACTGCTCACGGAACTAGCTCCGCCACCGCCCCCCACGGCTTTCACCTCGCCTTCAATAGAGCCACCCGCACCCCCTCGCCCGCTGCCGCGGAGCCGGTTGCTCGCGGCCCCCCCGCCTCCTCGCCCGCCACCGCGGAGATCGGCAGTGCCATCGCCGCCCCCGCCGGGGCCCTCCGGCACCGCACAGCTGTATCCCTCGGCTACCGCCGCCCAGCAACATCCCTCCGCGCAGCTCAGCCTCGCCTCACAAGCCGCAAACAGGGGGGGAACGGAGGGCAGTGGTGCAGCTCCAGTGGCAGGGAAGACGGAGAGCCGCTCTGCCCGAGCTGATGCTTTAAATCTAACACCAGGAAACCCTGAAAAGCAGCCAGATTTGTTTGCAATGAGCCCCAGAGTCCCGCCAGCGAGCGGCTGGGATCTTGCAACCCATAAGGAGAAAACGAGTTCTGAGAGTTTGTTAGCGCTACTTTCTGAATCAAAAAATCCTCCAAAGTGCTCAGATTATTCTCAATTAACAGATTGGCATGAAATAAGACTCCAAAGCTGTAAAGATGAAAGTCTATTAGCTAAGCCTGTGATAGCTAGCCAACAGCCTGACAGTCCCAAAACGTGGGTTCCCATCCCCACTCACGAAATTAAAGAACTAAGAAGGGCTGTAAGAGATAGTGGTATTTGCTCACCGTATCTTAAACAACTGCTAAAAAGTACCCTAAAAAGAACACATCAAACCCTAAAACGCATTTTAGATCAACAGAGAGGGGGAGAAGTCCAGGATACACCTCAAAGGAGGTTGAACAAGGCTTTGTATGTTTACAATTTTTTGAATAGCTCTGCAGAAGAGCCTGATCCCCCCATTTATAGACATTTTTTGAACAACAAAAAAGCAAAACTGAAAGAGCGCCCCCCAGTTTTGATTAAAAATCTAGACTCAGGAAAAATAGAAGGACCATACAATCTTATAATGTGGGGGAAGGGGTTTGCATGTGTTTCCACAGGTGAAGGAATCAAGTGGGTTCCAGCAAAAAACGTGAAGCCATACCTCGCATCAAAGCCTGCTGATGCCACCACACCAGCCAGTGACTCTGCAAGTGGAAGCCAGGAAGCAAGCACCCAGACCTGAACTGCGCAGAATCACCAGAAGAAAGTGATCTGCCAAAAACAGCTCAAGAAAAGAATGGAGTTTTCTCATTTGCGCGCGTGCATGTTGCTTTTATTCTTTTGTTTTAGTTTTTGTAGTGAAGCTTTACCTGTGAATCAACCAAAGACAAATGTCTGGGTTGCTTTAGCCAAATCCGCAGGCTCCGATACCATCTGTCTATCTGACACAAGCCCTGACAAACCTTTTTCAACCTGTTTAGTTGGAGTACCTCTTCCAGAAGGTTTTGATAATATTACTCTTGATAAGTATTGGCCATATGACGATCATCATGTATCTCCAACTCCCAGCCATAGACACCAAACTTATATTGATAATTCTAAAATTGATAAATCTGACCTTCAAGAGCTAGAAATCCTAGGTTCGTTAACTATGGATACCTGCTATTTCTTTCACTTTCAAGGAGAAAACGGTCCCCATTTAAATGTTACCCCATATCACCCAGCTTATAGCAATGTAACTTCTTGGTGTAGTCAAGTTAAGCTTCTTATATATGACGAACCTCATGCAGATCGTTTTAGCAAACTTCCTATTCGATTCCCCAGAGGAATTTGGCTCATCTGTGGAGACAGGGCCTGGCAAGGTATACCTTCAAAAATAGATGGTGGCCCTTGTGCTCTGGGACAACTTACAATTATTGCTCCCAGTGTCAAAGAGGTAATCAAAAAGAAAAGCAGAAAGATCAGATCTTCCTGGGGACATCAGTACGATAGTGACTGTGATAGTGACTTCCACCCTTGGAACTCTGGAAAATCAATTGTTGCAAGCATTTTTCTACCTCAGTTAAGCTCCTCAATTGCTTTAAAACAGTTAAACAAGTTGGGATGTTGGCTCAGCAAGGAGGTAAATGCCACCTCTACTATGATCAGTGATCTGTTAACCGATGAAGAGGCAGTCAGACATGCCACTTTACAAAATAGAGCTGCCGTTGATTATCTTTTATTAGCACATGGGCACGGCTGTGAAGATTTTGAAGGATTATGCTGTATGAACTTATCCGATCATTCTGTTTCCATTCACAAACAGCTACAAAACCTAAAGGATCTAGCTAACCAAATTAGAACAGATGACCCGTCTTGGCTGGACAGTTTGTTTGATGATTGGAGCTTTGCACCTTGGCTAAGGGAACTCTGTAAAATAGGCTTGATTATTCTAGTAGTAATAATTATAGTTTTAGTAGCAGTACCTTGTATGCTTCAGTGTGTGCAAAAAATAACGAGTAGGACTGTATCTAATATCTTAGTTGTTCATCAGAACGGGGGAGATGTTGGGGAAGATGAAACAGGAAAGCCTTATAAATATGATTGCCTAACAAAAGATTCTGGGAATATGAAAACTGTGAGCGACATCGAAATGAAGGCCATCTTTGAGATATAGAGTCTTAGTTACTGAACAACTGGAAAACAATGGTATAGCCGGCTGAAGGTAATCCCCTCTTGATTGAACAATACCCTCTGCTTGCAGACAGGTCCAAGGGTCAGAGCAGACCCTACTAGCTCAGCAGAAGGGGTCCAAAGAGTAGTTTTTAGAAGTTAAAATGTAACACTCTATGGTAATGTAAGAACTCTTATAGGCTGTATGTAAATGCTATAGGATTTGTACCTTGTATTAGATTGGCTACTGAGAATTAGAATATTCACTACAGAAGATGATTTATTGTATTGTAACAAGCTCCTCGCTCTCTTAACTCCTCTCCTCTTAGTAATGCTCTTCTCCTCTTAGTAACGCTCTTAGTAACTCTCTTAGTAGCTCTCTTAGTAATGCTCTTCTCCTCTTAGTAGCTCTCTTAGTAACTCTCTTGCTCTTCTTCTTCCTCTTAATTCAGCTCTCCTCTTAGTTTGTCTCTCTTGCTCTTTACACTCTTAGCTCTCAGCCTCTTGCTCTAGCTCTCTCGCTCACTCTCTCTCCCTCTCTTACACCTTGGGCCTGCTTGGAGCTGCAGCTGGCAGCTCTAAGCAGTGCCCCTGTACCCACGCCCTCTGCAATAAACTGCATGCTCCAAAGACCTGCTTATAGAGATCTCTCGTCGCCGTCCATCTCCAGCCGGGCCCGACCGAACCCACACCCTCATCACCATCATCGCCATCAATTTCGACATTTGTGATGCTGGGGAACTACAAGGAAGCCTGGCTCCTCTGTGACACCACCACAGAAGCTCAGGGGAGCCCTGGAGACCGTGCTGATGCTATTGAACCTGATGCAACCCTGCCTCCTCTGTGACACCACAGAAGCTCTTGGAGCCCTGGAGACCGTGCTGATGCTATGGAACCTGATGCAACCCTGCCTCCTCTGTGACACCACAGAACCTCTGGGAGCCCTGGAGACCGTGCTGATGCTATGGAACCTGATGCAACCCTGCCTCCACTGTGACACCACAGAAGCTCAGGGAGCCCTGGAGACTGTGGTGATGCTATGGAACCTGATGCAACCCTGCCTCCACTGTGACACCACAGAACCTCTGGGAGCCCTGGAGACCGTGCTGATGCTATGGAACCTGATGCAACCCTGCCTCCACTGTGACACCACAGAAGCTCGGGGAGCTCTGCAGACCGTGGGGATGCTGGCGAAGCTGACGGAACCCTGGGCACCACAGTGACGCTATGGAACCTGGTGGAACCGAGGGGCCACAGTGACACTGTGGGGCCTTTTGGAAGCAACAGGACCCTGGTGGGAAGCCACGGGATGATTAATCCTGCACGAACCTGCTCCAGGTGGGCTCCTCTCTCCCGGCTTCCACAGGTGCTGCTAGGATCCCACTCCGGCACTGGCTTGGCACGGGCTCACGGCTTCCTTTGGCAATGGCTCTGCTCCAGGATGGCATGCTACAGAGAATGCAGGTAGATTTTGTGCTCACTCCTGGCATGCAGCTGGACAATAAAGCCTGATCCAGCCCCCCCTCAGCATATGTCCGGCTCTGGCATTGGGGCGGGGCAACTTTGGGAGCAGCCCCAGCCCTGCTCCTGCTCCCGGCTGGGCACCCAGCTGCTGGGACACAGGTGTGTCCTGATGCCACCGTCTACTCCTTTGAGAAGGGGAGGACAGAGTGCATCAGGGAGTTTGGTGTGGCTTACATGCGGCAAGGAGAAGGTGCAGCCCCAAACTGGCTTTCACTTCTAGAACCTTTTGCTATTGCGGGAGCAGCTGCTGGAGCTTTTCAACCGAGCTGCAAGAGTGAAAAGTGTGATGGCATGTCTATCTGAGAAGGAAGGTTCGGTGCCGCAGCCTGTTGTGCACAATTTATATGCTGATAAGAGAAGGGGGTGCTTTTGGAACGTTTTCCTTCCTGACACTTCTGTCTCTGTGAGCTTTAGCTGCTTGGACTCAGGGATACCGAAGGTATGTGAAAGTGACTGGGATGCGAGAATCATGTTGCACAGGGAACAGGGAAGGTCAGCAAATGTTTCCTGTCCTGGCACATCTCTCAGTCTGAACTGCAGCTGCAGATGCTTCACTTCCGCCAAGGACTCTGCCACCTTGAGAGAAGGATGCGCTCTATGGAGTTGAGAAAGAAAGTGCGTCTCACTAGCTTCTTTCCTCTACTTCATAGACAGCAAAGGGGCTATGAAAGGCAGCACTGGCTTTTTGTTCTAGGACTTCTTCTTTACAAGCAGCTGCTGGATGTTTGGAAGGGGGTTTGGGATATGCAAAAATGAGAGGCTAAGATGGTAAGAGGGTAAGATGGAAGTCATCTGGCAAAAGCAGAGCTCACAAAAGGGCCAGCTGAGAAAGCTCTTGCTGCCTACAACTTCAACTGCACCCCTCAAAGCAGCAGCACACACGCTGCTCTCGGCACTTTCCTTCTCAGCTCTACGCACCATCCTAAGCCTTGCCTCTCCCACACTCAGGATCCAAAGACAACGGCACCAGAGACTGCTCACACACTAAAGGCACCAGGACAAAAGGCTCACCAGCTTGGCCTTTGCATTCCCGCTGACAGCTCCACAGCTTGAACCCAGAGAACTGCCTGCTGCCAACAGCCTTTCCAATCACTCTGAGCACCTCATGACAAGGAGTGTGGGGAATGAATCTCCAGCAGCCTCCTGCCCCAGGCTGTCCCCCGGGAGCAGCCCTGCTCCAGGCCGTGACTGCCACCTGCACAGCCAAAGGACCCAGAACCGGTGTTACACACCACGGCTGTGCCTGGCACAGAGACACCAGTGGCCACACAAGTGGCCATGGCACTGTCCACACACAGTCCCTGCTGCTGCTCCCCCAGCCGCTGGCACCAACTCCCAGCCACCCACTCCTAAAGCCACGGGGCCCACTGGGACACTGCGGGGGCTCGTGGAAGCCAGCGGCCATTGTGACACAGCGGGGCTGCACAGAGCCCACGGTGCTTTGTGACCCGTGGCTCCCAGGAGAGCCTTTGTTGTTGGGGAAGATGAAACAGGAAAGCCTTATAAATATGATTGCCTAACAAAAGATTCTGGGAATATGAAAACTGTGAGCGACATCGAAATGAAGGCCATCTTTGAGATATAGAGTCTTAGTTACTGAACAACTGGAAAACAATGGTATAGCCGGCTGAAGGTAATCCCCTCTTGATTGAACAATACCCTCTGCTTGCAGACAGGTCCAAGGGTCAGAGCAGACCCTACTAGCTCAGCAGAAGGGGTCCAAAGAGTAGTTTTTAGAAGTTAAAATGTAACACTCTATGGTAATGTAAGAACTCTTATAGGCTGTATGTAAATGCTATAGGATTTGTACCTTGTATTAGATTGGCTACTGAGAATTAGAATATTCACTACAGAAGATGATTTATTGTATTGTAACAAGCTCCTCGCTCTCTTAACTCCTCTCCTCTTAGTAATGCTCTTCTCCTCTTAGTAACGCTCTTAGTAACTCTCTTAGTAGCTCTCTTAGTAATGCTCTTCTCCTCTTAGTAGCTCTCTTAGTAACTCTCTTGCTCTTCTTCTTCCTCTTAATTCAGCTCTCCTCTTAGTTTGTCTCTCTTGCTCTTTACACTCTTAGCTCTCAGCCTCTTGCTCTAGCTCTCTCGCTCACTCTCTCTCCCTCTCTTACACCTTGGGCCTGCTTGGAGCTGCAGCTGGCAGCTCTAAGCAGTGCCCCTGTACCCACGCCCTCTGCAATAAACTGCATGCTCCAAAGACCTGCTTATAGAGATCTCTCGTCGCCGTCCATCTCCAGCCGGGCCCGACCGAACCCACACCCTCATCACCATCATCGCCATCAATTTCGACAAACTGGCGCCCAAACGTGAGTGAAGGCCTGATTCAGCTTCTTCCACCTGTGAGAGACTTCGCCATGGACGGTAACTAAAAGACCAGTTATAGCCACCTGGAACGTGTCGTGAGCACGGCATACCGTTGCTGCGCAGCGTAAAAGCCGGAGCTCTATAACTCTGCTGAGGCAGCCCTCGAGCACGGGGAGCCGTTACTTCGTAGCAATTACCTGGAGCTCTCGGAGGGAGGAAATTGCCTGGCAGTCCTCGAGCACAGACGGCCACTGCTGCGCAGCGGTTACCTGGAGCTCTTTGAGGAAGTTTGCCGTGGTACCCCTCGAGCACGGACACGCTGCTAAGCAGTGCAGACCGGAGCTCTTAGGAGGGATCCAGCCGCGCGCCCGAGCACAGGCGGGTATTGCTCAGCACCGCCCGCGCTGGAGCTCTGAGTGGAGACACCTGCGAGGTCCCGAGCACGGAAAGCCGTTGCCAAGCGACGCCTGAAACCGGAGCTCTGAGGAGGGACCCGACAGCAGCGTCCTGAGCGCCGTGTGGAGAGCCTGGCCAGCCCCCCACGACGGACTTCTGATTAAGGACCCTGCCCCCTGCGACATCTAGGTGAGTATCATACTGGTCAATAATGGGACAAACTCACTCTGCCCATGACAGACATCTCTATAAACAACTTAAGTACTTACTAAGCTCCGGTCCAAGTCAATTACCTAAACAGGAGCTAAAAAACCTCTTAGAATGGACTCTGATTAATTTCCCAAATGCTGACCGTTCAGCCGTCTTTACAAGAGACTTCTGGGACACAGTTCGGGTTAAACTCTTTAATAATATCTCCCGCCGGGATTGGGCTGCCGCGGAGCTGGTCCCGGCTTGCAGAGCGCTCGTGGAGCTGTTTGCTGTGAAGGCGCCGCCCGCAGCAGCCACCTCGCCGGGTCCCGCTCCTGCTGCGAGCCCGCCCCTTGCCGCCGCGAGCCTGCAACCGGGCACGGCCCCCGCCCCGCCGCCGGACCTCACGGCTCCGGTACCCGCGGTCCAGCTGTCTCGTGCCGCCCCGCCCCACCCCCCCGCGGTCCCTGCACCGGTCACCCCTGCCCCACCGGACTCCACCGCCCCCCCCCACCGCCCCCGTCATCTCCACCCCCACGGTCCCGTTAGTCCCTGCTGTCCCGCCTCTCGCGGCTCCGGTAGCCGCGGTCCGACTGACTCGTGCCGCCCCGCCCCCCGCCCCCGCTGTCCTGGCAGCCGTCACCCCTGTCCCACCGGACCCTACGACCCCCTCCACCGCTCCCCCCATCCCCGCCCCCCCCATCCCGTTCCTCCCTGCTGCCCCGGCTCCCGCGGTCCCCGCCCTCGGCTCCAGCGTCTTCGCGGCCCCGTCCCTCGCTCCTCCCACCCCGTCCGCCAGCGCCTTCGCGGCCCCGCCCCCCGCCGATAGCCCCGCGGGGCCAGCGGCTGCTCCCCAGCCACCTACGGGTCCTACCGCTCCCCTAGCCGCGCCTGTTATGGCTGTAGCCACCATCATAGCCGGCCCCCCGCAAAGCCAGGCGGCGACCCTTCTTCCAGCCCCCCAGGTCCCCCTCGCCGCCACCGACACGGCGCCGGTGGTGGTCAACGTCCCGTCCGCGTCCGTGGGACACGGAGCGCCCCAGCCCCGCCAGCCACCTGGTGCCGGCGCTGCAGCGCCTACACAGATGGCTGCTGCCTCTCCCGTGCCTGCCGCTGCTCCAGCCCCGTCTCCTGGCACCGCCGCGCCGGCAGCCACACCAGCCCAGCCTGCAAACTCCCAGCGGCAGCACGCCGCGGTCCAGCCGCCGACTGGCCCACCGTTCGCCATGGCCCCACCGCAACATACTCCCGCCGCCTCCACGCCGGCCCTCCCGCCTCCCGCAGCCCCGGGATCGTCTCCTGCCGACGGGACAGCCCTGCCACCTCCCGCTCTCCCCGACACACAGACAGCGGCCATCACAGTCCGCCACGTTGACCTGATGGCGTAACCCACGCACGCTCACACTTCTCCAACCACAGCACTGCTCACGGAACTAGCTCCGCCACCGCCCCCCACGGCTTTCACCTCGCCTTCAATAGAGCCACCCGCACCCCCTCGCCCGCTGCCGCGGAGCCGGTTGCTCGCGGCCCCCCCGCCTCCTCGCCCGCCACCGCGGAGATCGGCAGTGCCATCGCCGCCCCCGCCGGGGCCCTCCGGCACCGCACAGCTGTATCCCTCGGCTACCGCCGCCCAGCAACATCCCTCCGCGCAGCTCAGCCTCGCCTCACAAGCCGCAAACAGGGGGGGAACGGAGGGCAGTGGTGCAGCTCCAGTGGCAGGGAAGACGGAGAGCCGCTCTGCCCGAGCTGATGCTTTAAATCTAACACCAGGAAACCCTGAAAAGCAGCCAGATTTGTTTGCAATGAGCCCCAGAGTCCCGCCAGCGAGCGGCTGGGATCTTGCAACCCATAAGGAGAAAACGAGTTCTGAGAGTTTGTTAGCGCTACTTTCTGAATCAAAAAATCCTCCAAAGTGCTCAGATTATTCTCAATTAACAGATTGGCATGAAATAAGACTCCAAAGCTGTAAAGATGAAAGTCTATTAGCTAAGCCTGTGATAGCTAGCCAACAGCCTGACAGTCCCAAAACGTGGGTTCCCATCCCCACTCACGAAATTAAAGAACTAAGAAGGGCTGTAAGAGATAGTGGTATTTGCTCACCGTATCTTAAACAACTGCTAAAAAGTACCCTAAAAAGAACACATCAAACCCTAAAACGCATTTTAGATCAACAGAGAGGGGGAGAAGTCCAGGATACACCTCAAAGGAGGTTGAACAAGGCTTTGTATGTTTACAATTTTTTGAATAGCTCTGCAGAAGAGCCTGATCCCCCCATTTATAGACATTTTTTGAACAACAAAAAAGCAAAACTGAAAGAGCGCCCCCCAGTTTTGATTAAAAATCTAGACTCAGGAAAAATAGAAGGACCATACAATCTTATAATGTGGGGGAAGGGGTTTGCATGTGTTTCCACAGGTGAAGGAATCAAGTGGGTTCCAGCAAAAAACGTGAAGCCATACCTCGCATCAAAGCCTGCTGATGCCACCACACCAGCCAGTGACTCTGCAAGTGGAAGCCAGGAAGCAAGCACCCAGACCTGAACTGCGCAGAATCACCAGAAGAAAGTGATCTGCCAAAAACAGCTCAAGAAAAGAATGGAGTTTTCTCATTTGCGCGCGTGCATGTTGCTTTTATTCTTTTGTTTTAGTTTTTGTAGTGAAGCTTTACCTGTGAATCAACCAAAGACAAATGTCTGGGTTGCTTTAGCCAAATCCGCAGGCTCCGATACCATCTGTCTATCTGACACAAGCCCTGACAAACCTTTTTCAACCTGTTTAGTTGGAGTACCTCTTCCAGAAGGTTTTGATAATATTACTCTTGATAAGTATTGGCCATATGACGATCATCATGTATCTCCAACTCCCAGCCATAGACACCAAACTTATATTGATAATTCTAAAATTGATAAATCTGACCTTCAAGAGCTAGAAATCCTAGGTTCGTTAACTATGGATACCTGCTATTTCTTTCACTTTCAAGGAGAAAACGGTCCCCATTTAAATGTTACCCCATATCACCCAGCTTATAGCAATGTAACTTCTTGGTGTAGTCAAGTTAAGCTTCTTATATATGACGAACCTCATGCAGATCGTTTTAGCAAACTTCCTATTCGATTCCCCAGAGGAATTTGGCTCATCTGTGGAGACAGGGCCTGGCAAGGTATACCTTCAAAAATAGATGGTGGCCCTTGTGCTCTGGGACAACTTACAATTATTGCTCCCAGTGTCAAAGAGGTAATCAAAAAGAAAAGCAGAAAGATCAGATCTTCCTGGGGACATCAGTACGATAGTGACTGTGATAGTGACTTCCACCCTTGGAACTCTGGAAAATCAATTGTTGCAAGCATTTTTCTACCTCAGTTAAGCTCCTCAATTGCTTTAAAACAGTTAAACAAGTTGGGATGTTGGCTCAGCAAGGAGGTAAATGCCACCTCTACTATGATCAGTGATCTGTTAACCGATGAAGAGGCAGTCAGACATGCCACTTTACAAAATAGAGCTGCCGTTGATTATCTTTTATTAGCACATGGGCACGGCTGTGAAGATTTTGAAGGATTATGCTGTATGAACTTATCCGATCATTCTGTTTCCATTCACAAACAGCTACAAAACCTAAAGGATCTAGCTAACCAAATTAGAACAGATGACCCGTCTTGGCTGGACAGTTTGTTTGATGATTGGAGCTTTGCACCTTGGCTAAGGGAACTCTGTAAAATAGGCTTGATTATTCTAGTAGTAATAATTATAGTTTTAGTAGCAGTACCTTGTATGCTTCAGTGTGTGCAAAAAATAACGAGTAGGACTGTATCTAATATCTTAGTTGTTCATCAGAACGGGGGAGATGTTGGGGAAGATGAAACAGGAAAGCCTTATAAATATGATTGCCTAACAAAAGATTCTGGGAATATGAAAACTGTGAGCGACATCGAAATGAAGGCCATCTTTGAGATATAGAGTCTTAGTTACTGAACAACTGGAAAACAATGGTATAGCCGGCTGAAGGTAATCCCCTCTTGATTGAACAATACCCTCTGCTTGCAGACAGGTCCAAGGGTCAGAGCAGACCCTACTAGCTCAGCAGAAGGGGTCCAAAGAGTAGTTTTTAGAAGTTAAAATGTAACACTCTATGGTAATGTAAGAACTCTTATAGGCTGTATGTAAATGCTATAGGATTTGTACCTTGTATTAGATTGGCTACTGAGAATTAGAATATTCACTACAGAAGATGATTTATTGTATTGTAACAAGCTCCTCGCTCTCTTAACTCCTCTCCTCTTAGTAATGCTCTTCTCCTCTTAGTAACGCTCTTAGTAACTCTCTTAGTAGCTCTCTTAGTAATGCTCTTCTCCTCTTAGTAGCTCTCTTAGTAACTCTCTTGCTCTTCTTCTTCCTCTTAATTCAGCTCTCCTCTTAGTTTGTCTCTCTTGCTCTTTACACTCTTAGCTCTCAGCCTCTTGCTCTAGCTCTCTCGCTCACTCTCTCTCCCTCTCTTACACCTTGGGCCTGCTTGGAGCTGCAGCTGGCAGCTCTAAGCAGTGCCCCTGTACCCACGCCCTCTGCAATAAACTGCATGCTCCAAAGACCTGCTTATAGAGATCTCTCGTCGCCGTCCATCTCCAGCCGGGCCCGACCGAACCCACACCCTCATCACCATCATCGCCATCAATTTCGACATTTGTGATGCTGGGGAACTACAAGGAAGCCTGGCTCCTCTGTGACACCACCACAGAAGCTCAGGGGAGCCCTGGAGACCGTGCTGATGCTATTGAACCTGATGCAACCCTGCCTCCTCTGTGACACCACAGAAGCTCTTGGAGCCCTGGAGACCGTGCTGATGCTATGGAACCTGATGCAACCCTGCCTCCTCTGTGACACCACAGAACCTCTGGGAGCCCTGGAGACCGTGCTGATGCTATGGAACCTGATGCAACCCTGCCTCCACTGTGACACCACAGAAGCTCAGGGAGCCCTGGAGACTGTGGTGATGCTATGGAACCTGATGCAACCCTGCCTCCACTGTGACACCACAGAACCTCTGGGAGCCCTGGAGACCGTGCTGATGCTATGGAACCTGATGCAACCCTGCCTCCACTGTGACACCACAGAAGCTCGGGGAGCTCTGCAGACCGTGGGGATGCTGGCGAAGCTGACGGAACCCTGGGCACCACAGTGACGCTATGGAACCTGGTGGAACCGAGGGGCCACAGTGACACTGTGGGGCCTTTTGGAAGCAACAGGACCCTGGTGGGAAGCCACGGGATGATTAATCCTGCACGAACCTGCTCCAGGTGGGCTCCTCTCTCCCGGCTTCCACAGGTGCTGCTAGGATCCCACTCCGGCACTGGCTTGGCACGGGCTGACGGCTTCCTTTGGCAATGGCTCTGCTCCAGGATGGCATGCTGCAGAGAATGCAGGTAGATTTTGTGCTCACTCCTGGCATGCAGCTGGACAATAAAGCCTGATCCAGCCCCCCCTCAGCATATGTCCGGCTCTGGCATTGGGGCGGGGCAACTTTGGGAGCAGCCCCAGCCCTGCTCCTGCTCCCGGCTGGGCACCCAGCTGCTGGGACACAGGTGTGTCCTGATGCCACCGTCTACTCCTTTGAGAAGGGGAGGACAGAGTGCATCAGGGAGTTTGGTGTGGCTTACATGCGGCAAGGAGAAGGTGCAGCCCCAAACTGGCTTTCACTTCTAGAACCTTTTGCTATTGCGGGAGCAGCTGCTGGAGCTTTTCAACCGAGCTGCAAGAGTGAAAAGTGTGATGGCATGTCTATCTGAGAAGGAAGGTTCGGTGCCGCAGCCTGTTGTGCACAATTTATATGCTGATAAGAGAAGGGGGTGCTTTTGCAACGTTTTCCTTCCTGACACTTCTGTCTCTGTGAGCTTTAGCTGCTTGGACTCAGGGATACCGAAGGTGTGTGAAAGTGACTGGGATGCGAGAATCATGTTGCACAGGGAACAGGGAAGGTCAGCAAATGTTTCCTGTCCTGGCACATCTCTCAGTCTGAACTGCAGCTGCAGATGCTTCACTTCCGCCAAGGACTCTGCCACCTTGAGAGAAGGATGCGCTCTATGGAGTTGAGAAAGAAAGTGCGTCTCACTAGCTTCTTTCCTCTACTTCATAGACAGCAAAGGGGCTATGAAAGGCAGCACTGGCTTTTTGTTCTAGGACTTCTTCTTTACAAGCAGCTGCTGGATGTTTGGAAGGGGGTTTGGGATATGCAAAAATGAGAGGCTAAGATGGTAAGAGGGTAAGATGGAAGTCATCTGGCAAAAGCAGAGCTCACAAAAGGGCCAGCTGAGAAAGCTCTTGCTGCCTACAACTTCAACTGCACCCCTCAAAGCAGCAGCACACACGCTGCTCTCGGCACTTTCCTTCTCAGCTCTACGCACCATCCTAAGCCTTGCCTCTCCCACACTCAGGATCCAAAGACAACGGCACCAGGGACTGCTCACACACTAAAGGCACCAGGACAAAAGGCTCACCAGCTTGGCCTTTGCATTCCCGCTGACAGCTCCACAGCTTGAACCCAGAGAACTGCCTGCTGCCAACAGCCTTTCCAATCACTCTGAGCACCTCATGACAAGGAGTGTGGGGAATGAATCTCCAGCAGCCTCCTGCCCCAGGCTGTCCCCCGGGAGCAGCCCTGCTCCAGGCCGTGACTGCCACCTGCACAGCCAAAGGACCCAGAGCCGGTGTTACACACCACGGCTGTGCCTGGCACAGAGACACCAGTGGCCACACAAGTGGCCATGGCACTGTCCACACACAGTCCCTGCTGCTGCTCCCCCAGCCGCTGGCACCAACTCCCAGCCACCCACTCCTAAAGCCACGGGGCCCACTGGGACACTGCGGGGGCTCGTGGAAGCCAGCGGCCATTGTGACACAGCGGGGCTGCACAGAGCCCACGGTGCTTTGTGACCCGTGGCTCCCAGGAGAGCCTTTGTGATGCTGGGGAACTACAAGGAAGCCTGGCTCCTCTGTGACACCACCACAGAAGCTCAGGGGAGCCCTGGAGACCGTGCTGATGCTATGGAACCTGATGCAACCCTGCCTCCTCTGTGACACCACAGAAGCTCTTGGAGCCCTGGAGACCGTGGTGATGCTATGGAACCTGATGCAACCCTGCCTCCTCTGTGACACCACAGAACCTCTGGGAGCCCTGGAGACCGTGCTGATGCTATGGAACCTGATGCAACCCTGCCTCCACTGTGACACCACAGAAGCTCAGGGAGCCCTGGAGACTGTGGTGATGCTATGGAACCTGATGCAACCCTGCCTCCACTGTGACACCACAGAACCTCTGGGAGCCCTGGAGACCGTGCTGATGCTATGGAACCTGATGCAACCCTGCCTCCACTGTGACACCACAGAAGCTCGGGGAGCTCTGCAGACCGTGGGGATGCTGGCGAAGCTGACGGAACCCTGGGCACCACAGTGACGCTATGGAACCTGGTGGAACCGAGGGGCCACAGTGACACTGTGGGGCCTTTTGGAAGCAACAGGACCCTGGTGGGAAGCCACGGGATGATTAATCCTGCACGAACCTGCTCCAGGTGGGCTCCTCTCTCCCGGCTTCCACAGGTGCTGCTAGGATCCCACTCCGGCACTGGCTTGGCACGGGCTCACGGCTTCCTTTGGCAATGGCTCTGCTCCAGGATGGCATGCTGCAGAGAATGCAGGTAGATTTTGTGCTCACTCCTGGCATGCAGCTGGACAATAAAGCCTGATCCAGCCCCCCCTCAGCATATGTCCGGCTCTGGCATTGGGGCGGGGCAACTTTGGGAGCAGCCCCAGCCCTGCTCCTGCTCCCGGCTGGGCACCCAGCTGCTGGGACACAGGTGTGTCCTGATGCCACCGTCTACTCCTTTGAGAAGGGGAGGACAGAGTGCATCAGGGAGTTTGGTGTGGCTTACATGCGGCAAGGAGAAGGTGCAGCCCCAAACTGGCTTTCACTTCTAGAACCTTTTGCTATTGCGGGAGCAGCTGCTGGAGCTTTTCAACCGAGCTGCAAGAGTGAAAAGTGTGATGGCATGTCTATCTGAGAAGGAAGGTTCGGTGCCGCAGCCTGTTGTGCACAATTTATATGCTGATAAGAGAAGGGGGTGCTTTTGCAACGTTTTCCTTCCTGACACTTCTGTCTCTGTGAGCTTTAGCTGCTTGGACTCAGGGATACCGAAGGTATGTGAAAGTGACTGGGATGCGAGAATCATGTTGCACAGGGAACAGGGAAGGTCAGCAAATGTTTCCTGTCCTGGCACATCTCTCAGTCTGAACTGCAGCTGCAGATGCTTCACTTCCGCCAAGGACTCTGCCACCTTGAGAGAAGGATGCGCTCTATGGAGTTGAGAAAGAAAGTGCGTCTCACTAGCTTCTTTCCTCTACTTCATAGACAGCAAAGGGGCTATGAAAGGCAGCACTGGCTTTTTGTTCTAGGACTTCTTCTTTACAAGCAGCTGCTGGATGTTTGGAAGGGGGTTTGGGATATGCAAAAATGAGAGGCTAAGATGGTAAGAGGGTAAGATGGAAGTCATCTGGCAAAAGCAGAGCTCACAAAAGGGCCAGCTGAGAAAGCTCTTGCTGCCTACAACTTCAACTGCACCCCTCAAAGCAGCAGCACACACGCTGCTCTCGGCACTTTCCTTCTCAGCTCTACGCACCATCCTAAGCCTTGCCTCTCCCACACTCAGGATCCAAAGACAACGGCACCAGGGACTGCTCACACACTAAAGGCACCAGGACAAAAGGCTCACCAGCTTGGCCTTTGCATTCCCGCTGACAGCTCCACAGCTTGAACCCAGAGAACTGCCTGCTGCCAACAGCCTTTCCAATCACTCTGAGCACCTCATGACAAGGAGTGTGGGGAATGAATCTCCAGCAGCCTCCTGCCCCAGGCTGTCCCCCGGGAGCAGCCCTGCTCCAGGCCGTGACTGCCACCTGCACAGCCAAAGGACCCAGAGCCGGTGTTACACACCACGGCTGTGCCTGGCACAGAGACACCAGTGGCCACACAAGTGGCCATGGCACTGTCCACACACAGTCCCTGCTGCTGCTCCCCCAGCCGCTGGCACCAACTCCCAGCCACCCACTCCTAAAGCCACGGGGCCCACTGGGACACTGCGGGGGCTCGTGGAAGCCAGCGGCCATTGTGACACAGCGGGGCTGCACAGAGCCCACGGTGCTTTGTGACCCGTGGCTCCCAGGAGAGCCTTTGTGATGCTGGGGAACTACAAGGAAGCCTGGCTCCTCTGTGACACCACCACAGAAGCTCAGGGGAGCCCTGGAGACCGTGCTGATGCTATTGAACCTGATGCAACCCTGCCTCCTCTGTGACACCACAGAAGCTCTTGGAGCCCTGGAGACCGTGCTGATGCTATGGAACCTGATGCAACCCTGCCTCCTCTGTGACACCACAGAACCTCTGGGAGCCCTGGAGACCGTGCTGATGCTATGGAACCTGATGCAACCCTGCCTCCACTGTGACACCACAGAAGCTCAGGGAGCCCTGGAGACCGTGCTGATGCTATGGAACCTGATGCAACCCTGCCTCCACTGTGACACCACAGAAGCTCGGGGAGCTCTGCAGACCGTGGGGATGCTGGCGAAGCTGACGGAACCCTGGGCACCACAGTGACGCTATGGAACCTGGTGGAACCGAGGGGCCACAGTGACACTGTGGGGCCTTTTGGAAGCAACAGGACCCTGGTGGGAAGCCACGGGATGATTAATCCTGCACGAACCTGCTCCAGGTGGGCTCCTCTCTCCCGGCTTCCACAGGTGCTGCTAGGATCCCACTCCGGCACTGGCTTGGCACGGGCTCACGGCTTCCTTTGGCAATGGCTCTGCTCCAGGATGGCATGCTGCAGAGAATGCAGGTAGATTTTGTGCTCACTCCTGGCATGCAGCTGGACAATAAAGCCTGATCCAGCCCCCCCTCAGCATATGTCCGGCTCTGGCATTGGGGCGGGGCAACTTTGGGAGCAGCCCCAGCCCTGCTCCTGCTCCCGGCTGGGCACCCAGCTGCTGGGACACAGGTGTGTCCTGATGCCACCGTCTACTCCTTTGAGAAGGGGAGGACAGAGTGCATCAGGGAGTTTGGTGTGGCTTACATGCGGCAAGGAGAAGGTGCAGCCCCAAACTGGCTTTCACTTCTAGAACCTTTTGCTATTGCGGGAGCAGCTGCTGGAGCTTTTCAACCGAGCTGCAAGAGTGAAAAGTGTGATGGCATGTCTATCTGAGAAGGAAGGTTCGGTGCCGCAGCCTGTTGTGCACAATTTATATGCTGATAAGAGAAGGGGGTGCTTTTGGAACGTTTTCCTTCCTGACACTTCTGTCTCTGTGAGCTTTAGCTGCTTGGACTCAGGGATACCGAAGGTATGTGAAAGTGACTGGGATGCGAGAATCATGTTGCACAGGGAACAGGGAAGGTCAGCAAATGTTTCCTGTCCTGGCACATCTCTCAGTCTGAACTGCAGCTGCAGATGCTTCACTTCCGCCAAGGACTCTGTCACCTTGAGAGAAGGATGCGCTCTATGGAGTTGAGAAAGAAAGTGCGTCTCACTAGCTTCTTTCCTCTACTTCATAGACAGCAAAGGGGCTATGAAAGGCAGCACTGGCTTTTTGTTCTAGGACTTCTTCTTTACAAGCAGCTGCTGGATGTTTGGAAGGGGGTTTGGGATATGCAAAAATGAGAGGCTAAGATGGTAAGAGGGTAAGATGGAAGTCATCTGGCAAAAGCAGAGCTCACAAAAGGGCCAGCTGAGAAAGCTCTTGCTGCCTACAACTTCAACTGCACCCCTCAAAGCAGCAGCACACACGCTGCTCTCGGCACTTTCCTTCTCAGCTCTACGCACCATCCTAAGCCTTGCCTCTCCCACACTCAGGATCCAAAGACAACGGCACCAGGGACTGCTCACACACTAAAGGCACCAGGACAAAAGGCTCACCAGCTTGGCCTTTGCATTCCCGCTGACAGCTCCACAGCTCGAACCCAGAGAACTGCCTGCTGCCAACAGCCTTTCCAATCACTCCGAGCACCTCATGACAAGGAGCTGCAGCGTGTGGGGAATGAATCTCCAGCAGCCTCCTGCCCCAGGCTGTCCCCCGGGAGCAGCCCTGCTCCAGGCCGTGACTGCCACCTGCACAGCCAAAGGACCCGGAGCCGGTGTTACACACCACGGCTGTGCCTGGCACAGAGACACCAGTGGCCACACAAGTGGCCATGGCACTGTCCACACACAGTCCCTGCTGCTGCTCCCCCAGCCGCTGGCACCAACTCCCAGCCACCCACTCCTAAAGCCATGGGGCCCACTGGGACACTGCGGGGGCTCGTGGAAGCCAGCGGCCATTGTGACACAGCGGGGCTGCACAGAGCCCACGGTGCTTTGTGACCCGTGGCTCCCAGGAGAGCCTTTGTGATGCTGGGGAACTACAAGGAAGCCTGGCTCCTCTGTGACACCACCACAGAAGCTCAGGGGAGCCCTGGAGACCGTGCTGATGCTATGGAACCTGATGCAACCCTGCCTCCACTGTGACACCACAGAAGCTCGGGGAGCTCTGCAGACCGTGGGGATGCTGGCGAAGCTGACGGAACCCTGGGCACCACAGTGACGCTATGGAACCTGGTGGAACCGAGGGGCCACAGTGACACTGTGGGGCCTTTTGGAAGCAACAGGACCCTGGTGGGAAGCCACGGGATGATTAATCCTGCACGAACCTGCTCCAGGTGGGCTCCTCTCTCCCGGCTTCCACAGGTGCTGCTAGGATCCCACTCCGGCACTGGCTTGGCACGGGCTCACGGCTTCCTTTGGCAATGGCTCTGCTCCAGGATGGCATGCTGCAGAGAATGCAGGTAGATTTTGTGCTCACTCCTGGCATGCAGCTGGACAATAAAGCCTGATCCAGCCCCCCCTCAGCATATGTCTGGCTCTGGCATTGGGGCGGGGCAACTTTGGGAGCAGCCCCAGCCCTGCTCCTGCTCCCGGCTGGGCACCCAGCTGCTGGGACACAGGTGTGTCCTGATGCCACCGTCTACTCCTTTGAGAAGGGGAGGACAGAGTGCATCAGGGAGTTTGGTGTGGCTTACATGCGGCAAGGAGAAGGTGCAGCCCCAAACTGGCTTTCACTTCTAGAACCTTTTGCTATTGCAGGAGCAGCTGGTGGAGCTTTTCAACCGAGCTGCAAGAGTGAAAAGTGTGATGGCATGTCTATCTGAGAAGGAAGGTTCGGTGCCGCAGCCTGTTGTGCACAATTTATATGCTGATAAGAGAAGGGGGTGCTTTTGCAACGTTTTCCTTCCTGACACTTCTGTCTCTGTGAGCTTTAGCTGCTTGGACTCAGGGATACCGAAGGTGTGTGAAAGTGACTGGGATGCGAGAATCATGTTGCACAGGGAACAGGGAAGGTCAGCAAATGTTTCCTGTCCTGGCACATCTCTCAGTCTGAACTGCAGCTGCAGATGCTTCACTTCCGCCAAGGACTCTGCCACCTTGAGAGAAGGATGCGCTCTATGGAGTTGAGAAAGAAAGTGCGTCTCACTAGCTTCTTTCCTCTACTTCATAGACAGCAAAGGGGCTATGAAAGGCAGCACTGGCTTTTTGTTCTAGGACTTCTTCTTTACAAGCAGCTGCTGGATGTTTGGAAGGGGGTTTGGGATATGCAAAAATGAGAGGCTAAGATGGTAAGAGGGTAAGATGGAAGTCATCTGGCAAAAGCAGAGCTCACAAAAGGGCCAGCTGAGAAAGCTCTTGCTGCCTACAACTTCAACTGCACCCCTCAAAGCAGCAGCACACACGCTGCTCTCGGCACTTTCCTTCTCAGCTCTACGCACCATCCTAAGCCTTGCCTCTCCCACACTCAGGATCCAAAGACAACGGCACCAGGGACTGCTCACACACTAAAGGCACCAGGACAAAAGGCTCACCAGATTGGCCTTTGCATTCCCGCTGACAGCTCCACAGCTCGAACCCAGAGAACTGCCTGCTGCCAACAGCCTTTCCAATCACTCCGAGCACCTCATGACAAGGAGCTGCAGCGTGTGGGGAATGAATCTCCAGCAGCCTCCTGCCCCAGGCTGTCCCCCGGGAGCAGCCCTGCTCCAGGCCGTGACTGCCACCTGCACAGCCAAAGGACCCGGAGCCGGTGTTACACACCACGGCTGTGCCTGGCACAGAGACACCAGTGGCCACACAAGTGGCCATGGCACTGTCCTCACACAGTCCCTGCTGCTTCTCCCCCAGCTGCTGGTGGGGCACCAACTCCCAGCCACCCACTCCTAAAGCCACGGGCCCACTGGGACACTGCGGGGGCTCGTGGAAGCCAGCGGCCATTTTGACACAGCGTGTGGAAGGATGGCTGCAATAAAGAGGACATGAAACCTAAGAACTGCCGAGAGCTGCTGCAAGCTCGGCAGCTAACCACAAGAATGATCGTGGTCAGCAGGACCGTGAGCCTGCCTGCTAGACAATGATAGGATCTTGCGGTTAGTTAAACACAGATGTGAGTTACAGCCCTAACCACAGCTGGGCAGAGCTAAGAAAATTTAACATTTAAGAATTATCCAATCAACTAAAGACAACTATGATTAGCTAATAAAGCCGGCTATAAATGTAACCGCTGAATCACTAATAAACGAAGCTTGCCTACCAATCATATTGATTGTCCGCATCTTCCCTCATCCTTCGCAGAGGACAAGGAGGAGGAGGAGGTGGCGGAGGACGAGGAGGAGGAGGAGGACGAGGACGAGGACGAGGAGGAGGAGGAGGACGAGGAAGAGGAGGACGAGGAGGACGAGGACAAGGAGGACGAGGACAAGGAGGACGAGGACGAGGAGGACGAGGAGGAGGAGGACGAGGAGGAGGAGGACGAGGAGGAGGAGGACGAGGAGGACGAGGACGAGGAGGACGAGGAGGACGAGGAGGACGAGGAGGACGAGGAGGAGGACGAGGAGAATGAGGAGGACGAGGAGGAGGTGGATGAGGATTAGGAGGAGGACAAGGAGGAGGACAAGGAGGAGCAGGATGAGGAGGAGGATGAGGAGGAGGAGGCGGTGGACGAGGTGCTGGAGGACGAGGAGGAGGAGGGTTAAGGGTGGAGATGAGATCTTCCTCATCCTGCTCCTCCACTGCTGATGTCAGGGAATTCCCTGCAGCTGCCAACATCTGCCTTTCCTGCTGCAGGATCTGGTCTGGCAGCTCTCTCAGGCTCTTCACCTTTGGCAGCGCCGCAGCATCCTTGGAGTCATGGACTGGCAACTGGCACCTCCAGGTCACTTGCTGCTGGGATGCTTTTCTCTGGGGAAATCTTCTTGGACACGGCCTGGCTCCAGTTCTTACTTCCAGCCCTTTCCTGCCCATCTGCATCCTCAGCCACGAGCCGCTTCTTTACATCGCCGTGCCTCTGGGGGAGCAGGGACTCCTGTCTCTGGGCAAACAAAACAAAGACAACTTGTAAGAAGAGAACCTGCAGCTTCTAGTTAGAAGAGAAAGGACTATTCAATCAAGGCAGGGCCGATGGAAAAACTTTCTAAAATGGAACAAGCAGCAGAAGCACAGGAGTTTTGCAGAAGAAATTCCCCTCCCAGCACTTGGCTTAGGGAAAAAGCCTGATGTTGCTAGGAGAGACTTGAGTTCATGTCTACTATTGGGTAGCAGACATCTGAACATTTAGACTATTGGCTTTCCAGGCTCATGCTATTCAAACCTGAGAGTGAAACTATTCTAAAAGCCAGAGATGCTTGGAAGAAATGTTCCTGCTCACACCACGACTGGGGACCATGCATCATTCTTACCTTGCACCTGTCCAAAGGCCTTCCTCCGTCTGTGCTCCGGCAGTTCTCACCGGGCCTCTGGCAAGGATGGAGGCTCCTGCCACAAGTATCCCAAGTGTGGAGATCCTCCTCATTCTGCTCCTCCACTGCTGACATCAGGGAATTCCCTGCAGCTGCAAACACCTGCCTTTGCTGCGCGAGGACCTTCTCTAGCACCATGGAGTTGGCCAAAGGCCTTCTCCTATGGCAGCGCCACAGCATCCTGCAAGTCACGGACTGGAACTGGCACCTCCAGCAAAGTTGCTGCTGGCAAACATCCCTCAGCCATTCCCTGACTGCAATGAGCTGGACTCCTACTCCTCTGCAAGCCTCTTCCTGGCCAGGTGCATCCTCAGCAATGAGCCGCTTCTGCTGAGAGCTGCGGCTCTGAGGGAGCAGCCAGTCCTGTCCAAAGGGCTTCCTCTGTCTCCAGTCCTGCAGCTCTCACAGGGTACTGGCTATGGTCAAATCTCCTGCCAGGAGGATCCGACCTGTGCAATTCATCCTCATCCTTCTTCTCCATTGCTGATGGCTCTAAGTGCCCTGCAGATGGGTACATCTGCCTTTGCTGCTGGAGGCTTTTGTCCAGCACCACACCCAAAGTCTTCTCCTCTGGTACCGCCCCATCCTTCTTGGAACCTTGGTCAGGGAACTGGCAGCTCCAGGACAATCGCTGCTCTGCCTCTGGCTTCTGGGAGCGCCTTACTGGAGGCCTCCTCTTTTCTCTATCCTGCTGAAACAAGAAAGGCTTCGTAACTCGACTGCTCTATGCCAGCCATGAGTTCATCATCTCTTCTGGAACTCTTTTACAGTGGACACAGAGTTTGTTTCAGCTCATTCTCACAACTTTTATCGTGACTATGCCTCATAACTCTTACAACTCTTATTAGTTCATAACCTGGATTACACATTGTCTCTGTCCAGATTAGAATTTTAAAATATACAATACAATTCTCAAGATCCTCTAGCTACAAGATGTAACCACACATCTTTGTCCTTCTTTTATTTTTGCAAAAACATTGGCAATTGTTTCTCTCTTTTATACTTTTCCCTTCGGAACTCATTGTTTCCTGTTTTCACTCCCTCTTCTCAGAAGACTTTCCTTTGGTTTATTCTTGTACTGATTCTCCAATCTTTCCAGGCTACTTTATAGAGATGTAGCTGGTGCAACAGACACTTACTAGATAGTTTTTGTTGGTTTGATTTATACTACAGGAAGATGATAAAACACACGTTTTACATTTCCTCGGACGGCAAAAATTTTTTGCATTTTTAATGGAAAATATATTTTTCAAGTTTGGATAGCATCATTTAAAATAAATAGTTTCATTACCTGCCCACTAGCCATAACATAGATCTGTATCCATCATCTAAAAGTAAAGCCAGCTTTTGATTTGATACACACATTGAGACTTTACCCTGTAGGAAATAAAGCAGAAAAAAGATGCTATTACAGTTTTATCTTCAACTGCACATCACTTCTAACCTTGAGTGAAGGCTCTGCATTATTGAATAGAACCAATTGAGGCAGTGCAGCTCTCGGTTAACACATGATCAGAACCTCAGACTGCTAAGGAAGAGCAGCAAATAGTTTGGCTGCCACCACGAGGCAACAGCACATTCTCCTGTTGACATTCTCACGGTCAGAGTGAAACTGGAACCGAGCAATCCCATTCCTTTGCAACCACCCTTATGCTGCAGAGATGGAGCCCTGAGCTCAGAAATGCCATTTGTGACAGAGCTTTCCCAGGTGGGAAGGCATCCTCCCTTCCCAGAGGTATTGCAAGTTCCCCTCTCCCCACTCCATTCCATCCGGAAATGGAATGCTGACAATCCACAATGGTTATACACCACAGCACTGGCATGGATTCTTTTCCTTAGGCAGATCTAAGGCAGTCTGGGAGTTGCTCAGCCTCTTGTGCCCTCCTCAAGGGAGCATTTGTAACTTTTCTTCCTACAATCATCCAACCAAACAACTTGGTTACTGCTCCAAGTAATTACCGGAAGCTTTGGCTGTGTTTTCCCATTCGATTTTAGTTAACCCAATCTTTTGCAAATATTGACACTTCTATATTTGAAATTCCCAGCATACTACAGAGATTTGAGAGGGGATCTTCAAACTTGAGCGGTGACATTGACCACAGAGTAGCAATAAATAGGAAATATCAGGACAAAAGTTAATCCAATACACACCCCCAACAATCCTCCAATTTTTTTTTTTTTTTTTAATTCTGGAAGAAACAAATTTAACAGCACTGCCATGCATGCAACAAAGGGACCCAGGCATGAAGATGAGCAAGCTGTTGGTCCTTCACATTCCAGTTTTCAAGGGTGACATTAGTGGGACACTGCTTGGAGCACTGCAATGATATCAAAGTAATCCCTTAAACTTCCTGCTAACTGGAAATTTCTTTTAAGATGCATAGATAATATACAGCTCATTACTTACACATACAGGCAAAAGGAAAAAACAAGTTTCACCACATTCTCATAAACCTCTGGAAATAAAATCCTGTAAACTTAACTGCCATTCTTAATTTGACAAATTGCTACTGCTATAACATTACCTGTACTGCACCTTGTCAATTGGATGCTTTTGCCCAGACTCCTTGCTCCATATATGTCATTTACGCCACAGAAAACAAGATAGAATCCCATCCCAGCAAAAATCAGTGGGAATGGAGAGTGACTTACTCGGCAACACCTGATTCTCTCTGTGCAACATGCACTACAGCTTTCTTTCGCTCTGATTGTAATAAATGAGGGTATTTTGTTCATTGAAAAGAGCTGACACAGGCCACAATGTACATAACAGGAAATGTCTTAACAAATCTATATGTAAAGGTTGTAAGTGCTGTAAGTGTACTATTGTTTAAGCTCCAGGAAGAAAAGCAGGGGATACTAACTGACCAAATATGGAAAAGGTCACCCAGAGGGCACTTGAAGAAGACTACTAGCCTTCAGCCATCGACCACCAGAAGGCAAAAAACGACCCCCTAGCAACAAGTTCACACATGCGCAGAGTACTCCCTTAAAGAAGAGTTAACAGGAAACGATCCTGCATAAAAGAAGGACTGAAATTTGCAAACCCCTGCAGCAATTCGGTGGAGCGGGGACTCCCCTGTCGCCCAGCGCTGATTTTGCTTATGCCTTGCTTGCTGTAATTAATAAATTCTCTAATTTGATTAAACCTCTTTGTCTGCCTCCATCAATCACAATTTGGTGCCGTGACTCGGATGGGAATGGTACGGTAAGACAGAGATATCGGGGAGGCGCCCCACCTCTGGTGGCCTCGGTATCTTCAGTCTTTACCTCGCTCCCACCGACGAACCTAAACTCAAGGCATTAAGCAAAGGGAACCGGTCGACCCCATAAACTTTGTGCACAGAGGTCCGGACGAAGACGCTGGAAGCGTGAGTATTTGCGGAAAAGGGATCCATTCGGTCGAGGTCGGGTATCCTGGAGTGTGGCGAGTCTGGTGTGTGAGAGGGGGGCCGGCAGCCAGACTCCCCAAGCGAGTGTGGACCCTCAGTAGTGCGGCTCCCATTGCCCGCGAGGGCGTGGGCCACGAACCAGGGGAAGCGAGTGATTCCACACACAGAACGCCTGAAGGCACTCCAGAGGATGGGACAGGGGAAAAGCAAGCCCTCTAGTTCCATAAGGTTTCCCCCAGTACCTGAGGATAGTCCGTTAGGGCTTTTATTGAATAATTGAAGGCATTATTCGAGTACACAGAATAAAGATAAGGCCAAGATGATTTATTATTGCATAGAGGTCTGGGGAGGAAAGCAGATATCACGAAACGTATTTTGGCCTATATTTGGGTCCTACGAGGACTGGGTGAGACAGGATTTGAATTTATGGGTAAAAACCAAAACTCCTTTTAGTCGAGAAGAGAGTGAATATGCAAAAATATGGATAGAGACCCCTGGGGTACTCCTGTTTACTTTAAAGGAAAAATCTGAAGACTCAGGGGCAAGAAGAAAAGATAAAAAGAAAGAGGAAGTTCCGATGATTCCACCCCCCTATATACCTCCGCAGGCCCCACAGGCACCCCCACTCCCACTCCCTGAGCAGCCCCTAGAGGAAGAAGAAGGGAATCCTGAACCTGAACGGGAGGGACCAATGACAAGGAGCAGAGCTAGACGTCATAACCTTTATCCATTAAGAGAAATGCCTATGGGGGGACCCCAACCAGGAATTGGCTTTATTTCAGTTCCCCTTAGCTCTGGAGATGTGCGGGACTTTAAGAAGGAAATGGGGAACCTATTAGAAGACCCCCTGGGAGTTGCAGAGAAGCTAGATCAATTTTTAGGCCCTAATATATACACCTGGGATGAGCTGCAGTCAATTCTAAATATTCTTTTTACTGCAGAAGAAAAGAACATGATTAGGCGAGCGGGAATGCGAATTTGGGATGCCCAACATGCTCAGGGCCCACAGGCAGATATCAAATGGCCTTTACAAAACCCTAATTGGGATCATCAGGATCCAGCACACAGAACTCATATGCAGAACTTAAGGACAATAGTTATACAAGGGGTCCGAGAGGCAGTACCAAAAGGACAAAACATAAATAAGGCCTTTAATGAGAGGCAGAGAAAGGAGGAAACTCCAACAGATTGGCTAGAAAGAGTAAGAAAGAATCTACAGCTGTATTCAGGCCTGGACCCAGATACACAGTTGGGTCAGGCACTTCTGAAAACTCAATTTGTAGCCAAATCATGGGATGACATCAGGAAGAAGCTAGAAAAACTAGAAAATTGGCAGGAGAGAGGATTAGATGAATTGTTGAGAGAAGCACAGAAAGTATATGTCAGGAGGGATGAAGAGAATCACAAGAGACAAGTCAGAATGATGGTGGCAGCAGTAAGGGAAAGCAGAAAACAAGACTCTCCCCGCCGAATGGGGCAGATGCCCAGAAAGGCCCCTAGGAACACAGAGGGAAATCAGAGGGTAGAAAGGAGGGAAGCAGTCGTATGTTTTTATTGTGGGGAGAAGGGACACATCAGAAGGGATTGCAGAAAGAGGATAAGAGATGAAAAGATGTTTAAAGAAGATTAGAGGGGTCAGGGGCTCTACTTACTTGGGGACCAAGAAACATCCAGAGCCCTTGATAAAAATAAAAGTCGGTCCCCAATGCCAGGAATTTGAATTCCTGGTAGATACGGGAGCAGAAAGATCAACTATCCAAGTTTTACCATCTGGGTGTAAAGTCTCCCGAGACACTGCCCTTGTAGTGGGTGCCAAGGGTGAACCTTTTGAGGTCCCTGTTATTAAAGATGTCCTAATAGAAACCGAATCAAAAATAGGAATAGGAAGCCTTTTGTTGGCACCAGAAGCAGAGTATAACCTCATGGGTAGAGATCTCATAGTAGAATTGGAAATAAACCTAGAGGTAATTAATAAAGAATTGAGAATCAAACTATGCCCCCTTAGAGTAGAGGATGAAAAGGAGATTAACCCTGAGGTATGGTACACACCTGACAGTGTGGGCCAACTGAACATTCCGCCCTTCTCCGTAACCATAAAAGATCCAGAAATTCCAATAAGGATCAAGCAGTATCCCATATCCCCAGAAGGGAAACGAGGACTAAAGCCTGAAATAGACAGACTAATAAGCAAGGGACTCCTAGAGCCCTGTATGTCCCCTTTTAATACACCCATTTTACCAGTAAAGAAACCAGATGGATCCTATCGATTAGTGCATGATTTAAGAGAAATTAATAAGAGGACAGTGGCCCGGTTCCCGGTGGTTGCTAACCCATACACCCTATTAAGTAGACTAGGGCCAGAAAATCACTGGTATAGTGTAATTGATCTAAAAGATGCATTTTGGGCCTGCCCCTTAGACGAAAATAGTAGAGATTATTTTGCCTTTGAATGGGAGGACCCAGATACTCATAGGCGACAACAGTTGCGGTGGACCGTGCTGCCACAAGGGTTCACAGAATCACCAAATTTATTTGGACAAGCATTAGAACAAATCCTCCAAGAATATCAAACAAGAGAAAACATTACTTTGATTCAGTATGTGGATGACCTCCTGATTGCAGGAAGAAAAGAAGAAGAAGTTCGAGAGGAGAGCATTAAACTGTTAAACTTTCTAAGCTTGAAGAGACTAAAAGTATCAAAGGCAAAATTACAGTTTGTAGAAGAAGAAGTAAAATATTTAGGCCATTATTTGAGTAAAGGAGAGAAGAAAATAGACCCCGAAAGAGTGAAAGGAATCCTCTCACTCCCGCCACCAAGGAGCAAGAGACAAGTAAGGCAATTGCTAGGATTAGTAGGCTACTGTAGACAATGGATTGATAATTATAGTACCAAGGTCAAATTTCTGTATAACAAGCTCAGTCATGACGGGTTATTGAAATGGAGCAGAGAGGATGAGAGGAATTTAGAACAACTGCAACAGGATTTAATTAATGCTCCAGTACTAAGTTTACCTGATTTAAAAAGACCATTTTATCTATTTGTAAACATTGAAAATGGGACAGCATATGGAGTATTAACTCAAGATTGGGCTAGGAGAAAGAAACCGGTAGGATACTTGTCAAAGCTATTAGATCCAGTAAGCAAGGGATGGCCTACATGCCTACAGGCAGTGGTAGCCTGTGCTCTCTTAGTAGAAGAAGCACGTAAAATAACTTTTAATGGGGAACTCAAGGTATTATCTCCACATAACATTAGGGGAATATTGCAACAAAAAGCTGAAAAATGGATAACAGATTCGAGACTTTTAAAGTATGAAGGGATCTTATTAGATTCCCCAAAGCTAACACTAGAGGTCACTACACTACAAAATCCGGCCCAGTTCTTATACGGAGAACCAAATGAGAATAAATTAGCCCATGATTGCATGTTAACTATAAAAGAACAAACCAAAATCCGACCGGACTTAGAAGAAGAAGAATTAGAAGAAGGGGAGAGGCTGTTTGTAGACGGATCATCTCGGGTAATAGAGGGAAAGAGAGTATCTGGCTATGCAATCATTAAAGAGGAAGGGTCAGAAGTCTTAGAGTCAGGACCTCTAAGTAGATCCTGGTCAGCTCAAGCTTGTGAATTGTATGCAGTCTTACGAGCTCTGAGATTGCTGAAAAATAAAACAGGGACAATATATACAGACTCCAAATATGCATATGGAGTGGTACATACATTTGGGAAAATATGGGAAGAACGAGGGTTAATAAACTCTCAAGGGAAAGACTTAGTCCATCAGGAGCTAATAAGACAGCTACTCCAGGCCTTATGGGAGCCTAGAAGAATTGCTGTAGTACATCTCAGAGGTCACCAGAAAGGAATAGATTTTAGAAGTAGAGGTAATAACGCAGCAGACCAAGAAGCAAAAAGGGCAGCACTTTTGGTTATACGACAAGTTCAGGATAAGAACCAACCAAAGGAGAAATTCCCCAATAAAACTAGGTGCATTTATAGTTTTACAGAACAAGAAAAAGAGAAACTATCACAAATGGGGCTAAAAGAAAATTCAGAAGGAGAATGGAAACTCCCAGATGGAAGAGTAGCACTACCTAAATCAATAGCAGTGGAAATTTTACAAAGGATACATAGCCAAACTCATTGGGGAACACAAGCACTAGCAGACCAGTTTGCCGCTAAGTATATGTGTATTGGAATATATAATTTGGCAAAACAAATTGTTAAAGGCTGCATAACTTGCCTTAAAGTGAATAAGGCTTATTTAAGAGAACGCCCATTGGGAGGGAGACCACTAGCACACAGGCCCTTTGCTAACATACAACTAGATTTCACCGAATTGCCCAAAGTAAGAAGAAGTAAATACTTATTAGTTATAGTAGACCATCTAACGCATTTTGTCGAAGCATTTCCCACAGCAAGGGCAACAGCACAGACAGTGGTCAAAGTTCTATTAGAAAATATTATCCCTAGATATGGAATAATTGAGACTATTGACTCCGACCGAGGACCCCACTTTGTATCTAAAATCATCAAAGAAGTAATGGGAATTATGGGAATAAAGTGGAAATATCATACCCCCTGGCATCCCCAAAGTTCAGGACGAGTAGAAAGAATGAATGGAGAAATAAAGAAGCAATTGACAAAGCTTATGCTTGAAACCAAGTTGTCATGGGTGAAATGTCTACCATTAGCTTTGTTAAACATACGGACTCAACCAAGATCTGACATGGGAATCTCCCCTTTTGAGATGCTGTATGGAATGCCTTATAATGTGGGGGAACCTCAAGATCACCCAAATCTAAGAGACCAAAACATGAATCATTACATTATTACCTTAATGAGATATAGAGAAGAATTATGGAAAAAGGGCATGATAACTCAAAGGCCCCCGCTAGAACTTAAACTACATCAAATTCAACCAGGAAATTGGGTATTAATCAAATCATGGAAAGAAACCTCATTAACCCCACAATGGGAGGGACCTTATCTTGTTCTACTTACTACAAAAACAGCAATAAGAACAGCTGAAAGAGAATGGACGCATGCAAGCAGAATTAAAGGACCTGTGGAAAAGCCATCCCCCCAGTGGCAAGTAACCAGTCCTCCTGGAGACTTAAAATTGAAAATTCAAAGAAAAGACTGTAAATGAGCAAATACAAAATCGAGTATTTACCCAATCCTCTGTATACAGATGAAGGACTAATTTTTAAAAATGATGTTAGAATAAGGTGTGGGAATTCTAATTGTAGATGTTATCCTTTTGTTTGTTATATATGTATAGTATGCAGGGAAAAGTGGTGGAGTCATTGTGAAAGGGGAACTCCCCCCAGAGGAGTTTGCATCCCCTGCCGGAAGCTTCAAGGTCAATTTACTAATTGGGCTCTAGCACATGCAGTATCACGAGGAATTCTAAAAAAGGGGTCAAGTGAATGGTGGGAAATAGTATTTAAGGGAATTAATCCCCATTATTATTGTTACAACTTTAACTTACCGGCCCCCTTTGTAGCTGACATCTGTGACAGCATTTGTCGCAAACGCCTGAGGGGAGTCCAGTGTAACACTCCAGAAGTTAAGAACCGTAATTGGAACTCCTACATTAAGAGGCAAGAAACCCGACAGGCTCGATCCCAAGGACCTCCTGAAGAATACTCCTGCTGCCGAGAAGATAGTACCCCTCGTGGCCTGAAGCAACCGGGTCGACAAGCGAGGCAGAGGAGTAAAAAGCTGTGGAGGAAAGAACCCCTGTATTGGGATACTAGAGCAATGCTTGCAGAACTGCCTCAGGAGTGGGACTAGAAAGCCTCAGTGTGACCCACGACATGTGAAAGGGGGAAAGACACCACCAAACTATAGTAACCAAATAACTATTACCACAAATCGACTCCCCCATTTAGCCTAGCGTAGTATTTTTCTACTAATCATGCTTTGCTTAATTAAATTGAACGGGGTTGAGACTTTAGAAGAGACACACTTTCCACACGAACCCTTTAAACGGTCATTAGTTAGGTTAAGTGATAATAGGATACTACAAACAAATACCACTGTAGGGGCACCAAGTTTTCGAGCGGGATTATGTGATCTAACAGCTATTGAACACTGTGGAAAAGAACTAAACCTAACAGGATTTTATATGTGTCCAACCGCTAATCGAGGGAAATCATACTGTAATTATCCAGGAGAATATTTCTGTGGATATTGGGGGTGTGAGACAATAGCCTCCGACTGGATCCCGGGAGGGGGACCAGACAAATTTCTGAAAGCTGGGTTCGGGCCCGTAGGGTGCACTAAGCCACGAAGAGGACCTTCTGGAGAGACGACATATATGGGGACCTGTTCCTTTATATATATAAATATAATGCAACCCACTAATCCGGATTGGTTACTGGGGAAAATCTGGGGAATCAGACACTGGGAACCCGAGAAAGATAGAGGAAACCTAATAATGATTAAGAAAGAACACGCACCCCCTGATCCAGAACTAGTTGGACCAAACCAGGGTCTAGGGGAACTAGAGGAAATAGGCAATATAAACAAAACTCAGCAAGTTGGTAGTATAACAATTACTCCCCAGAGCGAGAATCCAACTGATGTTAAAACAAATTTAGAATATAGTGCTCTATGGAAGATCATGCAAGCTAGTTATGGTGTAATAAATAAGACCAATCCAGAGCTAACTAAGGAATGCTGGTTATGTTACAACATCAGGCCGCCTTTTTATGAAGGAATAGGTGTGACTGCAAAGGCTAGAAGAATTAACGGCACAAACCCAGCACAATGTCTTTGGAAACAGAGAAAAGAATCAATTCAAGGACTGACTTTGTCTCAAGTAACTGAGAAAGGAAGATGTATAGGAAACATTCCAAAACATAAAGAACATTTGTGTGAGGTAAAGATATCACCTAAAGAAGATGAAAAACCTGCAGATTGGTTGCTCCCAGCCGCAAATACTAAATGGGTGTGTAACAATATAAGAATCACACCCTGCCTTTCACTCAAACTATTTAATTACACCCACGATTATTGTATTCAAGTGTCCATCATACCTCGAATCACGTATCATCCTAGTGAATACATGTACCAACAACACACCACAGCAGATCATCACCTAGTAAAAAGAGAACCTTTTACTGCATTAACCATAGCAACCCTTCTCACTATAGGAGGAGTTGGGGCAGGAACTGGAATAGCATCCTTAGTCACCCAGCAAAAAGAGTTAAGAGCACTAAGGGTCTCAGTAGATGAAGATCTAAGCCGAATAGAACAAGCAATTGATGGCCTAGTAAAATCAGTAAGATCTCTATCAGAAGTAGTCCTACAAAATAGGAGGGGTTTAGACTTATTATTCCTTCAGCAGGGAGGACTGTGTGTAGCACTCAAAGAAGAATGCTGTGTCTACGCAGACCACACTGGGGTAGTGATAGACACCATGACTGAACTAAGAAAACGGCTAGAACAACGGAAAAGAGAAAGAGAGGCACAACAGAGCTGGTATGAATCCTGGTTTAACCATTCACCCTGGTTAACCACTTTGTTATCTACCATCGCAGGGCCTCTAATTCTGTTAGTCCTAGGACTCACATTTGGGCCGTGTATACTTAATAAGTTGATCTCCATAGTAAAAGGGCGCTTAGAAGTAGCACATTTAATGCTCCTTAGGGCTAAATACCAGCAGATATCAGAAAATCATGAAGAAGAAATGTTAGAATTAGCTAAACAGGAGCTAAAAAGATTCAATGAACAAAAATGAACAAGAGAAAAAGGGGGGATTGTAATAAATGAGGGTATTTTGTTCATTGAAAAGAGCTGACACAGGCCACAACGTACATAACAGGAAATGTCTTAACAAATCTATATGTAAAGGTTGTAAGTGCTGTAAGTGTACTATTGTTTAAGCTCCAGGAAGAAAAGCAGGGGATACTAACTGACCAAATATGGAAAAGGTCACCCAGAGGGCACTTGAAGAAGACTACTAGCCTTCAGCCATCGACCACCAGAAGGCAAAAAACGACCCCCTAGCAACAAGTTCACACATGCGCAGAGTACTCCCTTAAAGAAGAGTTAACAGGAAACGATCCTGCATAAAAGAAGGACTGAAATTTGCAAACCCCTGCGGCAATTCGGTGGAGCGGGGACTCCCCTGTCGCCCAGCGCTGATTTTGCTTATGCCTTGCTTGCTGTAATTAATAAATTCTCTAATTTGATTAAACCTCTTTGTCTGCCTCCATCAATCACATGATCAAACACTTCTTACGGTAAAGATCACCATCCTATAGTCTGAACTACGCACTGACTTCCCTCATGGCCGCCACCCTGATCCATTCTCTGCACATTGACTGAGCCTGACCGTACCCTCTGCAACCACCACCTCCCTGGGCAACCTGTGCCAACGCCTGACCACCCCAACAGCGAAAAAACAACGTTAATCTGTCATCCCAATCCCCACTGTCTCATTTGAAGGCCACTCCCTCTAGTAGTCCCTAGGCTTCTTTGCAGAAGCCATGTGACGGGAAGGCGGCTCGCCGCTCTCCTTTGCCCACGCGGCTGGCTTCCTTCCAGGCCCGATCCCACCCCCGGCAAGGAAGGAACGCACCCACCCACACGCCCGGGGCCGCTCCTCCCCGGGGCTCTGTCAGTCCCCCGCCGGGGGCCGGTCACTCCCTCACCGGGGCTCTGTCAGTCCCCCGCCGGGGCTCGGTCACTCCCTCGCCGGGGGTCACTCCCCCACCGCAGCCCGCTGCCCGCGCCCGCCCCGCCGCCGCCGCTCCCGCTCTGCCGCACCCGCGGCCCCTCAGCGGCCCCGGCCCCTCCGGGCCCCGCCCCCGCCCCGCGGCCCCGCTCAATCCCCGCCGAGCCCCGCCCGTCCCGCGGCTCCCCATTGGTGGCGCGCGCTGCGCCCGCGGCCCGAGCGGCGCGAGCGGCGCAGGCTCCGCCCCCTGTCCCTCTGCGCGCGCCGAGCGCTCGGCCGGGCCCTGGGGAGCGGCGGCCGCGGGGCCCTCGCGGAGCGGCCGCTCCTCCGGGGCTGCGCCGCCAGCACGGCCGGGCAGGAGGGATCGCTGCAGAAACCCAAACGTTCTGCAAGAGCGGGAATCGGTGTCCAAGGACATCGTTTACACCTGCACTTGGCTCACAACATCCCCCTGCAGCGCTACGGGCTGGTTACTTTAGGCGGCCACAGAGCCCTTCAGGGGAACTGGGCCGCCTTGACTTGTTAGCAAAGCGGCCACAGAGTCCCTAAATCCGATTGGGCTGCCTGCAGTTGTTACTAAACTCCCCACATTGCATTGACCGTTCTGTGCAATTTCCAATGGCCCCGCAGAAAAACACCTGGGAGTGCTGGCCAAGAGCTGCTGAACACGAGCCCAGGTGTGCCCAGGTGTGCCCAGGTGGCCAAGAAGGACATTGGTGTTATAAATAAAGTATGTAATTCGTGCTGTTATATATAAAACTAGAATGCAATCAGACCATGTAGAGACAAAGTTTCAAACCCCCCCCCACCAGCTTGGCTGAGAGAAAATTTTCACAACACCAAAAGAAGTTCTCTCACAATAAGTGAGGATTCGACCTAGGTGGGGTTGGATCTTATCACCGGGACATTTGCACTATGACGATTTGATCAAAGGCCACTCCCTCTAGTAGTCCCTAGGCTTCTTTGCAGAAGCCATGTGACGGGAAGGCGGCTCGCCGCTCTCCTTTGCCCACGCGGCTGGCTTCCTTCCAGGCCCGATCCCACCCCCGGCAAGGAAGGAACGCACCCACCCACACGCCCGGGGCCGCTCCTCCCCGGGGCTCTGTCAGTCCCCCGCCGGGGGCCGGTCACTCCCTCACCGGGGCTCTGTCAGTCCCCCGCCGGGGCTCGGTCACTCCCTCGCCGGGGGTCACTCCCCCACCGCAGCCCGCTGCCCGCGCCCGCCCCGCCGCCGCCGCTCCCGCTCTGCCGCACCCGCGGCCCCTCAGCGGCCCCGGCCCCTCCGGGCCCCGCCCCCGCCCCGCGGCCCCGCTCAATCCCCGCCGAGCCCCGCCCGTCCCGCGGCTCCCCATTGGTGGCAAAGCCCTAAAGCAAAGCCCTCCCTACCATTCAGCAAAGTAACTGATGTGAAACAATACCCCCTCCCCTGGGTGCCAAAGAGGGTATCAAGCCAGTGATACAGGAGCTGCGAGAACAAGGAGGAATAGTTCATACTCATTCTCCTTTCAATTCTCTGGTGTGGCCAGTACGAAAGCCTAATGGGAAGTGGAGGCTGACAATAGATTTTCGCAGGCTAAATGCCAACGCAGACCCTCTTACAGCAGCCGTCCCAAATCTGGCAGAAATCATAACATTGATTCAAGAAAAGGCTCATTCAATCATGGCACCTATAGATGTCCAAGACATGTTTTTTATGATACCTTTACAGCCAGAAGATATGGACCGTTCTGCTTTCACATGGGAAGGACAGCAATACACTTTCACTAGGCTTCCCCAAGGGTACAAACATTCCCCCACCCTGGCTCATCACGCTTCAGCCCAAGAGTCAGAAAAAATACCCAAAGCTGACAATGTGGCTGTTTATCAATACATTGATGATATCCTTGTGGGAGATGAAATAGAAGGAGTGAGAGATACCAAACAGAAAATAATCTCCCACTTAGAAAGCCTTGATTTGCAAATTCCCTCCAAAAAAATCCAAAACCCTTCACATGAAGTGAAATTTTGGGGAATTTGGTGGAAAGGAGGTATGACATGTATCCCACCCGACACCCTAACCTCTTTAGATCAGATTAAAATGCCCGAATCCAAAAAAGATCTCCAACATGCTTTAGGATTATTAGTGTTCTGGAGAAAATACATCTCAGATTTTTCCATAATTGCCAGACCTCTTTATAACTTGTTGAGAAAAGGGTAAAATGGGAATGGAGTGCTTCTCAAGAAGAAGCATTGCAATTGTTGGTTTTTGAAGCAACAGCTCACCAAGCCCTGGGCCCTATTCACCCTACAGATCCTTTCCAGGTGGAATGGGGATTTGCCTCCTCAGGGCTGTCAGTACACATATGGCAGCGGGGTCCTGAGGGTCCGACGAGGCCTGTAGGTTTTTACTCCTGTGGCTTCAAAGATGCTGAAAAAAGGTACACCTCCTCAGGTGAAGGAATTATCACAGAGGGGAAGGCAGCGCCCAAGCTGGCGAGCTGAGAGCTGTTTGGAGTGTTTTCCAACGTGAGGCACAGAATACTTCTCCTGTCTGTATCTACACCGATTCCTATGCTGTGTTTAAGGGATGGACTGAGTGGTTTCCTTTTTGGTAGCAAAATGATTGGGAAGTTAACAGATGAATGTGAAACCAACAAGAAAAAGGAAAAGGACAAGAAAAAAGAAAAGGAAGAAAAAGCAAGCAACAAGAAATAGAAACAGAAAGCAAAAGATATAAAAATGAAAGCAAGAAAGCAGGAAAGCAAAGAAGGAAAGAAGAAAGAGAGAAAGAGAGAGAAAGAGAGAAAGAGAGAGAGAAAGAGAGAAAGAGAGAGAGAGAAAGAAAGAGAGAAAGAGAGAGAGAAAAAGAGAAAGAGAGAGAGAAAGAGAGAAAGAGAGAAAGAGAGAAAGAGAGAAAGAGAGAAAGAGAGAGAAAGAGAGAAAGAGAGAAAGAGAGAAAAAGAAAGAGAGAGAAAGAGAAAGAGAGAAAGAGAGAAAGAGAAAGAGAAAGAAAGAGAGAAAGAGAGAGAGAAAGAGAGAGAGAAAGAAAGAGAGAAAGAGAGAGAGAAAGAGAGAAAGAGAGAAAGAGAGAAAGAGAGAAAGAGAGAAAGAGAGAAAGAAAGAAGAGAGAAAGAGAAGAGAGAAAGAGAGAAAGAAAGAGAGAAAGAAAGAGAGAAAGAGAGAAAGAGAGAAAGAGAGAAAGAGAGAAAGAGAGAAAGAGAGAAAGAGAGAAAGAAAGAGAGAAGAGAGGAAAGAGAGAAAGAAAGAGAGAAGAAAGAGAGAAAGAGAGAAAGAGGAGAAAGAGAGAAAGAGAGAGAGAGAAGAGAGAAAGAGAGAAGAGAGAGAGAGAAAGAGAGAAGAGAGAGGAAAGAAGAGAAAGAGAGAAAGAAAAGAGAGAAGAAAGAGAGAAAGAAAGAGAGAAAGAAAAGAAAGAAAGAAAAGAAAGAAAGAAAGAAAGAAAAGAAAGAAAGAAAGAAGAAAGAAAGAAAGAAAGAAAGAAAGAAAGAAAGAAAGAAAGAAAGAAAGAAAGAAAGAAAGAAAGAAAGAAAGAAAGAAAGAAAGAAAGAAAGAAAGAAAGAAAGAAAGAAAGAAAGAAAGAAAGAAAGAAAGAAAGAAAGAAAGAAAGAAAGAAAGAAAGAAAGAAAGAAAGAAAGAAAGAAAGAAAGAAAGAAAGAAAGAAAGAAAGAAAGAAAGAAAGAAAGAAAGAAAGAAAGAAAGAAGAAGAAAGAAAGAAAGAAAGAAAGAAAGAAAGAAAGAAAGAAAGAAAGAAAGAAAGAAAGAAAGAAAGAAAGAAAGAAAGAAAGAAAGAAAGAAAGAAAGAAAGAAAGAAAGAAAGAAAGAAAGAAAGAAAGAAAGATTCTGCAGTGCATAAACTAAGGAAAAAAGTCAATCTCTACTTCCCATTAACAGCAATGTTTGGACCCTTCCCAGCAAGCTGGGCTTCAGCACAGGGAATGGTTTCTCCAGGAGGCAAACGTTGAGGAATCACGAAAGCCCCCACACACCCTTCCTCCTCTCTCCCTTAGCTTCAGCTATCTGAGCTGGAGTCATACGGTATGGAACATCCCCTTGGCTAATTGGGGTCAGCTGGCCTGCTTGTGTTCCCTGCCAGGATCTTCTAAATGCTGCTGCTCCCTTTAGCTCTTGGACACCTACTGACACAGAGCTGGGAAAAAACATCCCCTGGCCACCAGCTTACAAGGTGAGTTACGCCAAAGTAAGAGCTCTGTGGGAAATCTCTATCCATGCCCATCCTTTTAATCCATCTGTGCACATAGGGGCTGCCCATAGATGTGTCTGGTATCTGAAGGAGTGCACAAGCACCGTGACTGACACTTTCCCTCTCCATGTGCGTTCCACAGCTATGGGTACACAGACGTGATGGAAAGCCTGGTACAGCCAGAGCCTTCTGTCCCTGCAGAAGGGAGCGCGGCGGGTGGGGGCGGTTGGTGGGCAGCGAGTCCCGGACAGCGGGCGAGATCCGGCTCCACAGGTGCCAGGCCCCGCTAAGGCTTAATGCCGGCTCCTCTGCAACAGCAAAGACCTTCAGCCGTGTCACTGCCCAGAGGGGCAGTGCTGGCCCGGCCGCACAGCTCGTTTTCCCCACAGGTTGCAGGAGATGAGAACACAACGCTTGCAAACACCGACTGTGAGCCACAGCTCTGGGTGCTCAGCGTTAAGCTCAGCTCTGGGAGCGCTGCACCAAGCTTCAGGGGATGCACTGGGAGCCCGGCTGGGCTCTGCCCTGGGGCCATCCTCCAGGGACAGCTGCAAACAGGGAGCATTTGGTTGCCACAAAGAGCCAAGCCATGGCTGCAGGGAAGCTGCTCCGGCTGCGGCCTGCACTGTTGTGTGCTGTGCTCTGGGGCTGCTGCTCCCCACAGAGGGGACTGCACTGGGGTGCCAGAGGAGACAGAGAAGCTCCAGCTTAAGCCTAACTGGGCTGGGTGGCTGGGCTGGGAAGGGTGGCGAGGGTCAAGGGCATTCACAGAGCTCATCCTGCTCTGTGAAGAACGAGGAAAAGGAAGTGGGAAGCCAGCAGTGAGCAGAGCTGAGGCCTGGAGAGCAGCTCTGAATGACCCCCAAATCTCACCAGACCTCTGAGACATTGCTGTTCTTCAGCCAGTGACAACATGAGTCCCTAAACCTGGGGCTCACTCTTCCTCGTGGCCAGGGGCATCAAGGAAGGCTACAGTGCAATGGGGACTGCGGTGAGCTGGGAACTCACTGGGGGAAAGAGGGAGCACTTGTGGAGCAAAAGGCAGGTGGGGGAGAGAACTGCTCAGAGAAGAGCTGAGCTTCAGCTTGAGCAAGCTGAAAAATGGCATTGGGGGTCATCCCAGACTGATTTCATTTCAGAACTTATTGAACAAGTTTGTTATTGGGGGGGTGTCATATTTTCCCCCGGAGGTGCACACTCTGCAAACTTGAGCTGCACTGCCGAGCTACTCAAGCACGTCTCTGCTGCAGGTCACGGCGTTTCTTCTTTGGCTTCTCGTGGCCCCGGGGCTGAGCCGCAGCAGAGCCTTGGTGGAGCCCAGAGCAGCCTCAGCATCCACAGAGCCCGGCTGCAAGGAGAGAAAGCAGAAAGCACCCGTCAGCTGAAGGCTCCCGTCCCCCTTGTCCCAGCCGCCCGCGGTGCCCAGGCCGTGCTGGCCGCGCTCAGGGCGCTGCCCAAAGCTGCCCAGCATTGCTGCCTCTGGCAGGAGAGCAGGAGGGCAGGACACGTGCCCAGCCTGCAGCCGGCCATGGCACAGCCACCTCCTCAGCAGCTGCCCAGAGCAGGATGCTGCTGCGCTTGCTGCCGTCTCCCAAAAGCCCTTATCCCAGCCATGCTGCGTGTGCTCAGGGATGTGCCTAAACTTTGCCATCAATTCTTTCCTTTGGAGGAGAGCAGGAGAGCAGGACATTGCCACCTGCTCAGCAGCTGCCAGTGCGGGATGCTCCTGAGCCCGCTGCTGTCTCCCAGCACTGCTATTCCCCCCGTGCTGCAGAGACGAGGATCCACCTGGAGAGAGCCGTCGTGGGAGCGAGAGCCGGCCCCAGGTGCTGTGCCAGCCCCTCCTGAAAGGGTGCTCCCCGCAGACCATCTGGTGCAGCACGATGCCCAGGGACCAGACGGTCGCTGCCTCGCCGTGGTACCAGCCTAACAGGGTCCATTCCGGGGGGCTGTAGGACGGTGTTCCTATGGAATAGAGGTGGAGTTCTTCAGGGGGACGCTGCCTGCTCCCAGAGCCTCGCCCCAGCATCCCTGGGCATGCGGGGGCCGCAGCAGCGGCACGCGGCGTGACCCGCTGCCCTCTTGCCAGCACCTGGGACTTGCGTACAAACTGGGGGTTGGAAAAGAAGCCGCTGGTGTCGCAAGAGGGCAGCGGAAGCCCTGGCAAGGCCCGAGCATTCCATGCAAAGGAAAAACCCACTTGGTGCTGGGGAAAAACCACGCTTTCATCCTCCCTGCCTGCACTGCCCCAGAAACCATTCTTAAGCCAAGGCAAGCACGGGCAGCAGAGCAGTCCGAGCCCTGTCTCGCCTGCACACCAAACGGGCTGGAGCACAGGTTCTGGGCCCCCCTCTCTGCTACTCCCACCCACGGGTGTTTCTGTGACGCTGGCTGCCCCAGCCCCAGCGCCAGTCCTGGGCAGAGTGGCTGGCGAAAGGCTGCCAGCAAGGCTGGAAAATAGCCCTTCAGCCAGCGCCGCTCAAAAGCAGCTCAGCTGAAGACTCCGGCTGCCATGACTGGCAGCAAAAGGGAGAATCCCCCCTGCCACAGCTGGCTTTGGGCTGTGAGATGTTGGGCCGTGAGATGTTGGGCTGTGAGATGCCGCTACCAGGAGCCTCCCCCTGCGTGGGCTCACCTGCAAAGCTGGTGTAGGCTGCGGCTTGCAGGTAGGTGCCACAGCCAAAGTCGATGAGTTTGGCCTGCCCGGTTGCCAGGTCAACCAGGATGTTCTCCGGTTTGATGTCCCGGTGCAGGACCCCGCAGCTGGTGCAGTGCCGCACGGCCTCCAGCACCTGGCGGAACAGGTGCCGCGCCACCTCCTCGCACAGGAAGCCCCGTGCCCAAATGAAGTGAAGGAGGTCCTGAGACCGCTCCGGGCGCTCCAGCACCATCACCACGTTGTTGGGGAGCTCCAGCCACTCGTGGAGCTGGACGATGCCAGGGAAGCCAGCGGACACCTTGTCCAGCAGCACGATCTCCAGTGGTGCTCGGGTGCCGTCGGGCTGTGGGAGGAGCACGGTGCTGTCAGCGGAGCTGATGCCGTGCCGGGGCTCGGGAAGCCCTCAGCCAGCCGGGGACGCTCTGCGCGCTCCGCTGGCCCCACGGCCGCTCTCCCTCGAAGTGTTCTGGCGGCTTCCACCCTGCCGGGCCTCGGCTCATCCCCGCCCGTCGCGCCCCGGCTTCTCCCGCTGCCCCTCGCTCACTCACCAGCTCGCCCCAATGGCCGATGCGGTTCCGCGGCACCCGTTTGATGGCCACCTGCAAGGCAAGGGGAGCAGCGGGCTGAGCTCGCCGCCCGCCGTGCCCAGCCCCATGCTCCTTCTCCTCCTCCTTTGCCCCCCGCCTCCTGCGCCCGCCGCCGGCCCCGCCACTCACCGGGGCGCCGTCCGAGAGCCGCGTGGCCGCGAAGACGCTGCCGAAGCCGCCGCGCCCCAGCAGCGAACCCAGCCGGTAGCGCTCCTTCAGGCCCTGCTGCGCCTTCCGTGCCCGCGAGACGCGGCCGTCAGCGCTCGGCCCGGGGCCAGGAACGGCCCCCGAGCGCCGCTCAACCGCCCCGGGCCGGCCATCCCCACATGGGGGCTCTTTTGGAGGGGCCACCGGCGGCTCGGGGCCGGCGGCCGCGCTCAAGAGCGGCGGAGCTCGGAGCGGGGAAGACGCTGCGGAGGCGGCGGGAGCGGCCGCGCCGCCTGTGTCCCCGGCGGGCCCCGGGAGGAGCCGAGGCCGGGACCGGGGCCGGGGCCGGGGCCGGGGTAGGGGTCGGGCCAGCCGGAGCCAGGGGCTGGCGATGCTGCCCAGGAGCCAGGCACTGATGCCCGCCCAGCAGCGCCACAGCCAGGACGGCGAGAGCCGGGCGGAGGCGGGACCGCGGCGGGACGCCCGGGGGCGGGGAGGGGGCAGCCCCGCCCGGGGCCGGGGGCGGGCCGGGGGCATGGCCCGGCCGGGCCTGGGGAGAGGGAGGCCGCGGGAGGGGGGGTTGGGGAACGAAAGGGAGAGCGGGAGAGGGTGCGAGACACTGGGAGAGGGAGAGGAGGAGCAGGAGAAGGGACGCAGAGGGTTCGTGGACTCGCTGCTTTTGTGCTGCTGCCGCTGCTGCCGCTGCTGCCGCTGCTGCCGCTGCTGCCGCTGCTGCCGCTGCTGCCGCTGAAGCGCTGGGAGCGTTTGTCCGCGTGTCCGTGTGTCCGGTGCCCGTGTGTCCGTTCCCCCCCGCGCGCCCCACGGCCGAGCCCCGCGCGCCCCGGGGCAGCACGGGCCGCTCCGCTCCGGGGCCGAGGCGGAGTCCCGGAGCATCTCTTCCTCCCGCAGCCACACCAAACCCGCTCGGCCATTGGGAGCAGTTTTGCACACGTTTCCCTTTGAAGGGCTCCTCTCTACCCCCATTTCCAAGGAGTCTCCCTGGGGTTTTGGCACCTGCAGCGACAGGGCAGCGATTGGGCTTCAAAGTGCAAGAAAGACATGGAGGGGCTGGAGCACGTCCAGAGATGGGAATGGAGCTGGGGAAGGCTCTGGAGGACTTCTGAGGGGCAGCTGAGGGATCTGAGGGGGCTGAGCCTGGAGGAAAGGAGGCTCAGGGGGGACCTGGCTCTCTCCAAGTCCCTGACAGGAGGGGGCAGCCAGGAGGGGTGGGGCTCTGCTGCCAAGGGAAAGCACGAGAGGAAATGGGCTCGGGGGAACTCTTGGGGTGGATGGTGGGGAAATTCTCATCCTCCGTGTCTCGACAAAGGGGGAGGGGGGGCAGGGGTGGGGCACGACCTAGGGACACGGGGGTGGTGACGCTGGGCTGGGGACACGGGAAAGGGCACGGGAAGCCAAAGCCCCGCTGAGCGCTGGCGCTGGGCTGGCACGGGGTGAGCCGGCAGCAGGGCCCCGCAGCCCTGAGGGACTCGCCCTGACGGCTGGGGAGTATTGATCCCGGTCTCTAAAAAATGAGACTCAGTAAAATATCATTAAAAGGTGCCTCCTTCTCCTTCTCCTCCTCCCCCATCCTTTCTCCTGCTCCCCCTGGGCCCAGCGCCCACCCTTGGCCCCCCGTTTTCCCAGCGCGGTCGCATCCCGCGGGAGGAGCCGGGATGGAGCCGGGATGGAGCCGGGAGAGGTCGGGCTGGGGCAGGGCTGGGCTCTGGGCCCGGCCTGGGCGCCCCCCACGCGCCCCCTCCTCAAATTCCCCTGGCGGGGGGCGCTGGGAGCGAGGGGGGGCGCAGGCGGGGTCCGGGTGGGGAGCGCTGAGCGCTGCGGGTCTGCCTGGCAACTGGTGAGTCACCAGCGCCGCGCGCTCTGATTGGCTGAAGGTTGTTCAACGCCTTCTCTGATTATCTGATACTCGCGGGGGATTTTGGTTGGTCGTTGGGGGCTGTGGGGCGGCTTAGGGGGGGGGGTCTCTGCGCCTTTGGGGTTCGCTGGGTGCCGATTTGGGGTTCAGGTGCCTCCCAAGGCCCCCCCGGGGGGGGGGGGGTGACACAGGGGTGACACACGGGGGTCCCCATTCTCGATCCATCCTGGGGCCGGTTCTGCCCCCTCCACTCTCGGTCCCCCCGCGGGATCCCCCAAAGTCCCTTCCCACTGTTTCCCAATAAACGGGACCGGGGCGAACTGGGAAGCCTTCCTGGAAACACTGGGAGCAGCCGGGCAGGGGCAGAGTGACAGCGGGGCTGGGGGGGACACACGACCCCCAAAATCAGCGCGGGGATGGAGCGGGGGGTCCCGGCCGGGCCCGAGGCCACGGGGAGGGGCTGCGGCCACCGGTGGCTCAGGAGCTCTGTGGGCAGAGCAAAGGGGGTGACACCGGGCTGGGGGGCCCCGGGGGACCTCAGAGCTCCGGGGGAGGGGGGACACGACCCCCGGGCCCCTCCCGTCACCTGCTTGCGCAGGTAGAAGCCGAGCCCCAGCGCCAGGAAGACAAAGCCCAACACGAAGCCCCCGATCCCCGTCAGCATCTTGGGGGGTGGAGGGGCAGCTTTGGGGGGGGGGGTGGACGGCAGAAGGATCCGGAAAACGGCGGCGGCTGACGGGAAGGGACCGGAATGGACTGGGACAGAATGGGATGGACTGGGACAGAATGGGATGGACTAGGACAGAATGGGACAGGAGGATACACTGGCACCAGGATCAGGACTGGACAGGGCCAGATTTGGAGCACCAGGGATTATACTGGGATATATTGGGACCACACTGAGGGTTACTGGGAACATACTGAGGCCCAATGGGTGCTGCTGGGATATACTGGGAGTGATTTGCATCATACTGGGAATGACTGGGATTGTACTGGGAGTGACTGGAACCACAGTGGTGGTGAAAGGGCACAATTGGAAAGATGCAGGGGGCAATTGGGATCATCCTGGGAGCAGCTGGTCCATACTGGGGTCATAGTGGGATCATAGTGGGAGTGACAGGGTCATGTTGCAGTGACTGGCATAGTGCTGGGAGTATCTGGGAGTGACTGGGATCATACTGGGGGTGACAGGGATCAAACCAGACTCATACTGGGAAGTTACCTGGAATCATCCTGGGGGTGACTGGACTCATACTGGGATCATGCTTTGAGCAACTGGGTCCATGATGGGGCAAAAGGCATCATAGAGGGACTGAATGGGAGTGGCTGGGTTCATACTGGAAGTGACTGGGGCTGTACCTTACTCCTACTGGGAGGGACTGAGAGTGAAAGGAACCATACAGGACATGACTGGGAACAACTGGGACCATGTTGGGGGCAAGTGGGATCTTCTTGGGAATGACTGGGAACATAAAAGCTTGAGTGGAGTTTTTATCCCGTGGCATTCCTGGGGAGCAGCGGCAGCTCCGTGCCCCCAGCCCGGGGGGTGGGAGCAGGGGAACCGGTGGCAGCATCTTCGGGGCACAGCCGAGGGCTGGGGGGCTCCTCCCCCAATTCATTTTCTCTGCCCAATTCAAATCATCCCCTCCCATTCAAATCCCCTCCGTTCACATTTTCTCCCCACCATTAAAGTTTCCTTGCCCCAGTTCAACTTTTCTCCCCAATTAAGCCCTGAGGCCCCACCCCATCCCCGGCTCCTCCCAGCAGGATCCGGCCGGGACTTTCTGGAAACAGCAGCGGAAAGAGTTCAAAAATTCCTCATTACTTCCATCGATTTCCTTGGTTTCCGGGGCATTTTCCTGCGGCTGCTCCGGGCCAAGGCTGAGGGGTCCCCTCGGGCTCCAGCCCCTTTCCAGACCCTTTTTCCAGCTCCTTTCCTCAGCTGACCCAAAGCTGCGGATTTTGGGGAGCGGGAAGAGTCGCTCTGCTCGGGGGTCCCCGCAGTGCCCCAGGGAGGCCCCGAGGCCGCAGCGTGGTTCCCTCCGGCCCCTTGGAGTGTTTGGAATCTCCAACTCTCAGCAATCGCTGTCCGTGGCATTCAATTCCCCCTGCAGGGTTTTCCCCCAGACCGGCTTTCTTTCCAGAGGGTTTTGTGGTTTCGCTTTGAGCTGGGGCCTGAGGGCACTGGAGCGGCCGCGGGTGCCGGGGCAGGAAGGGCTGAGGGACAGCAGTGCCCCACAAACCTCCGGGAGGGGGACAAGGGCTGGAGGGGGCAAAGAGAGAATAAACACAAGATTTTAGAAAAAGAAAAAAATCCAGTAAAATATAGATGATATCTAAAATATAATAAAAAGAACTGAATAAAGAAAGTAACAGCAGAGCTTCTTCTCCTGGGACTTTGGGTTCCTTGTCCAAGCTCCGAGCTGGGTGTGAGCCAGAAACCAGTGCCTGGGAGAGCCATTGCTGCTTGAAGGGCTTCCTATGGCCAGAACTAAAGTGTCGAGTATCAAGGAACAGCTTGAGGTTACAGAAGCGCCAGCGCTCCCGTTGGATTCCCTCGTTTGAAGCTGAAAGCGGAGCTCCATCTGTGACTCTGCTTTGTAAGGATTGAATGTAAAACTCCAGAGCAATCCCCGTTTCCCTCCCTCCTCTGGCCAGCGGCGCACGGAGGAGGGATGGGAGTTTCGGTGAGTCCGTGCTTCCCCCGGAGGGACAGGAATCCTTGCCGTGTCCAGCGGGGGTCCCTCCCCAGCCGTGCGGTCACTCCCCGGCCCGGCCCTGAGGCGCGGGGCAGTCGCGGGGCAGCCGCGCTCCGGCCCCGTCAGCAGCAGCGCCGCTTCGTGCCGGGCAGGAGCGGCAGAAGGAGCCGGGCGGCGGCGGGGGCTGAATCCCGGCAGGAGGAGGAGGAAGAGGAAGAAGAAGAAGGGGCCAGGTCGGCCTGCGGTGTCCGATGGCCAGGGAGCAGCGGGGAGGCCTCGGGGAGCGGCGGCGGGCGGGGCTCTGTTGGAGCCGCCCCGAGGGGTTTGTGCCACGCCGGGTCCCTGAAGGAGTCGCTCCGCGGCACGGGTGGGCTGGGAACATAAGGAAATGAAGAGAAGAGAAGAGAAGAGAAGAGAAGAGAAGAGAAGAGAAGAGAAGAGAAGAGAAGAGAAGAGAAGAGAAGAGAAGAGAAGAGAAGAGAAGAGAAGAGAAGAGAAGAGAAGAGAAGAGAAGAGAAGAGAAGAGAAGAGAAGAGAAGAGAAGAGAAGAGAAGAGAAGAGAAGAGAAGAGAAGAGAAGAGAGAGAGAGAGAGAAGAGAAGAGAAGAGAAGAGAAGAGAAGAGAAGAGAAGAGAAGAGAAGAGAAGAGAAGAGAAGAGAAGAGAAGAGAAGAGAAGAGAAGAGCCGCACCGAGACGCGTCTCCCCCGCCCGCGTCTGAAGGAGCTGCACCGAGGGACGGGCGGAGGTTGAGTAGATTAAAATACAGAGAACAGAGTAAAAGAGAATAAAAAACTGCACCGGGATGTCCGCGGCGCCCGGTGTCACTGACGAGCCGCACGGCGGGACGGGCGCTGTCGGGTGTGGCCAGAAGGGCAGTGCCGAGGAGGGTGAGAGGTGAGAATAGAAAAAAACAGTAGGGAGAATAGAATAAAATGCAATAAAAGACCCACACCAGGGAATCTCCGCAGCCCCGTGTCACTGAAGAGTTGCACCGAGAGAGCGGCGAGAGGTGACGGTGGTGAAAAGTGGAGTATTGCTGATGTAGGGAAGCTGAGAATTATCCTGGAGCTAGAAATGGACCAATCGTCATCCTGATGATTAAGCTATGAAAGAAAAAGCTGGGACTCAGCAGAACTGGACCAGGCATGAGCTGTCAGCCTGAACAGGTCACCAGGAGGACAGAATGATGAAGATGAAGATGAAGATGAAGATGAAGATGAAGAAGTAGCTGGAAGACCCTTGGTTTCAGCCCTTGGTTTCAGCAGGACTGGCAATAAAAGGCTGTAAAACCTTCAGAACCCTGGAAGATTCCCTTCCTTGCCACACTGGGCCTAAGCTGGACAGCGCCTTCGAAGCCGTGCGCTCTGGACGGGCTGTCCTGTTCATGGCTTTGCGCTGCTTCCCAGCGGCCCAAGGCTCTCCCCCCTCACAGAGGGGCCCTGCCCCGCCCCACGCGCCCCGTGGCCGCTCCCGCTCCGCCCGCCCTGCGGAGATGTTGCCCCCCCACCCGCCCCCCGTGCCCTGGCATCCCCCAGCGCCAGCCGCCCCTCAGGGAGGGGCAGGAGGAGGGAGCAGGCCCCGCTTGTTCCCCTTTCCTGGCGGTCACGTGGCATCCAAGAGCCAAGGAGGGCTGAAATGGCACGTCCCCCAAACGCTTCCCTCTCTGGTCCTTTTGGGGCACTAACGCGCTCTGCTCAAGGGAGTCCGAGGGCCTACGCTCGGCTTTCCCTGCTAAGGCCTCATTCTTCCTTCTGTAAGCTCTATAACTGGCTGGTTGACGTTAGCTCTCTAGGAGATGGGGAAAACGAGACGCTTTCAAATTGGGGGAATTACCCTGGTAAATTACTGCAGTTTTTCAGCAACAGAATTTCAAGGTGCAGCTGGGCCTTTCAGCCATTGCATCGATTTTCAAATGGCACCCGCAGCATCCGACGTGTGAAGAGCCCAGTGTGAAGCTCCTCAAAGACACTGCAGCAGTTGTCCCCCAGCAGACAGGACGTGTCTGTGCTGAGTCACCAGAAAAGAGAGCTAAGCCCGGAGTCATTCGTGCATGGGCAAGCAGAGTTGGTTTCCAGAAGAGTTGCATGCACTCGTTTCCCTCTCCCACTCAGTACTTGCTCTCCTCTTTCAAGCTGGCTCCTGCCTTTAACTGGAGCTTTTGACAGAGAAGGGAATGACTGCATCTCATTTTCTTTGGGATGTGGCTATCCAAATGTCTGCAAGGAATCTTACAGGGAGCATGGAGCCTGGGCAAACATCTGTGAGGCTGCAGCTTTTGACTGCTTGAAACGGGCCTTCTTTGGGCTCGGCACCTGCAGGCCACCGCAGAGCGGTAGCCGCAGGCTGCTGCCAGAGCTGCAACACAACAAAACTGTGGCAGCCCGAGAATCAGCGCGCAGCTCTTCTGCATGTTGTCCGACGTTAAGGTGCCAAAGAAAGAGCAAGCAGGAAGAGAGGAGCTTTGTGTCAGGAGACAAGCCAACACCTCCCTGCCAGAAAGGGAGGTCAGGCTCCAAAGTGAGTCCGAGCAAAGGTCAGCATGCACCTACGTGCTCAAGAGGCAACTGCGCACTGCAGTACTCCTGGAAACTGATTTCCTTGGCTTCTTTTGTCCCCTAAATGTCATCAAAGCAGTTAGGGCTTTCAGAAGCAACAAAGATGCCAGCAGGAACAAGCACACTTGCTTTTAGTCAAAGCCTTGGGGAGGAAAAGCCACGTTTGCTTGGATTTCTTGGGGGCCTGCTGGATCGGTGCATTTTCGGAGTTACCCCGGGATGCCTTGAGCACTGGCTTATGGACGGTAAGGATTTTTTCTCCTGCTTTATGACTGAGGAGATCTTCCCAGGCTTTTCTTTTGCGTCAGCTGTACAGAAGATTTCGGTTGCCGGGCGTAACTACGCCAACAGAGCCAGAGCGGCTGCTATTGTGACGTCAAGGGAGCCGGGCCGCATCACAGTGCTGTCAGCGCGACGTTGTCCCGGCGCGCGCGAGGCCTCCTTGTCCAGAGCAGCTCTTTGGCTCGCTCGCTGCAGGAGGACCCTTATGACTGAGGCGTTCTCAGCAGACGGCCTGCACCCCGAGAGGAGTCTTGGTTTTTCCCCCGGGTGGCATTCAGTGTGCAAACCCGCACAGCACTGCTAGAATGATCGGGCAAGTCTGTGCCGCGGTTTGCACGGTTTTTTCTGTGGCGTATTCCGGCTACTTCCTGACCCACCTGACTCGTAAGTAAAGGTTTATCCTGGGGGTAGCCATCACACGGCTTTTGCTTCACTTTGCTCTTGATGCTCGTTTGTAGTGATGAAGCAGATTTGGGAGCAAAAGTGCCATTAAGGTGCCGCTCCTTTGCTAAAGCTCCTGCCAACAGCATCAGCTAAAAAGGGGGTGTCTGCACTCGCTGGCGGCTGGAGAGTATTTGCAACGTAACCTGCAGGGGTTGCGTTCCCTCCACGGGAGAGCGCGTGGCATTGGACACTGTCATTTCCTCAGCTTGCTGCTTCAGCCGAGACAACTGCAAATTGCAGGCTGGCAGGGAGCCTCACAAGTACTTCTAAAACTTGCCCAGGAGTGAGGGAAAGCACTTTCTTGCTCCAAATCCTGCCATTAGAGGCCTTGGCTCTCTGCTATGACCCTTGACAGTGTGCCAAGAGAGCAATTCCCTTGGCAATGAAGTGCAAGCTCCTAACCGCTTAGGCTTTGCTCCTGAACCCAGGAGCTGTTCCTGGGCTGCTTTAGAAGAGAACCGCCACAGCTATGGGGCCCTTTGTGGAAGCTTTCCTGGGGGATCATTTGCAGCAAATGGATGGGAATTAGTGCATGCAATTTATTTAAAAAACAAACAAACAAACAAAAACCAAATTAAAAACAACCCAACAACAACAACAACAACAAAAAACCAGAAAAGAAAGGTTGCAGAAAAGAGAAGAGGAAAAAGCTGCTTGAGCTGTTGGGCAGAACAGAAGCTCTGACTTAAAGGCCACTTGGCATTTCTGTGATCGTGTTTCTGTTTCTTCAGCGACAAAAGTAGAGAGAGCCTAGTATAGTGTCCTTGTTGTTCTCTTGCTTGCAGTGGGAAAATCTTGTGTTGCTCCTGGAGGGATGTTGGGAAAGGAAAATGCTCTCTGTTGGGACTGACTTGTCCTGTGGGACTCCCCAGCACAGGCACTTTTCTAACGGCATCTGGTTCCTTTTGCCTTGCTCTCTGCAGGTCACCTCACACGCGGATGGAGACAAGCCCGTCCTTTGGTGAGTGGCAAAGGAACCTCTGACCTTGCTGGCATGTAAGAATTGTGCGGCAAGCTGTGAGCTTGGCCTGTTGTGGTAGAGTGTAGAGTGCCAGCCTGGGAGGCGGAAAGAAAGGCCAAGTCGGTGTTGGCATCAGCAGCAGCAAAGGGAGCACTGGCTCTTTCCTAATTTTCCATTGAAGAGCCTTTCAAGAGATGAAAGGCAAGTGTGGCAGGCCAAAGGTGTCTTGCTGATTCTAGCCAGGGTGGAGGATCAAATGCACAGCAAGACGGAGCACCACCTAATTTGCCCACCTTAAGAGGGTGAATTTCACGACTCAGAATCCCACTTTGATCAAAGTTTCTGATTTCCCCTTAGTCTGGGTGAAAAGAAAGCAGCTTACGGAGCTGACAAGAAAGCAGCTCCTAAAGGACTGGCTGCTCCCTGTCCCTCTCACTGCTGTCTGTCTGCAGGGCTCACCAGCAGGGTCAGCAGCTCCTCTGGCTCCCTCTCTTGCTGAGGAAGATGCGGAAGAGGAGCCAAATGACAAGAAGCCTCCAGCTGGTGTCCATCCACGGCCTGAACGTGCAGAGCCAGTAAGTGGCGCCTGTGGTTGGCACTGCCTTTGGTGGAGGGCCGAGCTTCAAGTTTCTGACGAGCCAGCCCTTGCCGCTCGTGCCTGAAGATGCTGGGGGCTGTGTGCCTGCCATGACGTAGTGCTGCTTCAGCCAGGCCAGGCACCCCTGGCAAATGGCTTCTGAACTTTCCCATTTGAGCGCCATTTTGCTGGGACGCTGAGAGGGCCTGAGAATGTCTTTGGGATCAGACGAGAGGCAGCATTGTGCCTTTCAATTGTTGCCAGCGTAGAAGTGAGCCCCTCGGTGCACGGTGTCCGTGCAGGCTCCCCGTGGTCAGTGGACAGAGACGGTCCAAAGACTCAGTTGAGAGCCTTGCAGGATACTTAGGAGACACTGGCCCCTGGGAGGGACCAATTAGCTTCAGGCACAACGTAGAGCAGACTGGCCTTCTGGTCAGACGCTACCATGCCCACTCGAGGGTGACTTCATTGCCCAGGGGAACACAGCAGGAGGAAAGCAACAAGGCTCTGGGGCCCTGCTCCCACCTCTTGCTGGATCTTTGCAAGCTCGTCAATACCTTGTTGCAGTGGTCTTGCAGAAAATCGATAAAATGTAGCATGAACCTGGCCATGTGCTGCTGTATCACAGCAGCCTTTGGGCTTTGCCCGTTGCCTTTGAGAAGGGGACATGCAAAACCCCCCCAGCCAAAGAGGCCTGGCGGTGGCTGACAGCCTTCCTTTTGCCGTGTGCTCTGCAGGGCATCTGTGCCAGCCGCCTTTCTGACGGGCAATCCTTTCTTGTCCCAGCTCTCTCTTGACGCACGCTCTGCCGTCCAACGTGCCGCTTCACCGGCGCGCTCTGCAGCAGCCAGCACTCCCCCACGTGCCAGCACTTCGTCCAGCAGCCCAGCCCAGCAGCCGGAGATGAGAGAGGAGCAGAGCCTGAAGAGACTGAGTACGTCTGGTGTATTTCTGGTCTGCCAGAGCGGTGTGTTTTCTGCGGGTCTCTGAAGTTCCTCCTCGCTTTAGTGTCACAGAGGCATTTAGGCCTCCCTCCAAGAACCTGTTGCTGTGCTTTGAGGCAGCAAGAGAGCGCTCGGCGTGTTCCCGCTGCCTCTGAGGGCAGCTGGCACTGGCTTGACTTTTCCTGGGCTGCCCTCTGTGCCAAAGACAAAAGCAGAGATTGTTTCTGTTGAGCAGAAGGCTGGCACCTAGCGGGTGACTGGGCCCCAGGGAGCTCTCGGGCCCCAGCTCTTCTCTGGCTGCCCTTTTTACGACTGTTCTCGCTCCTCCTCTCACTGCTGCACACTGTTCTCCTAAGTGGCCCTGCCGGTGACGGCAGGTGCCACTGCAGAGGCCGCGGAGGCCCTTCCTTAACTCGGAGGGCCCAGTTCCTAAAGGCCCTTCGTTCTGGCTTATCACATGAGCTGCTGTGCTTGAGAGCCGTGAAGTCCTTCTTGGAAAGGCCAGCTGCTGAAAGGCGGAGAAGATGGCCCTCCCGCTCGCTGTTCTCAGCGGCTGGAAGCCAAGTGACTGCAATGGGCACAGAGCTCCCGACAGTGGGGCTGCATCTTGGATCGTCTGGGGAGCGGCATCTCCCTTTGAAAGTGAGCACCTTGCACTGCTTTTGTCTTTCAGGGAGCATTGTGAGTCTGGGCGAGCCGAGGAGGAAATACTCGGCGTTTGAAGAACTCGGACGAGGGTAAGTCTGACGCCTGCTCCTTACGCAAAACCACGGGCCCGGTCATTTGGCCGGTGCAGCGTCAAGCGTGAAGTCAGGCAAGCTGCGAACACGGTCAGACTCCGGCTTTACCTTCCTGCCACCTCTCAGGACTGCTCAGTCAGAGCAGTCAGAAGGCATCATCAAAGACAACCTGGTGCTGGCAAGGTCTGCCTTGCTTGCAGCAAGGAGCAGGGCCTGGAAGATGTCCCGCCCCTGCCGGCCTACCAGAGCACCTTGTCACCCGAGAGCTGGCAGATAACACTTCTCAAAGGCAGAGTTTTCCAAGTTCTTCTCCAGTTTTTCCAAAGGGTCCCCCTTAGGCTGGGAACGGAAGCAATCGGGCGTGTGCCTTGGAGATTTGTAGCAGCCCTTGGTGTTCACACTGGGCCTCAGTTTTCTCCTGGACACCCTGCGTGGCAGAGGGCTGCTGGGCTCTTGTGCTATTGGCGGGGGAGGCGCTGCAGCCAGGCGTTTTCCAAATGCTCCAGGCAGCCTGGGGAGATCTCCCGCCTAGGCTGGCTTTCACCGCCAGGGACTAAAGGGCTTTTTCTGCTGCCGTTTTCTTTCTAGGGGTTTTGGAGCTGTTTATAAAGCCCTCGACGCCAGCACAGGACAACAGGTAAAGTGTCAATGCCCCCAGCAGATTTTGCAGCTCTGGAGCGCTTTCGCCGCGGCTGCGAGCCTTGGCTGGAGCTTTGGGTGGCCGCTCCATCTCTGCGGCAGAGGCTGCTCCTCTGAAGCACAGCCTAGGCTCAGCAGCCTGCAGACGGCATTTGGGACGGGCTTCGGTCCTTCTCCTAAGCTCTGCCCTTTGGCACAGCTGGGCTGCGTCATTGCACAAGCACTCGCTGCGTGTTCCTGGGGATCTCGTGCGACGAGCGGCTTCTCAAGTCAACGGTCTCTCAATGTCCTTTTAGGTGGCCATCAAGAAAATGGCTCTTCAAGAGGAGATGTCCGAGGAGCTGGCTGTCAATGAAATCGTGGCCATGAGGGACAGTAGGAACCCCAATATTGTGTCCTACTTAGACAGGTGGGGCTATTCTCATGTCAGTGTTCCTTTAGGATACTGCAAGCCCAAAGTGGCAAACCCCTTTGGTCACTGGCAGAAAATGGAGCTGTTTAGGATTTCTCTCCTCCAGTGCGTGGGAGGAGGTTGCACTTGGTCTGCAAGAATCTCCTCTGGCAAATGCAGCTTGGAGAGCACTTCCAGAAAGCTGGGTCAGCCCCTCGGGTGACTGGGCTGTGCCCAGGTCCTCTCTCTCCATGCCGGGCTTTTCTTCTTTCAGCTACCTGGTCGATGGAGAGCTCTGGCTGGCGATGGAGTTCATGGACGGCGGCACGTTGTATGATGTAGTCGGGGCAGTGTACCTCGAGGAAGGACAGATAGGCGCTGTCTGTCGGGAGGTGAGGGATGCCGCTTGTGCTTCCCCTGGCCTGTTGGCCCTTGTCAACTGGTGGTTAAGAACAGCAGAGATTTCTTGCTCACGGCCTTGCTTTGCTGTTGCTGTCACGACACGCAGAAGAAAGAACATCTGAAGCCAACTGCCTGCCAGTGTCCCCGCACTTCCTAGGCTCCGTTCTCGCACTCTTACGTGCTGCCGTTGTGCTGGGGCGCTCGCGCTCGCTGGCTCGCTGGCTCGCTCGCTGTGTCGCACTTGTTTCCTCTTGCCAGCTTTGCCTCTCAACGTTTGCCTGGAGCCTGTCTGTGTGTCCTGCATTCCTTGCCGCTCCAAGCCTGAACGCTGGTGGCAGAATTTCAAGCTAAGGGCAAAGGAGATGTCCTCAGCTTCAAAGGATAGCATTGCAGCCCAGATGGCGTTGGATTCTGGAACAGGTCTAACGTGCTGCTTCCTCCTCTGCTGCCACAAGGCTACCAAGAAAATCTTTGCCATGCCGCCCCCCAGCCAAAGGGCACGCGCTACGTACCGAAGGGAGGAGGGGCTTTTGGAAGCTCAGATGTGCCTTTGCTTGGAAAGATAGAACACGCGTAAGAGTGTTGAAGCAGCAAGCTCTTCCTCTTGACAGCACTAGGATGCTGCGCCCTGGCTCCCAATTCCCTGAGAAAGCTGTCACTCTCGTCCAGCCCGTTCCTTTCTTGCGGGATGAAATCAGGTCCTGAACCTTCACCCTTCCCTTTCTCCTCTCTCTCTCAGTGCCTGCAAGGACTGCATTTCCTTCATTCCCGCCGAGTCATCCACAGAGACGTCAAAAGCTGCAACATTCTTGTGAGCACGGACGGATCTGTCAAACTGGGTGGGTATCCTTGGTCCGGCGCAGCGTTCCCGGGATGCGCTCTGGGGCTGCTCTGGGGTAACTGCCAGTTCTCCAGAAGCACTGCTTGGCCAGTGCGCCAAACCTGAGGGCGTTTTTGAAGAGGCCAATGCCTTGTTTCCCTGGCTACAGCCCCGCGGAAGCAGAGCACTGCTGCTTTTCCAGCTAGATTCACCGTGGCCTTGTCAGGCTTTGAGCGGGCAATTCTTTGGCTGGGTTTGCCAGTTGTAGCTGGCTTTGACAGGGTTTGTTTTTCTCCGCAGCTGACTTTGGCCTCTGTGCTCAGCTCACCCCTGAGCACGACAAGTGCAGCTCCAGCGTCGGCACTCCCAGCTGGATGGCGCCAGAAGTCGTGAGAGGAGAAGCCTACGGCCCCAAAGTGGACATCTGGTCACTGGGGATCGTGGGGCTGGAAATGGTGGAAGGGGAAGCTCCTTACCAGAGGGAACCCCGTCTCAGGGTAAGGTGCAGCTTCAAAGTGTGGCTCTGTGCAGAGAGAGCTGTTGTGGCTAGGAAAGGAGCAGGTAGAGTGTCCGCTTCCCTTTTTGGTAGGTTTTTGAACTGATAGAAAGGAACGGGGCCCCAAAACTGCAAAACCCCAGGCACCACTCGGCTCTCCTGCGCGACTTTCTCCGCTGCTGCCTGCAGACAGACGAGGACAGGCGCTGGTCTGCCCAGGAACTCCTGAAGGTAAGAAAAAGCAAAGCGGCAAAAAGCCCTGCGAGCTGTGGACACCTGCATGAAGGGCCGAAGAGGACTGTGGGCCACGTGGGCCTGGGCGAGACAGGTCCGGGAGCGGAAGGCGGAGGGGCAGATGGTGCCCTCGGTCCTCTTTGCGCGTCTTCCTGGTAGCAGAGGAGCCCTGCTTGAGCCTGTTGGACGTGATCTTGGGAAGTCATGGTTCCTTTTGGTTGTGTTTTTCCTTTGGGCAGCATCCATTTGTGACCTCAGGCGATCCTGCCTCCAGCCTGGCTGCTCTGATCATCTCAGCCAAGCAAGTGCAGGAAGATTGGAGAGGAGACGCTTGCGCCTGAGGAGGCCTTGGTGCCCCGCCAGCCCAGAGGAGTGAAGAGGGGATGTACCGTATTTAAGAGAAGATTCGGCCATCCCCTGAGTTTTATAATTTAGCTGTTCCATAGTTAGGAAGTTTATGGTTTTGAGATTTTCTTAGCTTAGCTGGTTTTCGTTAGGACTCCAGTCCCCAGAAAGTTTCATTAAAGGAGCATTGTTTAGCTAAGAGTAGAGTATTGCTGATGTAGGGAAGCTGAGAACTATCCTGGAGCTAGAAATGGACCAATCGTCATTCTGATGATTAAGCTATGAAAGAAAAAGCTGGGACTCAGCAGAACTGGACCAGGCATGAGCTGTCAGCCTGAACAGGTCACCAGGAGGACAGAATGATGAAGATGAAGATGAAGATGAAGATGAAGATGAAGATGAAGAAGTAGCTGGAAGACCCTTGGTTTCAGCCCTTGGTTTCAGCAGGACTGGCAATAAAAGGCTGTAAAACCTTCAGAACCCTGGAAGATTCCCTTCCTTGCCACACTGGGCCTAAGCTGGACAGCGCCTTCGAAGCCGTGCGCTCTGGACGGGCTGTCCTGTTCATGGCTTTGCGCTGCTTCCCAGCGGCCCAAGGCTCTCCCCCCTCACAGAGGGGCCCTGCCCCGCCCCACGTGCCCCGTGGCCGCTCCCGCTCCGCCCGCCCTGCGGAGATGCTGCCCCCCCACCCGCCCCCCGTGCCCTGGCATCCCCCAGCGCCAGCCGCCCCTCAGGGAGGGGCAGGAGGAGGGAGCAGGCCCCGCTTGTTCCCCTTTCCTGGCGGTCACGTGGCATCCAAGAGCCAAGGAGGGCTGAAATGGCACGTCCCCCAAACGCTTCCCTCTCTGGTCCTTTTGGGGCACTAACGCGCTCTGCTCAAGGGAGTCCGAGGGCCTACGCTCGGCTTTCCCTGCTAAGGCCTCATTCTTCCTTCTGTAAGCTCTACAACTGGCTGGTTGACGTTAGCTCTCTAGGAGATGGGGAAAACGAGACGCTTTCAAATTGGGGGAATTACCCTGGTAAATTACTGCAGTTTTTCAGCAACAGAATTTCAAGGTGCAGCTGGGCCTTTCAGCCATTGCATCGATTTTCAAATGGCACCCGCAGCATCCGACGTGTGAAGAGCCCAGTGTGAAGCTCCTCAAAGACACTGCAGCAGTTGTCCCCCAGCAGACAGGACGTGTCTGTGCTGAGTCACCAGAAAAGAGAGCTAAGCCCGGAGTCATTCGTGCATGGGCAAGCAGAGTTGGTTTCCAGAGGAGTTGCATGCACTCGTTTCCCTCTCCCACTCAGTACTTGCTCTCCTCTTTCAAGCTGGCTCCTGCCTTTAACTGGAGCTTTTGACAGAGAAGGGAATGACTGCATCTCATTTTCTTTGGGATGTGGCTATCCAAATGTCTGCAAGGAATCTTACAGGGAGCATGGAGCCTGGGCAAACATCTGTGAGGCTGCAGCTTTTGACTGCTTGAAACGGGCCTTCTTTGGGCTCGGCACCTGCAGGCCACCGCAGAGCGGTAGCCGCAGGCTGCTGCCAGAGCTGCAACACAACAAAACTGTGGCAGCCCGAGAATCAGCGCGCAGCTCTTCTGCATGTTGTCCGACGTTAAGGTGCCAAAGAAAGAGCAAGCAGGAAGAGAGGAGCTTTGTGTCAGGAGACAAGCCAACACCTCCCTGCCAGAAAGGGAGGTCAGGCTCCAAAGTGAGTCCGAGCAAAGGTCAGCATGCACCTACGTGCTCAAGAAGCAACTGCGCACTGCAGTACTCCTGGAAACTGATTTCCTTGGCTTCTTTTGTCCCCTAAATGTCATCAAAGCAGTTAGGGCTTTCAGAAGCAACAAAGATGCCAGCAGGAACAAGCACACTTGCTTTTAGTCAAAGCCTTGGGGAGGAAAAGCCACGTTTGCTTGGATTTCTTGGGGGCCTGCTGGATCGGTGCATTTTCGGAGTTACCCCGGGATGCCTTGAGCACTGGCTTATGGACGGTAAGGATTTTTTCTCCTGCTTTATGACTGAGGAGATCTTCCCAGGCTTTTCTTTTGCGTCAGCTGTACAGAAGATTTCGGTTGCCGGGCGTAACTACGCCAACAGAGCCAGAGCGGCTGCTATTGTGACGTCAAGGGAGCCGGGCCGCATCACAGTGCTGTCAGCGCGACGTTGTCCCGGCGCGCGCGAGGCCTCCTTGTCCAGAGCAGCTCTTTGGCTCGCTCGCTGCAGGAGGACCCTCGTGACTGAGGCGTTCTCAGCAGACGGCCTGCACCCCGAGAGGAGTCTTGGTTTTTCCCCCGGGTGGCATTCAGTGTGCAAACCCGCACAGCACTGCTAGAATGATCGGGCAAGTCTGTGCCGCGGTTTGCACGGTTTTTTCTGTGGCGTATTCCGGCTACTTCCTGACCCACCTGACTCGTAAGTAAAGGTTTATCCTGGGGGTAGCCATCACACGGCTTTTGCTTCACTTTGCTCTTGATGCTCGTTTGTAGTGATGAAGCAGATTTGGGAGCAAAAGTGCCATTAAGGTGCCGCTCCTTTGCTAAAGCTCCTGCCAACAGCATCAGCTAAAAAGGGGGTGTCTGCACTCGCTGGCGGCTGGAGAGTATTTGCAACGTAACCTGCAGGGGTTGCGTTCCCTCCACGGGAGAGCGCGTGGCATTGGACACTGTCATTTCCTCAGCTTGCTGCTTCAGCCGAGACAACCTGCAAATTGCAGGCTGGCAGGGAGCCTCACAAGTACTTCTAAAACTTGCCCAGGAGTGAGGGAAAGCACTTTCTTGCTCCAAATCCTGCCATTAGAGGCCTTGGCTCTCTGCTGTGACCCTTGACGGTGTGCCAAGAGAGCAATTCCCTTGGCAATGAAGTGCAAGCTCCTAACCGCTTAGGCTTTGCTCCTGAACCCAGGAGCTGTTCCTGGGCTGCTTTAGAAGAGAACCGCCACAGCTATGGGGCCCTTTGTGGAAGCTTTCCTGGGGGATCATTTGCAGCAAATGGATGGGAATTAGTGCATGCAATTTATTAAAACAAACAAACAAACAAAAAAATAGTGGTGGGAAAGCCTACTCCTATTAAGGAGCCTTTAGAAATATTTTTTTGCTTTTGGACCAGCCAAAAGCCAGCCTAGCACTGTAAGTCCTTTTTCTCTACCTGAGCTCTAGTGCTGTTTCAGCCAGAAGATCTAAAATCCCTGCGCTCCTGGGGCATACCATCTATCGAGCCATAGGATCCCAAATTTTTATATTTTGCTAATTTTTGTAATTTTTCAATTTTTCCATTTTTAATAAATTATTTTAATTTTTAACTAAGAGTTGTCTCATTTCTCACACACAGCGTGGTCCCAGTGGCTCCCAGTCACACCCAGTATGGTTGCTTTCACTCTCAGTAAGAGTCCAATGTGGCTCCAGTCACTTCCAGTATGAACCCAGTCACTCCCTGTATGATAGCATTTGCCCCCACTGTGGTCCCAGTTGCTCCCAGTGTCTTGGTTTGAAAGACAGGTGTCTGCCAAGGAAGGCAGGAGTCTCTCCTGAAATGGAAGGAAAAAAAATTGCAACCCCCTTCCCTCTGAATTATTATAATTTTGAAATTAAGGAGCTTTATAGGCAAAGATATGAGGAACAGGAATAACAGTTCTTTACTAATATATATCTATATGTGTATAACCAGTCAAACAAACAGCAATAGCTATGGCAGTAACAGCAAACAATCACAAACCCAGTCCCAGCCTTCTTGGCTGTCAGGCCGTTTCCCCTTGGGTGCAGTTCTGCTCTCAGCCAGCAGTGGCGCTGGCGGCTCCTGGTGAGCAGGGCAGGTGCGATGGTTCCCCCACGGCTGCAGGGGGCGCTCCGGAGCGAGCTCGGGGAGCACGCGGCACTGACGGCCTGGGATCCCGGGAAGGGATGGAACAAAGATTTCAAAAACCCCCTGGGCAGCCGATCCCGATGTCCAGCCGGACCCTCGGGAACAGCAGGCTGGAATGGCAGGCTGGAACGGCAGGCTGGAACAGCAGGGATGAGCACAAATCCTGCATGGCAGACAAGATGTATCAAAGTTCCGGAGCTGCGGTGGGAACCCCCGGAGGTCTCGGCAGGCAGGGAGAGCCGGGCTACAGAGCAGCGAAGGCTTGAAGCAATGGCAGCGGCAGGGCGGCCGCAGCCTGGCTCCCAGCGGGGCAGGGAAGGCGGGCTTGGGAATCCCGGGGTCTCTCCGGTAGAAGGAAAGCAGCCGAAGAAGCAGCCTCTCTCTCCGTCATCCAAAACGCCAGGGACTGACTGCCCACACAGCCAGGTGAAAAAAAGAGTAGCAAGATGCACCCCACCCCTATGGCCAGGTTTTCTGTTTTTCTTAAGCACCCAGTAATTTGTCCCCGTGGCAACATGGATGGGGAAAATTCCTTTAACAGAAGAAAACCCCAGGAGAACTCCCAAAACCCCAACATTCTGTTACAAGCTTCCTGCAGATTGTTCCATCTCTGCTCTCCATATGGAAAGATACAAAGATCCCTTTTGGTTCACACAGTTAAATGTCTGATGGGTCACACGGTGATACCTGTACAGATACACATCTGGAGAGAAAGCCAAACATCCATCGAACTCTCTCAACACCCACAGAGCCTGAACCAAACTCTACAAGGCCACGCAGCTTTACACAGAAATTCATACATCGATAAAACTGTACAACGGGATGCAGGTTTACACAGAAATTGATACACAGGAAAACACAACAATCTGTGCTGTGTGAATACACTGACTTCTGTATAAAAATGGCTCCACATGGCGGGAACCGATACAGAACTGTGCGATTACCAAAGGACCCATCGACACTTCCATACCCTTGGAACTAAAGACACAGGACTGTAGAGCTCTCCAACTCTGTACATTCCTGTCTGGGGGTGAGTTTATGATGTGTATCCCCTATCGCTGCTCTCTGCCCAGAAATCAATCCTGTGCCTTTCTGTGCCTTTAAACTGAGCCCGACGGGGGAGAGAGAAAAAACCGAGCAAACTTTTCAAAGCAGTTGTTCAAGGACACAGACACACACGCCTCTGTGTTCTGCTGCAGCAGCGAGAAGAGCGGAGGGAGCGCCCTGCTTGCTTTCCAGTCCGCTTTCGGCTCCTTTTCTCCAGAGGGAGATGGAGAGTTGAAGTTTGTTTTCCTGGGACTTGGGCTTTTTCCCTTCTTCACTTCTGGACTGTTTCAACATCAGAACACACCGGGAGAATTTTCCACCGAGGCCCTGGAGGACACCAACCCAGCTCCAAGGAGGAGGAGAGAGAGCACACCTACAGAAGGACTCTGAAATCTTCCCAGGTTTCTCTCCACAGCGAGAGGTTTTAGTATTCAGCATTATTATCCTTTTCCTGTGTGTTTGTTAAATAAATAGGTTCTCTTTCACTTTCCTCAGAGGAAAATATTTTTTTCCCAGACCTGGTGGGAGAGGGCTGGTTGTAACCTGCCTTCTGTCAGAGGATATTTTCCTGCAAATTTGTCCAAAGCAGCACACTAAAATAAGTCAGTATTTATTTTGAGGGAAAATGATTTCTAATGGCATTTTGAGGGTCAACAAATACAAAGATAATAATAAGGATAAATACAAAGAAATACAGAGAAAATACAAAGAGGTGAAAGAGGACAGGAGCTCACTGGACAGGTCCTTGGCAGCGCCCGGGCAGACCCTGCATGAATTTGGCTGCCTGAATGCAGCTCTTGCCTGGGCACCAGGGGTGGCCCCCTCTGCGTGTCTCTCCCAGCACCACAGGGATGCTCCTACCCCTTCCCTGGTGCCCCAGGGTTCTGCAAGTGCCTTCTGGGGCCACCCAGACACCTCCCTGGGCCTCTGGAGGCCCCATGGCATGGTGCAGACAGGGACTGAATCAAAGTTGCCTTGGAAGATGGAGGCAGGAGAATATTGCCCACGATCTTCTTTCCAGCTGCCCCACACTCCTGCAAATCCTGCTGGGACACTCAGGCTCTCCATTCCGGGGCTCTGGAGCTCCCATGCAAACCCATCCATCACTGTGTCCCCTCTCACGTGGATATCAAGAAAATGACACAGCAATATCTAGAAAATGTGAACTTGATTGATTTGACTGCTCTAAAATTCTACAACTCGAGGGTGACTGGAAGACTATGAGGTGACAATCTTATGCCTCCAAAAAGGGTCAACAGTTTGGAACTGGAACCCTCAGGGAAACTTCAGCTTCTGGGGGAAAAGGTGCCCTTCCTCCTCTCTCCCTTTGCTTTATACATCTGAGCTGGAGTCATATGGTTGGAACATCCCCTTGGCTGATTTGGGTCCGCTGGTCTGGCTGTGTCCCCTGCCAGGATCCTGCCCACTCCCATCCCCTCTGATGGGGGAAGGAATGGCAGAGGGACAGCGCTGCTGGGCAGTAGCCAGAACACCGCTCTATTATCAGCACCCGTCCAGCTACCAATGCAAAGCACAGCCCTGGAAGGCCCATGAACTTTCCCTCAGGCAGACCCAACACACGGGACTTGAGCTGCCAGCGGCCCAGGTCACCCTCTGCCAGCCCCGCTCCTTGGACCTTGTGTCCCCACAAGCAGACACAAAGTGTTTCTGCTGCTCCTCCTCCTGCGCAAATCCACAGAGAGCTGGGATTTTTCCAAGTCTCGTGTCTCTATTGTGCCGTATTCCCAAAGAAGCAGCAGCCCCTCCTGATGAACACGGCGAGTTGCACGGATGCTTGTCAGCTCCACTGCCTGCCTAGAAATCTGGAAACTGCTTCTAAATGCTGCTCCCTTCAGCTCTTGGGCACCGACTGACACAGAGCTGGGAAAAAAATGCCCTGGCTGCTGGCTGACAAGGTGAGTTCCGCCAGAGTCAGAGCTCTGTGGGAAATCTCTATCCATGCCTCTCCTTTGAATAGACCCTGACAGGGGGTGCGCAGGAATGTGTCCTGTATGGAAAGGAAGGAGTGTGCAAGCACCGTGACTGACACTTTCCCTCTCCATGTGCGTTCCACAGCTATGGGTACACAGACGTGATGGAAAGCCTGGTACAGCCAGAGCCTTCTGTCCCTGCAGAAGGGAGCGCGGCGGGTGGGGGCGGTTGGTGGGCAGCGAGTCCCGGACAGCGGGCGAGATCCGGCTCCACAGCTGCCAGGCCCCGCTAAGGCTTAATGCCGCCTCCTCGGCAACAGGAAAGGCCTTCAGCCTCGTCCCTGCCAAGAGGGGCGGTGCTGGCCTGGCCGCACAGCTCGTTTTCCCCACAGGTTGCAGGAGATGAGATCACAACGCTTGCAAACACCGACTGCGAGCCACAGCTCTGGGTGCTCACCATGAACCTCAGCTCTGCGAGCGCTGTCTGCCCCAGGCTCCAGGGGATGCACTGGGAGCCCGGCTGGGCTCTGCCCTGGGGCCATCTGTGGATGGTATCTTTTCAGCTTTATACCGGCTAGCGCTTGTATTTCAATGCCTTAGAAAGCCTCGAGCAGCCCAGAGAGGCAGCACAGGCGATCTAGCACCTTAATAGCTCTAAAATCGGTACCTGTATCAGCTGCAGAGCAAATACCATCAGCAGAAGCAAAGAGGGAGAAATATAGCTCCCTGCCCGCTCAATTCCCTGCAGTTAGAAGCCTTAAGAAAGAGAGAGACAACCACAGATGTTCACAGGAAGATAGCTGAGCTGAGAGAGGGCGGAGCCTCCCCTCGACTATCCTTTATTCGGAGAAGAGGGAAGGGGAGGACCTGGGGTGAGTGGCCAATCAGACACTGCTGAAGAGTTTGAGTTACATTTGGTTTTGCCCGCGCTTCGAACAAAGGAGCTCGGAGCACGTGGCCGGAGCACGTGTCTTTGGGAGGGGGAGGGGAAGTTCAGAACAGGCAGCAACAATTCCCTATTTTTTTTTCTTTAAAGCTGGGTTGTAACTCTTAGTAACTTAAAGTGCATAGAACAGTAACAGAACAACAGTGCAAAACATAACTGGAATCTATCGTCCCTACAACTTCGATAGTACCTAGGATGCCTTTAAACTAGTTCCCCAGCAAAACTCAGGGGGTTAGTTAGGACATCTATGGTATGGAGTATCAGGACGAAGACTTACAGAGTACAGTGCAAAAACCTGAGTGCAAAACAGTGCAACTTAACTCAAGGGATTAACATCAAAATCTGCAGCAAAGGGTTTACATGAGGGTGCAAAATTAGGATCCTTTTTACGGCGTCTCTTCCAGGAGGCAGTTTTAACCTCCTTAATTTTTGAGGAAGTGACATAAGGCTTTACCCATTTCCCTGGGATCCATCTCAGTCCTTGAGGGGTAGATACACTGGCATACCCACGTCCCCAAGTTACAAGTTTGTATGGTCCTTGGATTTTCTGAGTCTCTGGGTCCCGGATCAGGACTTCTGGATTCTCCTTCAGTTTCTGTCTCCCGGTGTTCTGGAAATGACGATAGATGGGAGGGTTTGGATCCTCAAAGGTGCCATTCAGGAAGTTTATGGTAAACAGTGCTTTGCTGAGTCTGAGGACAGGTGAATTGAGTTTGGTGGTCCCTGATTGTTGTAGCAGCATTCGCTTGAGGGTTTGATGGGCACGTTCAACAATGCCTTGTCCGGTTGGGGAGTGAGGAATACCTGTAACATGTCGAAATCCCCACTGCTGACGGAAGTTTTTAAACTCCTGAGAGGTGTAGGCAGGTCCTTTATCAGTTTTTATCTCCTCAGGTATACCGAGCACAGCAAAAGCTTGGACAAGATGTTTTTCAACGTCCCTAGCTTTTTCGCCTGCATGTGCAGAGGCATACATAGCACCAGAGAAGGTATCAATAGAAACATGAACGTACTTTAATCTCCCAAATTCAGGGAAATGTGTGACGTCCATCTGCCACACTTCACCGCTATTAATGCCTCTGGGATTGACTCCCATGCCCAGTGATGGAAGCTGTAGCTTCTGGCAGTTGGGACATGTTGCCACTATTGCTTTTGCCTGCGTCCGTGACAGATGGAACATGCGGATGAGAGCAGGAATATTTTGATGGTACATAGCATGGCTCAGTTTTGCCTGTTCGAAAACTTGGGGGAGCTTTGGTAAGTCGGCTGATAGAACTATGTCTGCTGGCATAGCCAGAGCATCAGCTCTACGATTACCTTCCGCAATAAATCCTGGCAAGTTTGTATGTGACCTCACATGCATGACAAAATAGGGATGCTCTCTGTGGGAAACCAGATAAATTAATTTTGAGAGTAAATCATAAATTTTTTTGTTTGAGATTTCTTTTAGGAGAGCATGCTCAGCTCTAACAGTTACTCCAGCTACATATGCTGAGTCTGTGACCAAATTAAAGGGTTCTTTGAACCTCTCAAATGCTCTAATGACAGCTGCTAATTCAGCTACTTGTGGTGATCCTTGGATTACCTTTATGTCAGATTCCCACTTTTGTGTCTTTGAATTTCTCCACGTGACCACGGACTTCTTACTTTTCCCTGATGCATCAGTAAAAACAGTAATCGCATCGAGGGGTTTTCTGCTTTGTATCTCTCGAGGGATGAAAGAGAATGCCAGATTAAACATTTCATGTTTTGGGTAATGATTTGAGATTTGGCCTGAGTAACTATCTAATGCAAATTGTAAATTTATATTATTTTGGAGTAGGTGATCTAATGTGTCTGTTGTTACCGGTAAGTAGATGCATGCAAAGTCACATCCTGCCAGGGTGCGGAGCCTTGCTCTACCCTTCATGATAATTTTTGCTATTAATTCTTGTGGCTGTGTGATGGTTTTAGGAGGCTGGAGTGGAAGGAAAACCCATTCAATTATGATGAGGTGGTCCTTCTGCTCTTTGTCCCACTGAAATATGAGGCCGTGAAAGCGTGGTGCCTTCCCTAGAATGACAAGCTTAAAGGGTAGGGAGGGCTGATACCTGTGTGCTTGCCTGGTGGAAATGAGCTCTTGTATCTTTCTGAGAGACTGCCTTGCCTCTTCTGTCAGGGATCTGGGGGATGCTGGACCGCCTTCCCCTTTTACTAGGTTTGCAATAGGAGCTACATCCTCTGTGGTGAGTCCTAACCAGCGCCTTAAATACTTCAGTGTCCCACAGATCTGTTGCACTTCCTCTAATGTTTTTGGGTTATTATTAATGGTGACGGGTGTTGGGGTGATAGAGGTTTCTGTGATTTTGAGTCCGAGGTATTTCCAAGGGCTTGTTCTCTGCATTTTTTCAGGTTGTAATTCAAAGCCCTTGGCCTCTAGGGCCTCAATCACCATGTTAAGTGTCTGCTCAAGATACTGATTATTGGGAGCACACACCAGCACATCATCCATGTAATGTAGGATGATGGCTTTCTCTGCTTTGGCGCGGATGGGAGATAGAATTTTAGCAATGTACTCTTGGCAGAGAGTTGGGGAATTTTTCATACCTTGGGGAAGCACAAGCCAATGGTAACGTTCCATGGGGGTTTCATGATTAAGAGAGGGTACAGAAAATGCAAATCGAGGGGCATCTGCAGGATGGAGTGGAATATGAAAAAAGCAATCCTTAATGTCAAGAACAGCTAAATGCCAATGTTGTGGGAGCATTGAAGGTGATGGCATACCTGGTTGAAGGGGTCCCATGTCTTCAATAACTTTATTAACTTCTCTAAGATCTTGGAGTAGCCTATATTTGTTCTTTCCCGGTTTTTTTATTACAAACACGGGTGTGTTCCATGGGCTGTTAGTTGGAACTATATTTCCTTTAGCCAATTGTTCAGCTACTAATGTTTTGAGTGCCTCTAAGTTTTCTTTTTTTAAAGACCACTGTTTAACTTGCACGGGTTCATCTGTTTTCCAAGTTAATTTTTGTGGATGGCACTCTGCTTCAGTGGCCTGCAAGAGAAAATTTTGATATCTAGGGCTGATATCAATTTTTGTTCCCCACTGAGACATGGCATCCCTTCCCCACAGGGTGAATTTGGTGTCCAGGACATACGGACGAAGAGTTGCTATTTGTCCTTCAGGACCTTCAATTTGGATGGTGTATTTGGATTGCTTTGCAATTTGGGTACCTCCAATCCCTTGTATGATGCCCTGAGATTGCAATTCCCATTGCTCAGGCCACTTATCAAATGGAATGACAGTCACATCAGCACCTGTGTCTATCATTCCCATTATACTGATTTTTTGTGATTTGTGACGGAGCTTACATTCTATTATAGGTTTGTCATTTCCCAAAACCTCAGTCCAACAGATGGCTGGGATATGACCATCTGTGGGCAGGTATTTGGGCAGTGGAATGGCCTGTGCAATGACTTGACCCTTTTGCATAAAGTACGGCGGATATATACATTGTACCATTACGTTAGAACACCCATTCTGATCCACTTTCATGAGTGTGGGTGTAACCTCTATCCCAGCAGGTGTTACCCGAGTGTCCCCAATAACAAAAGGGTATGTAAAGTCTTGCATGTGGTCCACATTCTGGAATGAGATAGGTATTGCAGTCTGTTTGTTGTTGTTGAAATGGTGTGTTTTGGCACAGGTTACCTTAAACCTTAGTCCAGAAGTCCAAGTTGCATTGTCTGCAGCTCTATTTTTGTCTGAACGCGGAGCTGTTAGGACGCGTCGAGTTGCTGGTTTCCCTGCTGTTGACCTGGGGAAACAGTCTTTGGAGAGTTTTTATCAGCAGTTATAATGGCTCTGCAATTGCGAGCTACATGTCCCTTTTTCTGACAACGATAGCATATAAGGTTACCACGCGATTGAGTTTCTCCTGTACCCATAGCATTCTCCACAACTTCCCCAACCATCCCCACTTTTTTTAAAAGGGGAGCAGCTGTGTTCAGCTGCACCTTCTTTGTACAGACTTCGAGGATGGATTCAACAGTAGGAGGAGGATGAAGAGGGAGAGTGAGGATGACTTGTTTGCAAGCATCATTGGTATTCACTTGGAGAAGTTCGAGTAGGAGCGCTTGTCGGAGGTCAGGATTAGGGACCTGAGAAGAGACAGCTTCGCACAAACGGTTATAAAAGTGAATAATATTTTCATGTGGCAATTGCTTGATGGTGGTATAATGAGAGTTAGGAGTTTGAGATGGTAATAATGTTAAGGCCTTTTCAGCAGCACGTGTGATTTCAGTAAGAACTGGACGAGGGATAAGCATTGCTTGTTTTTGAGGATTTGCCATATTATTGTCACCAGATAAAAGGTCTAATGTGATATAATTATTCTCAAGGTCCAGGTAATTATCTGGAGTTTGCCACAAAATTTTTAGTAAATCAGATAAAATTATTTTCCATTGCTTTTTCCACATCATAAAATCACCAGGCGTGAGAAGAGTTTGCATCAATGTAAGTAAGTCATGAGGTACTAGTAAGTGAGTTGCAAAAGTAGCACTTAAAAGGCTCTTAAAATAATTACTATGCATTCCAAACTCCTTAATGGCCTTGCACAAATCCTTAATATTAGAGTAAGGTAAGGGTTTCCAGTCAGGGTTTGCTACATTGCTAGTAGGAGAGAGTGTAGTAGAAGCAGTTGGAGTTACTTCCTGGTAGCCATGGGTTCCCGGATTTAAAGAGGTATTTACAGGATTGTGGGAACCAGGGACGGGACAAGAGGAAGCAGGGGCGGGGAGTGGAGGCGCAGGGGCGGGGAGTGGAGGCGCGGACACGGCCGGAGGAGGGGAGGGGTTGGGGGCGGGGTTGTGGGAGGCAGGGGCGGTACTTGAGCCATGGGCGGGCACAGAGGGAGGGGTGAAACACGACGCTGTGGGGGCGCGGTTAGGGGCGGGGTCAGATTGTGACGCGGGAGTGGGAGGGGATGGGGACAAGAAGGGGTTTGTGGGGTGGGGGAGAAAGGGATTGTGGGAGGTGTAGTTTGGAGAGGAAGGAACATCGCGGCCGCCATTATTGGAGACGAACAAACTCGAAGAAAAGGGGTTGGGGGGAGGGGTTTTTCCCCGGGCTGCGAGCACATGGCAATGGCTCTCCCTGGGAACAAAGAGATCAGGGGAGAAGGGGTTTTTTCGCGCGCTTGAAACATGAGGGCTAGAAACTGGGGACAAGGGAGTGGAGAAAAGGGGTTGGGAAGGTCCTGGGACGGGCTCCGGATTCCCGTCCGAGGCAGGATGCTGAGGAAACACGGGTGAGCCAGGAGGACGATAGCTCTCCTGTGCTAAAAAGCAGTCTGCTCGAGCTGTGTTTACCAGCGTAGGGGAAGAGGGGTCCGGGACAAAGGGGTTGGAAGAGGGTATAAGGGAATTAACAGGGGTATTTTGCAGAGGCTTTTCATGTACTGCCTTTTTCTCAGGCAAAGTATAACTTAGTAACAGGAGAGGAAAGAATTTTGAAACTGTTTCATCTCCTGCACGCCTAAGAGAGGAAAGTTTTCTGCCCACCTTATCCCAAAATTCAGGAGACCTTATGTCTTCGGAGGTAAGATTAGGAAAGTACTGAAAAAGCCATCCTACAAAAGATTGAACTAGATTTTTAGGGTATTTATGCCCAGTTAAGGAAAGGTAGCTTTGAACTTGGTGGTATATTTCTCTATGGTGTGCAGAAACTTCAGATCCCATTATGAAAGCAACACCACAAACCTCAACCCAACTCGCCCAAAGGAGAAAAAAAAGAGAAAGTTTGAACCGGCACCAGCTTAAGACAGGAGCCCCTAAACCAGCAGGGAAATACTCACCAGAAATCTGGATTTTACCACAGGAAAGCAGGTCCGGAGAAAGAAAACATGCGAGAAGGGTCTTCTGCTTTCAAGCCGTTCCCTCGCCACGTGGTGTGGGGGAGGTACAGGCTGAGCCTCTGGGCTCACTGTTACGCAAAAAGTAACAGCTCGCTACACAGAGCTGGCACAGCACGACGTGCAGAGCTAACTCCAGCAGACACACAGCTGCCGGGACACCCTGAAAGTCTCTCAGAACCGGAGTTCAGAGATAGCACGTTGGGCGCCAAATGTGGATGGTATCTTTTCAGCTTTATACCGGCTAGCGCTTGTATTTCAATGCCTTAGAAAGCCTCGAGCAGCCCAGAGAGGCAGCACAGGCGATCTAGCACCTTAATAGCTCTAAAATCGGTACCTGTATCAGCTGCAGAGCAAATACCATCAGCAGAAGCAAAGAGGGAGAAATATAGCTCCCTGCCCGCTCAATTCCCTGCAGTTAGAAGCCTTAAGAAAGAGAGAGACAACCACAGATGTTCACAGGAAGATAGCTGAGCTGAGAGAGGGCGGAGCCTCCCCTCGACTATCCTTTATTCGGAGAAGAGGGAAGGGGAGGACCTGGGGTGAGTGGCCAATCAGACACTGCTGAAGAGTTTGAGTTACATTTGGTTTTGCCCGCGCTTCGAACAAAGGAGCTCGGAGCACGTGGCCGGAGCACGTGTCTTTGGGAGGGGGAGGGGAAGTTCAGAACAGGCAGCAACAGCCATCCTCCAGGGACAGCTGCAAACAGGGAGCATTTGGTTGCCACAAAGAGCCAAGCCATGGCTGCAGGGAGCTGCTCCGGCTGTGGCCTGCACTGTTGTGTGCTGTGCTCTGGGGCTGCTGCTCCCCACAGAGGGGACTGCACTGGGGTGCCAGAGGAGACAGAGAAGCTCCAGCTTAAGCCTAACTGGGCTGGGTGGCTGGGCTGGGAAGGGTGGCGAGGGTCAAGGGCATTCACAGAGCTCATCCTGCTTTGTGAAGAATGAGGAAAAGGAAGTGGGAAGCCAGCAGTGAGCAGAGCTGAGGCCTGGAGAGCAGCTCTGAATGACCCCCAAATCTCACCAGACCTTTGAGACATTGCTGTTCTTCAGCCAGTGACAACACGAGTCCCTAAACCTGGGGCTCATTCTTCCTCATGGCCAGGGCCATCAAGGAAGGCTACAGTGCAATGGGGACTGCGGTGAGCTGGGAACTCACTGGGGGAAAGAGGGAGCACTTGTGGAGCAAAAGGCAGGTGGGGGAGAGAACTGTTCAGAGAAGGGCTGGGCTTCAGCTTGAGCAAGCTGAAAAATGGCATTGGGGGTCATCCCAGACTGATTTCATTTCAGAAGTTACTGAACAAGTTTGTTATTGGGGGGGTGTCATATTTTCCCCCGGAGGTGCACACTCTGCAAACTTGAGCTGCACTGCCGAGCTACTCAAGCACGTCTCTGCTGCAGGTCACGGCGTTTCTTCTTTGGCTTCTCGTGGCCCCGGGGCTGAGCCGCAGCAGAGCCTTGGTGGAGCCCAGAGCAGCCTCAGCATCCACAGAGCCCGGCTGCAAGGAGAGAAAGCAGAAAGCACCCGTCAGCTGAAGGCTCCCGTCCCCCTTGTCCCAGCCGCCCGCGGTGCCCAGGCCGTGCTGGCCGCGCTCAGGGCGCTGCCCAAAGCTGCCCAGCATTGCTGCCTCTGGCAGGAGAGCAGGAGGGCAGGACACGTGCCCAGCCTGCAGCCGGCCGTGGCACAGCCACCTCCTCAGCAGCTGCCCAGAGCAGGATGCCGCTGTGCTCGCTGCCGTCTCCCAAAAGCCCTTATCCCAGCCGTGCCAAGAGGACGGGCACCCACCTCACGCCTCCCGCCGCCAGAAGAAAAGCTGCTCCCAAACGGTGTCCTCAGCCCTTCTCCAAGGGCATGTCCCATCCATGCCACAGCTGCTCCCAAGCACTTTGCCATCCGGACCAGACAGCACCTAGAATGCTTCCTTTGGAAAAACAAACCATAAATCAATGAAAAGAGATTACAGACAAAAAGGGAAAACAAGGAAAAAGGTAAAAAATCTTCTCCCTGCTGGGCCTTGAGGAAGGTCCAAGCCTGCCATGCGAGGGAAAACCCCACCCACGGGCCAGGGCAGCCCACGCTTTCTGCCTTCCCCCTGCACTGCCCCCAAAAGTCATGCTGAGCCCAAAGCAAACAAGGGCACTGGAGCAGCCCAAGCCCTTCCTTGCCTGCAGAGCAAAGCAGCCCATGCACAGCTTCTGGTGTCCAACCTCTGCTCCCACCATGGGGCTTTGTTTGTGTCGGGCTGGCTGCCCCAGCCCCAGCCCCAGCGCGGGCCACGGTGGGTGCTGGGGGCTGTTGGCAGGGCCAGGAGCAGACTCCCAGTTCAAAACCAGCCCAGCCCATCCCCCCAGCCCTGCCAAAAAGCAGCTTGGCAGCCGACTGAAGAATTGGTTGCATCCGCCCCAGCAAAGGGGGAAACCTTTGCTTCCCGGCCAGGCTGTGCAATGCACAAATCTGGGAGCATCCCCCTGCGTGTGGACTCATCTGCAAATTCGCTGTGGAGCCTGGCTTTGGAGAAGGTGCCACAATTGAAGTCCATCATCTTCAGCTTGCCAGGTGGAGGAAGAGCTTGTCATCCTTGATGTCACCCTCCATGTCTCCAGCAGCAGCAGCCACACCTGCCACAGCTTCTCCAGGGGCTCCTTCTTCCCTGGGGCTGGAGCAGGCTGTCAGTGCTCTGCCCAGGGCCCCGGCTGTCGCTGAAGCAGAACAAGCAAAAGCAGCTGGCATGGGGGCCACCAGTGCTGGGAAGAGCAGCTCAGCTCCAGCAGCAGGGCTGCGCGTGCCCAGCTGAGGAGCCCTGCGCAGCGATTCAGGCAGGACAAAATCTCTGCCTTTCTTTGCTGCTTCCTGCCAAGGCGCGTGTGCAGCTGGAACTTACCGGCTCCCTGGGTCAAAGCGTGCACGTGGCTCTCTCCCTTCTCCTATGGCATGTGAATATCCTGCATCCAAGGATCACAGGACAGGTCTTCTAATGAGGGCCTTTCCGAGGAGAGCACGGTTAAACACCGTCGGATGAGATCCTGGCACTCTGCGGAGAGAAAGCAGAAAGCGCCAGTCAGTTGCAGAAGGCTCCTGTCCGCTTTGCCCCACTCTTGCCATGGCCAGGCCGTGCTGCGTGTGCTCAGGGCTGTGCCTAAACTTTGCCATCAATTCTTTCTTTTGGAGAGCAGGAGAGCAGGACATTGCCACCTGCTCAGCAGCTGCCAGTGCGGGATGCTCCTGAGCCCGCTGCTGTCTCCCAGCACTGCTATTCCCCCCGTGCTGCAGAGACGAGGATCCACCTGGAGAGAGCCGTCGTGGGAGCGAGAGCCGGCCCCAGGTGCTGTGCCAGCCCCTCCTGAAAGGGTGCTCCCCGCAGACCATCTGGTGCAGCACGATGCCCAGGGACCAGACGGTCGCTGCCTCGCCGTGGTACCAGCCTAACAGGGTCCATTCCGGGGGGCTGTAGGACGGTGTTCCTATGGAATAGAGGTGGAGTTCTTCAGGGGGACGCTGCCTGCTCCCAGAGCCTCGCCCCAGCATCCCTGGGCATGCGGGGGCCGCAGCAGCGGCACGCGGCGTGACCCGCTGCCCTCTTGCCAGCACCTGGGACTTGCGTACAAACTGGGGGTTGGAAAAGAAGCCGCTGGTGTCGCAAGAGGGCAGCGGAAGCCCTGGCAAGGCCCGAGCATTCCATGCAAAGGAAAAACCCACTTGGTGCTGGGGAAAAACCACGCTTTCATCCTCCCTGCCTGCACTGCCCCAGAAACCATTCTTAAGCCAAGGCAAGCACGGGCAGCAGAGCAGTCCGAGCCCTGTCTCGCCTGCACACCAAACGGGCTGGAGCACAGGTTCTGGGCCCCCCTCTCTGCTACTCCCACCCACGGGTGTTTCTGTGACGCTGGCTGCCCCAGCCCCAGCGCCAGTCCTGGGCAGAGTGGCTGGCGAAGGCTGCCAGCAAGGCTGGAAAATAGCCCTTCAGCCAGCGCCGCTCAAAAGCAGCTCAGCTGAAGACTCCGGCTGCCATGACTGGCAGCAAAAGGGAGAATCCCCCCTGCCACAGCTGGCTTTGGGCTGTGAGATGTTGGGCCGTGAGATGTTGGGCTGTGAGATGCCGCTACCAGGAGCCTCCCCCTGCGTGGGCTCACCTGCAAAGCTGGTGTAGGCTGCGGCTTGCAGGTAGGTGCCACAGCCAAAGTCGATGAGTTTGGCCTGCCCGGTTGCCAGGTCAACCAGGATGTTCTCCGGTTTGATGTCCCGGTGCAGGACCCCGCAGCTGGTGCAGTGCCGCACGGCCTCCAGCACCTGGCGGAACAGGTGCCGCGCCACCTCCTCGCACAGGAAGCCCCGTGCCCAAATGAAGTGAAGGAGGTCCTGAGACCGCTCCGGGCGCTCCAGCACCATCACCACGTTGTTGGGGAGCTCCAGCCACTCGTGGAGCTGGACGATGCCAGGGAAGCCAGCGGACACCTTGTCCAGCAGCACGATCTCCAGTGGTGCTCGGGTGCCGTCGGGCTGTGGGAGGAGCACGGTGCTGTCAGCGGAGCTGATGCCGTGCCGGGGCTCGGGAAGCCCTCAGCCAGCCGGGGACGCTCTGCGCGCTCCGCTGGCCCCACGGCCGCTCTCCCTCGAAGTGTTCTGGCGGCTTCCACCCTGCCGGGCCTCGGCTCATCCCCGCCCGTCGCGCCCCGGCTTCTCCCGCTGCCCCTCGCTCACTCACCAGCTCGCCCCAATGGCCGATGCGGTTCCGCGGCACCCGTTTGATGGCCACCTGCAAGGCAAGGGGAGCAGCGGGCTGAGCTCGCCGCCCGCCGTGCCCAGCCCCATGCTCCTTCTCCTCCTCCTTTGCCCCCCGCCTCCTGCGCCCGCCGCCGGCCCCGCCACTCACCGGGGCGCCGTCCGAGAGCCGCGTGGCCGCGAAGACGCTGCCGAAGCCGCCGCGCCCCAGCAGCGAACCCAGCCGGTAGCGCTCCTTCAGGCCCTGCTGCGCCTTCCGTGCCCGCGAGACGCGGCCGTCAGCGCTCGGCCCGGGGCCAGGAACGGCCCCCGAGCGCCGCTCAACCGCCCCGGGCCGGCCATCCCCACATGGGGGCTCTTTTGGAGGGGCCACCGGCGGCTCGGGGCCGGCGGCCGCGCTCAAGAGCGGCGGAGCTCGGAGCGGGGAAGACGCTGCGGAGGCGGCGGGAGCGGCCGCGCCGCCTGTGTCCCCGGCGGGCCCCGGGAGGAGCCGAGGCCGGGACCGGGGCCGGGGCCGGGGCCGGGGTAGGGGTCGGGCCAGCCGGAGCCAGGGGCTGGCGATGCTGCCCAGGAGCCAGGCACTGATGCCCGCCCAGCAGCGCCACAGCCAGGACGGCGAGAGCCGGGCGGAGGCGGGACCGCGGGGGGACGCCCGGGGGCGGGGAGGGGGCAGCCCCGCCCGGGGCCGGGGGCGGGCCGGGGGCATGGCCCGGCCGGGCCTGGGGAGAGGGAGGCCGCGGGAGGGGGGGTTGGGGAACGAAAGGGAGAGCGGGAGAGGGTGCGAGACACTGGGAGAGGGAGAGGAGGAGCAGGAGAAGGGACGCAGAGGGTTCGTGGACTCGCTGCTTTTGTGCTGCTGCCGCTGCTGCCGCTGCTGCTGCTGCTGCCGCTGCTGCCGCTGCTGCCGCTGAAGCGCTGGGAGCGTTTGTCCGCGTGTCCGTGTGTCCGGTGCCCGTGTGTCCGTTCTCCCCCGCGCGCCCCACGGCCGAGCCCCGCGCGCCCCGGGGCAGCACGGGCCGCTCCGCTCCGGGGCCGAGGCGGAGTCCCGGAGCATCTCTTCCTCCCGCAGCCACACCAAACCCGCTCGGCCATTGGGAGCAGTTTTGCACACGTTTCCCTTTGAAGGGCTCCTCTCTACCCCCATTTCCAAGGAGTCTCCCTGGGGTTTTGGCACCTGCAGCGACAGGGCAGCGATTGGGCTTCAAAGTGCAAGAAAGACATGGAGGGGCTGGAGCACGTCCAGAGATGGGAATGGAGCTGGGGAAGGCTCTGGAGGACTTCTGAGGGGCAGCTGAGGGATCTGAGGGGGCTGAGCCTGGAGGAAAGGAGGCTCAGGGGGGACCTGGCTCTCTCCAAGTCCCTGACAGGAGGGGGCAGCCAGGAGGGGTGGGGCTCTGCTGCCAAGGGAAAGCACGAGAGGAAATGGGCTCGGGGGAACTCTTGGGGTGGATGATGGGGAAATTCTCATCCTCCGTGTCTCGACAAAGGGGGAGGGGGGCAGGGGTGGGGCACGACCTAGGGACACGGGGGTGGTGACGCTGGGCTGGGGACACGGGAAAGGGCACGGGAAGCCAAAGCCCCGCTGAGCGCTGGCGCTGGGCTGGCACGGGGTGAGCCGGCAGCAGGGCCCCGCAGCCCTGAGGGACTCGCCTTGACGGCTGGGGAGTATTGATCCCGGTCTCTAAAAAATGAGACTCAATAAAATATCATTAAAAGGTGCCTCCTTCTCCTTCTCCTTCTCCTCCTCTCCCATCCTTTCTCCTGCTCCCCCCGGGCCCAGCGCCCACCCTTGGCCCCCCGTTTTCCCAGCGCGGTCGCATCCCGCGGGAGGAGCCGGGATGGAGCCGGGATGGAGCCGGGAGAGGTCGGGCTGGGGCAGGGCTGGGCTCTGGGCCCGGCCTGGGCGCCCCCCACGCGCCCCCTCCTCAAATTCCCCTGGCGGGGGGCGCTGGGAGCGAGGGGGGGCGCAGGCGGGGTCCGGGTGGGGAGCGCTGAGCGCTGCGGGTCTGCCTGGCAACTGGTGAGTCACCAGCGCCGCGCGCTCTGATTGGCTGAAGGTTGTTCAACGCCTTCTCTGATTATCTGATACTCGCGGGGGATTTTGGTTGGTCGTTGGGGGCTGTGGGGCGGCTTAGGGGGGGGTCTCTGCGCCTTTGGGGTTCGCTGGGTGCCGATTTGGGGTTCAGGTGCCTCCCAAGGGCCCCCCGGGGGGGGGGTGACACAGGGGTGACACACGGGGGTCCCCATTCTCGATCCATCCTGGGGCCGGTTCTGCCCCCTCCACTCTCGGTCCCCCCGCGGGATCCCCCAAAGTCCCTTCCCACTGTTTCCCAATAAACGGGACCGGGGCGAACTGGGAAGCCTTCCTGGAAACACTGGGAGCAGCCGGGCAGGGGCAGAGTGACAGCGGGGCTGGGGGGGACACACGACCCCCAAAATCAGCGCGGGGATGGAGCGGGGGGTCCTGGCCGGGCCCGAGGCCACGGGGAGGGGCTGCGGCCACCGGCGGCTCAGGAGCTCTGTGGGCAGAGCAAAGGGGGTGACACCGGGCTGGGGGGCCCCGGGGGAGCACAGAGCTCCAGGAGAGGGGGGACGCGACCCCCGGGCCCCTCCCATCACCTGCTTGTGCAGGTAGAAGCCGAGCCCCAGCGCCAGGAAGACGAAGGCCAACACGAAGCCCCCGATCCCCGTCAGCATCTTGGGGGGTGGGGGGGCAGCCTTGGGGGGGGAGGGGAACACAGATACAGGAAACGGCGGTGGCTGTCGGGAAGGGACCGGAAAGGACTGGGACAGAATGGGATGAACTGGGAGAGAATGGGACACCAGGATACACTGGGACCAGTGAATCAGGGGGATGGGGAGCAGAAGAATTTGTTTGTCAGGAGCAATGCATCTAGCTTGGTCAGCATAGCAGAGCAGGAAGAAAAGATAGGAGACCGCTGATAAGACCAGCGGGAGTCTCAGACAGACATCCTGCCTCATCCCAAAACTAGCTCAAACCAGTGCCAAAGCTTAAACCCAGGCCAAAGGTATAAAAGAGCATGCGCAGGAGAGAAAGGTGAAAAGTTCAGACGAGGAAGACTCCCCCTGACTTCATCAAAAGACCCTCGGAAGACCCCTACCACAACCACCAAACAACACTGCACAAGCGCTACGCGGATGTAAATGACTTTTGAGTTCACAATAAAACCAAGCGAGGCTAGGCGGGGCTAGGTGATGAATATGTATAAGTTTGTTAGGAAACTTAATGAATATGGAACTTGTAACCCAGTAAATACCGAGCTGAATGCAGCTGTCGGCACGCGTGATTTTGGAGGAGCGATCCCCCGTGCGTCCCAGCGCTGGAATAAAGCATACCCACCTACTTTACTACTTATTTAGTAGTGGAGTTCTGTCCGCTTTTCATTATAACTCAAGCTATATTAGCATCTTGTTACTTTGACCCCAGTTATAATGTTAACTAGTTAATATCTGCATAGAAAGGTTATTCTTAACATGTTTACACATCATTTACAAGCAGCAGTTTTTTCCTCCTAGTTGTAGAAAGAGGAGGGAGTGAGGACATGTAGAGAAAGACAACTTGACGGCACCAAGGTCAGTGGAAAGAAAGAGGGGCAGGAGATGCTCCCAGCGTCGGAGTCGAGATTTTCTCTGCAAGCCGTGCTGAGGACTGGGATAAAACAAACTGTCTCCCTGGGATCCATGAAGTCCACGGGGGGATGCAGAGATCCACTCCCAGCCCGTGGGAAAAGGTGCTCACAGCGGAGCGGCTGGGTGCTACAAAAGCTGTAATCCAGGGGGAGACCTGAACAGGGAGAGAGGGCTCCTGCTTCCAGAGATAGAGAAAGAGGGCTCTTGCTTCCAAACTGAAGCAGCTGATCCTTAAAAGACTACACCCCATGGACTAATGACCACACCTGCAGTTTTGGGAAGACCGTTTTGCCCGTGGGAGGGACTCACGTTACAGCAGGCTGGGAGGGATTGATACTCGTGAAATTAGAAACGCGCTGGAGAAGTGCACAGAGAACTGTCTCCTGTGGGAAGGAGCCCATGGCAGAGCAGAAGAAAGAGACTCCCCTCCCTGAGGGAACTGAAGAAAGATCTCGAGTGATGAACTGGCTTGAACACTCCCAGGCCCTGTCTCCCTGCGCTGTCGGAGGGAAAGAGGGAGGGGATGGAGAGGAAAAAAGGTGTTTGAAAGGCTTATTTTCTTCCTCATTATCCTACTCCGTTAATAATAAATTTACTTTATGCCTTTAAGTTTGAGCCTGTTTTGAACTTAGAATGTTTTTCTCCCAATCCTTATCTCAACTCATGAGCCCTTCGTGATGATTTTCATGGCTACCTGATATTTGAGACAGTGTCAAACCACGACAGTGGCCCTTGTGTTCCATGTGGCCCCTCTCTGTCACAAGTGACCCTTGGTTCCATGAGATTGTCACAATGGTCCCCATGTAGCCCTGAGGCTGCGCTGTCAGCTGTCACTATGGACGCTGGATTCCACAGGAGCTGGCAATGGCCCAGTGGCACCTGCGTCCTCTGAGGCCCCGCCTTGTCAGTGGAGCCGTGTTTCCATGAGATTCCATGTTGGCACAGGGGCCTGCTGAGTTCCATGAGGCTGCGTCGTGTCCCAATGGACAATCTCGCTGCCCTCAGCTCTGCGCTGCCATTGCCAGCCCTGCCCTGACCTCTGCCCAGCCTCACCCTCTGTGCCTTGGACACACACACATGCCCTGAGCTCATCCTCCCTCTGGGTGCTTCTCCTGCCCCAGCGCTGCCCTGGGAGGGTTCATTCCTCACAGGAGCTGCTGTGTTTGTACTGGTGCATTTTATAGCTCTGCTTCTGCCTCTCTGTCACTTGTGTCTCCACAGAGCTCTGCAGGGAGAAGATTCATGGAATGACAGAGGTGGGAAGAGCCCCCTGAGCCCCCTTGGCCAGGCTGTGGCTGGGCTGGAGTTGCCTTTGTCCAGAGCAGCCCCTGGGCTGCTGTGCTTGCCACTTGTGGCTGCAGCGGGCTTGGTCCCAGCCCAAGGCTTTGGCTGTCCCTGAGCAGGGCTGGCCCCGCATGAGGCGTCTCTGCAGCCCCCCCAAACCATGGGCTGGGGGTGGGCAAGTGTTCCCAAGGGCACAGGGAGGGGACAGCTGGGCTGGACTGACCCAAGGGATCTCCCATTCCATGGGACGTCAGGGTCAGCAATGGACTGGGGGAAAGGAAGGGGGCGAGAGGGTGTCTGGATTTTCTATATTGATCCATTTGTCTTCCAAGGCAGCCACTCCATGCACTGAATTCTTGCCTCCCTGTGGTTTCTTTGCTTCTGCATTTGGCCTTTGCTCTTTACTTCCTTTCCCTAACCATTAATCTCTCTTCATGGTGACTCACAGTTTTCTCAGCTTATTTTCTCCCGGTGCCTGGCTGGGGAGGGACAGTGCCAGAGACACTTGGTTGTCACTTGATGGACAGAGAGGTTTTACCACGGTCACCTTGCCCAAGCCTTCTCTTATGGGCACACCCAGAAGCGTCAGGGCTCTGTCGGGTGCCCACCCCTGAGCTGGGCTCATGCCCTGCTCACAGCCCCAGGGCTGCTCAGGGACACGAGTCCTTCCCTGGCACGCTCACAGACAGTTCATTGCAGCACGGGCAGGGGCTCCCTGGGCTCTGCTGCCGCTGCCAGAGCCTGGCAGGGAGCTCAGCCCTGCGGGTGTCACCCTGCCCTGCCCCTGCCCGAGGTGCCCCACGGCCGCAGGGATGGGCACGGGGAGCTCTGTGCACAGGAGCTCATCCCAGCCCCGCATCCAGGGGGTTCCCAGGGGACGGCACTCTCTGGGAACTCCAGGAACAGCTGAAGGTGTTTGTGCTCGCTGGGTTTATGTCCCCCCCCCCACACAGGGTGTTCAGGGCTGTGTCTTGTCTGTGCACTGCAAACACGGAGCCCTGACCCGGTCCCTGGATGTCCCTCCATGGAGGGAAGAACAACCTCTGTGAGCTGGGCAGAGAGGCCCCTGCTGGCAGCGGCGCTGGCTTTGCCAGGGCACTGCTGGGTGCCCCCACCCTGAGCACTGCCACCCTTTGCTGCTCAGGGCTGGTTTCCTCTCCAGGGTGCTGCGTTGGGCACATCCTGGAGACAAAATTGGGAAGGAGATTGAAGCTTTCAGGCCCTGCACTGGGGAGATGCCCTCGCATGATGGAAATGCTGCTGCAGAGCCCAGCTCTGTCCCAGCAGTGCCCACGGCCTGTCCCTGCCTGCAGTCCCTGGGCAGTCACACAGCAGGACTGGGACCCAGCTGACAGAGCCCTGAGGCCTGAAACCAACACAGGGGCTCTGCAGGGGAGTGTGGAAGGGAAGGAAGAGGAGTTACGGAGGAGAAGTCCTGGGGCTCCCTGGCAGTGCTCTCCTGCTGGGACTCTTTTCTCCCCCAGCTCTGCCCAGAGGCACCGACCCTGCAGCTCCAGAGAAGTCAGGGAGGAAAGATGTCAGGGAAACAAGACAACACAGGCTTCTTTCTTTTGTTCCAGCACACACATACTGTAGTGCAGCTCCCCGTTTCTACAGTCTCTGGGTCACACTGGAAAGGCAAATACCAAATTAAAAATGGAACAGACAAAGATTTTTGTGTGAACAAATTCACAGCAGCGTAACACCTGTGTCAGCAGCAACAAACACAGGACACAGAGTGGGCATTAATGAGTCACATCAGAGCAGCTCTGCAGGAGAATGAGAGTTTATTGCTGCTGAAAACCGGCCGTGATCCTTTTCCTCAGGGCATCCCTGAGCTCCTGCTTCCTCAGGCTGTAGATGAGGGGGTTCAGGGCTGGAGGCAGCACCGAGTACAGAACTGACACTGCCACATCCAGGGATGGGGAGGAGATGGAGGGGGGCTTCAGGTAGGAAAATATAACAGTGCTGAGGAACAGAGAGAGCATGGCCAGGTGAGGGAGGCACGTGGAAAAGGCTTTGTGCCGGCCCTGCTCAGAGGGGATCTTCAGCACGGCCCTGAAGATCTGCACATAGGAGAAAACAATGAACACAAAACAGCCAAATACCAAACAGACACTGACAGCGATGAGCCCAAGTTCCCTGAGGTAGGATTTGGAGCAGGAGAGCTTGAGGATGTGTGGGATTTCCCAGAAGAAGTGGCCCAGGCCATTGCCCTGGCACAGGGGCAGGGGAAATGTATTGGCCATGTGCATGAGAGTGTAGAGAAAGGCACTGGCCCAGGCAGCTGCTGCCATGTGGGCACAAGCTCTGCTGCCCAGGAGGGCCCCGTAGTGCAGGGCTTTGCAGATGGACACGTAGCGGTCGTAGCACATGATGAGGAGGAGGGAATACTCTGCTGAGATGAAGAACAGAAAGAAAAACACCTGAGCAGCACATGCTGAGTAGGAGAGGTGCCTGGTGCCCAGAGGGAATTGTGCATGGCCTTGGGGACAGTGGTGCAGATGGAGCCCAGGTCGCTGAGGGCCAGGCTGAGCAGGAAGAAGAACACGGGGCTGTGCAGGTGCTGGCCGCAGGCTCCGGCACTGATGATGAGGCCGTTGGCCAGGAGGGCAGCCAGGGAGATGCCCAGGAAGAGGCAGAAGTGCAGGAGCTGCAGCTGCCGCGTGTCTGCCAATGCCAGCAGGAGGAAGTGCCTGATGGAGCTGCTGTTGGACATTTCTGCACTCTGGACTGTTGGAAGAAGGCATTGACAAGCTGGGACAGATTCCCCTGAGTCAATCCTATGCTATTTTCTTAGGAATCCCCTCAAAACAACTTCTCCTCCTGTGACAGAACTTGGCTAAGCTTTTTGATTTCTGAGCTCAGGTTTGTGCTGCTGCCTCATCCTCAGCGTTGCTCTCAGCCTGAACACTGGGGGCCCAGAGGGAAAACAGGGCTCCCTGTGCCCCAGTGCAGTCGGACCTGCTGGTCCCCACACAGGTGCCCTTTGCTCATTTCACCTCCCTCTATTTCCTGGTGATTGTACTTAAAATGGGCTTGAAAAATAAAGTGACTTTTTGAAGGCCCCAATTTCAAAACCATTGCTCTAAACCCTTCTTCCTTTCCCTGTGCAGCTGTGGTTGCTCTGGCTCTCTGCTGCCTGCAGTTGTGCCTCCTGGCAGCTGTTTCTCTGGGTCCAAGGCTTGTCCCTGCCAGTGCTGCCAGAGCCCAGCCCAGCCCTGGGGGCTCAGCTCTGCCCTGCAGAGCCCTCCCAGCACAGGGCACTGCCCAGGGGCATCTCCCTGGCAGCAGGGCCTGAAGGGCAGCTCAGACAAAGGGAGATGCTGCAAGCCAAGGTGCTGCTGGTGCTGTCTGCAGGCAGAGGAGTGTGAGGAGGCACTTCCTGAGGGAGATCTGAGGCAGAGCTGCTGATCCCCAGGGCAGCAGTGCAGGAGTCTCAGTGACACAGACAAACCTGAGAGCCCCTTTCCCTTCCCTTGAGGAGAAAGCTGAGAGCAGCTCTGGCCATGCAGCACCACCTCCCCAGCAGGAGGAGTCTGCCCTGAGGGGGGCCGCTCCTTCCACCTCCAACTCCTCCCCACAGCCCATGGGGAGCTCCCAGGCAGGCTGAGAGCTGCCCCTGGCAGGTGGCAGATGCCCTGGCCTGGCAAAGAGCCCTCAGGGCTGCAGGAGCTGCTCTGCAGGACAGCCCTGGGCACCCCTGGCTCCTGCCCACCTTCAGAGCCTGCAGCCGGCCCTGGCAGCAGGAGCCGTCCTGCCCTGTCCCTCTGACAGTGCCCAGGGCAGCCCCGCTCTGCAGCACATCCTCCCCCAAGGCAGGAACGGCAGCAGAGCCATCCTCACAGCCATGGCAGCCGTGTCATGGGCCAGCTCTAGAGGATCCCTGCAGCCAGAGACTCACTGTGTCCCACGCTGTGAAGGTTTCTCCACGAATGAGTTCAGAGCTGTCCTTCCAGCTGCTTTAGCTAGCTCTCTGCTCACTCCTCCCAGGTACCTGCAGGCAGTGCCCTCAGCCCTGCTGGGCAGGCAGAGGAGCTGCTCCTCAGCAGAGCTGCCTCTTTGAAGCTCTCGCTGGTTGCCAGGAGCTTGAGAGTTCCCTCTGTGCCAGGAGCCCGGCCCAGCTCAGCAGCACAGCAGCAGCACAAGGACTTTAATGACCCTCTCAGGCCTTTGGTGTTGTTCACATCAGACTCAGTCCCTCAGAGCGTCTTCAAAAAACTTCTCAAGAACTCAAAGATTCAAAGTCCAAAGTTTCTTGAACTTTTAATGGGTCCCATCAGGACACGACTCACGTGAAAGTGTCCCCAGGTTCCAGTGAGAGCAGAACTCTGGAGGCAGCGATGGCAGGTGGGGACAAGCAAGGGAAAGGTGTCTCTGGTGCTGAGCAAACCTGGCTGTGTTCCCTGAGTGCAAAGGGCCAAGGCCTGAGCCCCAGCCCCTGGCAAGGCAGATCCTGTCCCTCCCTCAGTGCTCAGGGCTCTTGCCGGGGCACTGGGAAGTGGGGATGGGCAGTGCCCAGGGCAGCACCATGGGGCGGCCCCTGCCAGGCTGCTGGGCAGGGACAAGGAGGCACTGAGGCCCCAGGGCTGCAAGGGTCACTTGTCTCCTGCTGGCCTCAGGGCCAGGGCCAGCAGCCGTGGCCAAAGGGCTGCACAAGTTGGCTCTGTCAGGGCCTTGCAGCTGCTGCCCATCCCTCTGCCCTCTGCAGCCCAGGCTGTGCCACGCTGTCCCTGCCCTGCGCCTCTGTCCCTGCAGGCTGTCCTCATCCCCCCGGCTGCCCCACCTGGCTGGCCCCTTCCTTTGCCGGCAGCTCTGCGTCCTGCCTGCCTCTACCTGGGCACACAAAGCCTTGGGCTGCTCCAGGCTCCTTCTGGGGGACGTGTTGCACCCCAGCCCTGCCTGGGAGGGAAATTCCTTTCTCCTGGTGTCCACTCTGGACCTCCCCAGCTGCCCTGTCACAAAGGCCCCTCGGTTCTTTGGGGCCCAGCAGTGCCACAGTGGCCCCTTGGCTCCATGGAACGCCACAGGGTCACAATGGTTCCCTTGGTGCCACCAGCCCTGCAGGGTCACAACGGCCCCTGGGTTCCACGAGGCCACGCGGGGTCACAGTGGTCTCCAGAGGAAGGGCAGCACCGAGCCCCAGGGTTTCAGGGGCAGATGAGACACAGCCACCAGAGGCCAAGGCCAGCCACATCTGTCTGTCCTGGCAGGTTTGTCTGGGAGCAGCCCTTGGATATTGGGAATTTGGGAGGTGGAATCCCAATTTTGGCCATGGGCACCTTGTTGAGAAGGATGGGTTTATTCCACATGAAAGTAAAGCACAAAGTCCAAGAGTTTAGGAAGAAGATGAGAGGTGGCCACCATGGGTGAGGGCAGCCAGACCTGTCTCTCATGGCAGCTTTTGTCTGGGAGCAATCCTTGGATAGACAGAATTTGGGAGGTAGAATTTCAGTTTTGGCCATGGGAGCCTGGATGAGAAGGACGGTTCTTTTCCTTAGGAAGGAAAGCACGAAGCCCCAGGAGCCCCAGGGCTCCTGAGCCAGCCCCTGCTGCCCCGGGAGGGAATTTGGGGAGGGGGCAGAGGGGGTGCGCAGCCCCTGCCGGGGGATGACCCCGGCCCAGCGCCCTTCGTTCAGCACCGAGCTGGGCGTGGGGCCGCAGGAGGAAGAGGCCGATGGGAAGCAGATCCTGCAGGGGAGACAGGGCTTGGGCTCAGGGCAAGGTTCTGCCCTGCACACCTGGCTCAGGTGTGAGCCTGCCCCAGGAAGGGAGCGGGACATTCCCATCCCCACGGATCAGGGCTGGGAGCAGCACTGGGACCAGGGACATGGAAATACTGGGAGCCACTGGGACCGCACTGAGGGGTGAATTATCCCCCCCAGCACCTTTCCAGGCCGCCCTGTGACCTGAGAAATGCTCGCTGGGCCTCAGCCTTGGCCAAGAGCCCCCGGGCTCAGCTGCTCTGAGCTCAGGCGCTGCCGGCTCCCGCAGCCCGCCCAGGGCCGCCCTGCCCGTGCCGGGGCTGTGCTGGAATTCTCTGCTGCTGCTGGGCCACTCGGGGGGTCTGGCCCAGCAGGAAAGGTGACCTTGAGCCAGGAGCTTTCCTTGGCCGCAGCAAAGCCTCAGCATGGAAAGACCTTCCCAGCGCTGTGCCCTGGGCCGGGAGGGATTGTGCCACCAGAGCTGTCCCTCCATTTCTTCTGCCAGGCAGCTCTAGGACATGGAAAGTGGAGAAGCCAGAGCTGCTTCTCAGCTTTTCACAGTCCTCCAGAGGAATCCTGTGTGGGAAGCAGCCTGGGAACAGGGTTGAGGTGCCAGGGCAGGGGAATTCAGAGCCCTTTCCTCCCCCGTGGGCTGAGGCTCTGGCCCTTGCCCTTTGCAATGGCCCTGCAGCTGCCAGAGGGGCCTTTTTGGCTCAGCTGAGAGCAGTCCTGCTGCAAGGCTGTCCTCGAGCTGCTTGGGCTGCACATGTGCCCAGGGAATGCTCATTGCTTGCAGTCTCAGGTGCTGTGCGTGTGCAGGTGTAACTACTGCAGGAGGGAACAGCTCTGCTGGGGGGAGTTCTCTTTTTCTTGGTGGTTTTTCTGTTGAATGAACGTTCCCTGCCAGCTCTTCCCTGCAGAGCTCTGTAGCTGTATGTGCCACTTGTCTGTGGCACTGTGGCTCAGGAGGTGGCCAAGGGGAGCTTGGCCGAGGTGTGGGCAGAGGAATGGCCATCAGGCCAGGCTGGGGGGTCAGCGGCCGGTCAGTTGCGTTGGGTGGCCGCGGCTCTGGACGCTTGTGTGGGAGCGTGTGCAGGGCTGGAAGGCTGGGGCTGCCGCCGCTGTGTCGCAGAGCCGGGAAGGCCGGGGCTGGCCCGGCCCTGGCCCGGCCCCGCCAGTTCTGCCAGCTGCCGGCGGGGACACAAAGGGCAGCTCCGAGCTGCGGCCGCTGCGCTGCGGCCGCACAAACGCAGCGCCCGCAGAGCTCCAGGGCAAGGTGCTGGCCCTGGCTCGGGGCTGGGCCGGGGCCAGCGGCAGAAAATCAACTTGCAGCTCGGGCCCCGCAGCAGGGAGGAGCAGCAATTGCTGGGGGAGAGAGACTCTTGCCAAGGGCCTGCGGGGCCGGGCCCCAGGGAACGGCTTCCCGCTGCCCGAGGGCAGGCTGAGATGGGATGTGGGGCAGCAATGGTTCCCTGGCAGGGCGCTCAGGGCCTGGCACAGGCTGGCCCGAGAAGCTGCGGCTGCCCCCGCATCCCTGCAAGTGTCCCAGGCCGGCTCGGCCATTGGGGCTTCCTGCCCAGGAGGGCTGGGCTGGGCTGGGGCTGCTGAGGGCGGGATGGGCTCTGGCTGAGCCAGCTGAAGGCTGCGCATGATGAGGCCGGGGGGACCCCGTTGCTGAGTGGGTTCTGGGGTATCCCACATTCCTGAAGGGATTTTAGGGTATGTCCCATTCCTGAGGCATTTTTGGGGTGCCCCCCAATGCTTAGGGAGGGGTTCTGAGAGGGGGGCTCTGGTGCTTGGAAGGGGGACCTATTGTCAGGGAGCCGGGGAGCCCATTTTGGGAAGGATGCTGCTGTTTCTGGCAATGTTGAGAGGTTCTGAATGGGCTGTGGGGCCCTGGCTCTCATTTTGGGACTTGAGGTGAGCCCATGGGCACAGCAAGGGCTGAGGAGAGGTTCCAAGCTCCCATTTGGGATGGAGGGATTGAGCGGGTGCCTCCAATAAACTCAATCCCAGCCCCAATGTGTCGATGGCAGCCCCAAATGGCTTGATCCGTCAGCCCCAAGGCCTGGCTGTGGGGAGTCAGGAGCCACAGAAGGGGAATTGGTGTCCAGGAGGGATGGGATGGGATGGGATGGGATGGGATGGGATGGGATGGGATGGGATGGGATGGGATGGGATGGGATGGGATGGGATGGGATGGGATGGGATGGGGGTTGCATCATGGGGGTGGGATGAAGTTTGGGATTGATGGGGTGGTTTGAACACTTGGAGTGGGGCACTCCAGGGAGGAAAACCAGGAGCTGCTTTTGGGGAGGCACCTGCTGCTTTTTGACAATTTTAGGGCCTCTAAGTGGCTTCTGGGAGGTTGCAGTGAATTTGGGGAAAGTGCCATAAACCCCCCGCAATTTGGGGGGCTGAGGTGAAATCCCCACATTTTGGGAGGGTGAGAGGACCCTAATTGGGAGGGGATCCTGCTGCTTTGCACCCCTTCAATGGGGTGAGAAGTGGCTTGTGAGGGACGGAAGGAAGGAAGGAAGGAAGGAAGGAAGGAAGGAAGGAAGGAAGGAAGGAAGGAAGGAAGGAAGGAAGGAAGGAAGGAAGGAAGGAAGGAAGGAAGGAAGGAAGGAAGGAAGGAAGGAAGGAAGGAAGGAAGGAAGGAAGGAAAACAATGCAAGTACTGAATGAAACAAAAAAAAGATAAATAACTGAGTTCTCTTTTAAAAAATATCAATTCCCTCTGAATCCAAAGTTGCAGAAGACTTTTCTTTCCACATTTGGGTTTTGTTTTTATCTCTCATACTTTTTCTGGTTCTTTTCTTTTTTCTCTTGTTTTTAATAGATAAGACCTGCTAGGAAAGGAATGCAGAGCAAAATGAGACCCATTTCTGGCAGGCAATGAAAGTGTCGGCTCCTGGTCTGGTTGCTTTTGTGTGGATCCCTCATCTCTGTGGCACGGGGGGAATAGCAGTGCTGGGAGCCAGCAGCGGGCTCAGGAGCATCCCGCTCTGTCAGCTCTGAGCAGGTGGCACATGTCCTGCTCTCCTGCTGCCCTCCAAAGCACAGAATCCATGGGCAAGTTTAGGCCCAGCTCTGGGCACAGCCAGCATGGCCTGGGCACGGGAACGGGGGCCAAAGCGGGCGGGATCCTTCTGCAGCTGCCTGGTGGTTTCTGGTTTCTGTGCCCAGAGTGCCAGGATGTTCTTAAGAGGTGCTTGTCCATGCAGCCCTTGGACAGGCCGTCCTTGGAAGAGCTCTTCAGTGCTCCTTGGCTGCAGGGTGTTCATGTGCCCTAGAGGATGGCAGGGACCCACGGGCACAGTGTGATCCAGGGGCCTGGCAGGTAACAGCCCCACACAGCTCTTGGCAATCAGTGGCAAAGCAAAGCAGACTATTTTGTCCTGTCTGTAGCTCTGAGCAGGGAGCATCAGAAGGGAACACGCAGCTCTTGGGCTGCAGCTGAGCTGGAGGCCTGCTCTGGCAAGCACTGGTGGCCACCATCCCCCCTGGTTTTGTTTGTCTGGTTCATTGATGGCTGGGGCCCTGGGCAGAACCCTGAGAGCCTGGTGTGGCCCCAGGGAAGGAGAAGGAGCCCCTGGAGAAGCTGTACCAGGTGGGGCTGCTGCTGCTGGAGCCACCAAGGACGAGCTCAAGGACGACAACCTCTTCCTGGAGCTGGCCAGTGGCAGCTGAAGATGATGGACTTTGATTCTGGCACCTTCTCCAAAGACACGCTCCACGGCCAGTGTGCAGGTGAGTCCAGAGCCAGGGGGATGCTCCCAGAGCTGGGCATGGCACGGCCTGGCCGGGCACCAAAGGTTCCCCCTTTGCTGGGGCGGCTGCAGGGAATTCTTCAGTGGCTGCCAAACTGCTTTTGGGCTCTGGGCAGCTGCTGAGGAGGTGGCTGTGCCATGGCTGGCTGCAGGCTGGGCACATGTCCTGCCCTCCTGCTCTGCTCCCAAAGGCAGCAATGCTGGGCAGCTTTGGGCCCTGCTCTGAGCACAGCCAGCACGGCCTGGGCACTGCGGGCGGCTGGGACAAGGCCGTGAAATCCAACATCTGGCCTTGTTTGGGGCTGTATGGTCAAAGTCAGCTCCCTTGGCTCCTCCTTGAGCCCTGGCCAGGCTTAGGAGGAAGCCAAGAGGAGGATGAAAGCAGATGTTCCTGCACTAGAAGTGCTGTCAGTTTGTTTCTCCAGCACTGTCAAAGCTGGGCCCTCTCCCAGCGGGGTTGGAGCCTCAGCTGTGGCTGGAGGCAGCTGCAGGAATTCCCAGTGTCCGGGAGTGGCTCTCCAGTCCTTGGCTGGGACAGCTTCCCCCAGCTGATGGGTGGCTCTGGGTGATGGTAAAGTCTGAGGGTCACTGGGGCTGGATCTTGGTTAATCACTGCAGGCAATCTTTGGCACTGATGACTGGGGGCATTGCTGAGCTGTTCCTGCTGTGATTCTTTGCTAATGATTATGTGCTTTGCTGAGCTTATGCTTTTGTAATTCTTTGCAGATTTGCATTTTATAAATTGCACAATCCCTTCAGTAGGGTCTGTGTCTTTGGTGCTGACCCTGCCCACCAGCAAAACAGGGCCCCATCCTGCCTGAGTGTTACCTGGGAAGACAAAAACCCTCACTCCAAATGTCCCCCCCTTCCTCCTTGTTCCCCCCACTTTATACACTGGCCATGATGTCCTGTGGTCTGGGATATCCCTGGGGTCAGTTGGGGTCACCTGTCCTGGCTGTGACCCCTGCCAAGCTCCCCCTCACCCCCAGCCCCTCCCCAGCGTGGCCGGACGAGGGGCAGGAAAGGCCTTGGCTCTGTGCAAGCTCAGCAAGAACAAAACCATCTCCGTGTGAGCAACGCTGTGCTCAGCACAGAGCCAAACACAGCCCCAGAGAAAGGCCTGGCAAGGAAATTCCCTCTGCCCCAGCCCACAGCAGCACCCCATGGCCATCCACCATCACCACGGCTCCACGGGTTCCTTTCCATGGCCCTGGCCCTGGCCACGGGACCTTGGGCTGGTGGCCATGGCAGCCGACTGTGGCCCAGGGCTCAGTGCCCGTGTCCATGGCAGCAGTGCCCAGCCACGGGCCCTGAGTGCAGGTGACCGTGCCAATCCCCATGGCAGCGGGGCCAAGCGTTGGTGTCCATGGCACCAAAGTGAGGAACGGGTCCCTGTGGCCGCTGCCGTGGCATCAGCGAGTGTCAGTGCAATTGTAGCTGGCACCAGCCCCGGCACCGCTCTGTCCTGAGGGCTGCCATGGCAGCCGAGGGCAGCCACAGGTCTGCGGGCAAGTGGCCACGGACCCTGAGTGCAGCAATGGGTCCTGGGGGGGTTTCCAAGGGAACTGGAACTGATGAGGGTTGCCATGGCATCCAACCCCCTGGGATGTCACACAGCCACCCTGGGATGTCCCACAGCCAACCTGGGATGTCAAAACTCATTCTGTGATGTCACATAGCCACCCTGTGATGTCATAGACACCCTGTGATGTCATAGACACTCTGTGATGTCATGCCACCCATCTGTGATGTCACAGTCCTCTCTGTGATATCACTGTGATAGCTCTGTGATGTCACAGCAGACTCTATGATGTCATACAGCTCCCCTGTGATGTCACACAACCACTCTGTGATGTCACACAAGCACCCTGTGATGTCACAGTCCTATCTGTGATGTCACAACTCTGCACTGTGATGTCACACCAGCACCCTGTGATGTCACAGCCATCTCTGTGATGTCATAGTCTGCCCTGTGATGTCAGAGCCCAATCTGTGATGTCACAGCTAACTCTATGATGTCACAGCACCACTCTCTGATGTCACAGAGCTGCTCCATGATGTCGCCGTAGACTCTATGATGTCATACAGCCACCCTGTGATGTCACACAGCCCCTTTCTGACATCACAGCTGCTCTGTGGCTCTGTGACACAGGCACAGAGGTGTTACCAAAACTTCAGGGAAACAAAACCTCCTCAGCATCAGCGCAGCACGAAGCAGCAGCATTCTTTATTGGGCCGGATGCACGAGGGGAGAGCCCCTCCCAAAGTCATGTGTGCCGAGGTCAGGAATGTTCCTGTTTGCAGACTGTGTTTCACAGACTCATTCCCAGACTGTCCCACAATAAACACACACACGACAATCATTTCCCCAAAATCATTGCATATTTCCCCCACCCCTTTGCACATCCGTTCTTCTGCCCTGGGGCTCTCTTTGGGGGTCCCTGGTGGTCGGTGACCCCAAAGCCAGCCCTGACTGCCCAGTGAACTGGTGAAAGTTGGCACACCTGGGCTGGTTGCTGCCTACAGAATCAGCCTTGTGCGGTTCCATGGCCAGTGGCTTTTGGAGAAGAAGCATTGTATGAACCCACCAGGTGCAAACGGTTTTTCATCTGGTAAATTTCCCCCCTTGGAGGGTTGGGAAGCTTCTCTTCCCTTCAAGCCTTCGTAAGCCTCACTCTGCTCCTTTACTCACATCCCACGAGTTCCTCAGCTGCTTTCACAACCATGTTCTTTACACAGCTCAAAGCAAGTGTCACAAGCACAAGTATTGCTGGGATCCCAGTTAGACTTTGCAAAAGTCAGGCCAACCATCAGTCAGAGAAAATCCAAGTCCTTGAAATATTTTATCCAGTTACTGTCTAATCCTCCCCTTAATTCCCTGCTGGATGCAGCAACTGATTTTATCCTCTCTACCCGATCATCCAATCCAGCATCACATTTGGAATGTGCACACAACAAGTGTTGCTGTTTCAGTTCAAGAATCCACATACTCCCTGTCCATGTAACAGCAATAGGGCTAAAGCCAATCTGCTCTGTAAAGTCATTTTAGCTGTGGCTGGCAATTGTTCCTTTATTTCAGCAAGCCCCAAAGGAGCTGCATTCACTCAGGTTTCCATCTGCAGAGCCCAATGGTGTGTGGCTGCTCTGTTCCTAAAGGCAGATCTTTGCGGAGCAGAGATGAATTCTAAAATCCATCCCGCTGTAGTTCCCGCACTGGGATGTTTCCAAGTTCCATCCCCTTTAACCTTTCCCCACAGTTGGGTTCCCGGTGGTGACTCCTTGCACGAGGGACGGAACGTTAATACCCCCAGTGTCCATGGTGCTCCTGATTCTCCCAGGGCCAAACGTGTGCTCCAAATTCCATCACTTCCCACCCATCCTGGGGCTCCTAAGGATCTGACCGCATCCTGCTGACACTCTGTGCCTCTCCAAGGCTTGCTGTTTGTTGGCTGAGCCCAGGTGTCACTGAGAAAGGCAGAATCATTTCTACAAACACAGCCTAGCCTCAGAGCCTGGGCCACAGCCAGGAGCTGCTGCACCTCAGGATTCCAAACAGCTCAAGTGTCTGTCCCAGGGCAATCCCACTTTTCCTTTGTCCTGGGATCCTTTGGCCTTGACCTTGTTAAATCAGGATATTTTATACCCACCTGTAAGGGGTCCCGTGGAAGGCCTGGGCTCCCTTCCCAGCCCAGACACCCCTGAACTGGCTGGAAACATTCCCATTGTCCTGTCTGAGGGTGATTCCATACTGCTGGAATTTGGCAGCTCCAGGGGCTATCAGTGCAATCTGTCAGCTGATCAATATTTCCTGAGGTAATTTCCAGATCCAGTTTGGAAATGTTACAATTCTCAGCAGTATCGTTCTTATGTGTCCATGGTAAGGAATATTCTCCTTCCATCCCTGTCCAGGTGCCCTGGGTGCTATTTCCTTCCACAAGTGTTCCCAGATTTTTGTCAAATTGCTGACTGAAGCTCCCCACGGAACTGGATTTTCTGCACAGGTTGGTGTTGGCAAACAAGCTGTTACAGGGGTCACATTCTGTCATCTGCCAACATCTTGCACTGACTTTGAAAACCGCATTTCCCTTCCCAGAAGTCAGGAACATCGTTTCTATTTTTATTATAGTTACACAATAATTGATCATCTAGATCCAATAAAGAGTATCCCCTTAGAAAATCCTATTCAATACCTAAAACAATAGGATTGATGTAAAACCCCAAACTCCATGGTGTCAGACAGTCTTGTTTCTGCTGTGTTTAATGTGTGCTTGCTGGTTTTACCCGCATGTGATGAACCCTGAGTTTGATTCCTTCTACCTTGAGTGCAGGGTAGGTTACCAGGAGGACTTGAGATGGTCCCTTCCACTTTGGCTGGATTGTTCCAAAATTCCAGGTTCTGATGTACACCGCATCTCCTGGTTGGAAAGGATGTACAGGCGAGTCCAGCCCCAATGATCTGTTGAGAACCATGCACCTTTTAAGGCTTACAAGAGTTAGTCCCAGTGCTATTAAATATTCATTGCAGCAAAACTTCTGAGACTTCCCTTGTCTTGTTGGTGCCACATGGGAAAGCTTCTGGCCATCCAGAAAAAGGATCCACCAATACCAAAATGTGCCAGTCCCCCTTCTGTCTGGGCAGTTCTGCAAAATCAGTTGGCCAAAATCACCTGGTGATTCCCATGTAACGAGCCCTGGAGGCAGCCTTCTTCCTTCAAAACCAATCCCATCTTTCTCAACAACTGATCTATTATTTTTTGCCATTTTTGTGCTTACTAGATGCCTTTGTAAACTGGCCACCATATTCTCCATCTCCTAATGTGTTTCCTGATGTTTTAGTTCCATTATACATTAATTGTGGAGCTCCAATTACCTGCCCACACGGGGTTACCAATCACCTGCTGGGATTTTCCGTAGCTGCTGCTGATGGGGCTGACTGCCTGTCCTGATCACTGGAATCTGGCTTTTGTTGCAGAACATTCAAGTTTTTGCTAGGTATTAGTGCAAGGAGAGCTTTTTCAGCACCCTCTTGAGCTGTTTGGTCAGCCAATGGAGTCCCTGGATTAACTGGGGAGTCTCCAAACCCATGGGCTTTACAAGGGCATCAGGGCCACTTCTTTTGGTTTTGGCACACTCTGCAGTAGGTGACTGATTTCTTTTTGTACTCACTGGAGACCTCTGTGCCCTTTCCTTCCATGTGGCTCCCTGGGCGTCTATTATTCCAAACCCAGAGTTCAAATCAGTCCATATGTTCACCTTTTTTCCTTCAGTGATTTCTAGGAAAGGTCATTCATTCTGCTTTTTGTGCTGATGTGTTCAAAGCTAAAGCCTGGGCTTCTATGACCTGGGTTGAGGTTCCCACTGCACACCCAGCTGCCCGTTTTCCATCCGTACCATGCTGCTCCCACCAGGGTGCAGGTCCAGTGCTGGCTCCTGGATGGGATTGCTCTCGAGGTCCCAGAGTCTGCCAGAACACACTTGTTCCATGGATCCCAGGCAGCCATAGCACAAAGATTCCAACCCTTCTCTTAGAAGGGACTCGAACACTTCCCTGTTCCAACCTTGGGTACCTTGAACCAAACCCTGCAAAGCTTTTGCTGCACCTTACAGGCAGGTCAACAGTTTACACTGGGAAAGGAAAAGGTGCCTTTATCTTACCAGGGGTCTTTCTCTGATTTCCTTTGGAGCAGGGATCAAGGGTTCTTCCCAGAATCCTTCAGTGCTGCCTGCAGGTCCTGCCATCCCTCAGATCTGTTGAAATTCAAGAGGATGAGGCCACGGGGTGTCCCAATGGTGCCTTGGTTCCATGGGCCCCACAGTGTAACCATGGTGTCCTTGGTTCTGCAGTGTCACAATGGACCCTTCATTCCATGAGGCCCCACAGTGTGGCAATGGTCCCTTGAGTCCATGAGGCCCCACAAGGTCACAATGGTCCCTTGGTTCCATGGCTCCGCACTCTCACAATGCTCTCCTTGGCTGCACAAGGTCCCGTAGTGGCACAAGGGTCTCCTTGGTGCAGAGACCAGGGCAGAAGGGTTCCACAAGGCCCCAGAGTGTCACAAGGATCTCCTTGGATCTACAGTGTCAGAACTGACCCTTGGTTACACGAGATCCTCCTGTGTCCCAAGGGCTCGTTGGTTCCACAGGGCCTGATTCTCTAACACTTCAGAGATGGTGTAGGACAGTTTCTATTTTCCCGCAGTTTGGTGACGAAAGGAGCACGCTGGGCAGAGCACGGAGATGCTGCTGCTGTCTGCTCAGGGGAAAGGGTCCAACAAGGCTGAGGGGCTGGGAGGCTGCTGGAAGGGCCGTGCCCCACATGGTACAGCTTTCCTGGGAGTCAGGGAACAGCAGGAGAGACACGCACTGCCCCACAGAGCAGCTGGGCAGGGGGACACTGGGCATGAGGAGGAGGAAATGTCCCTCCCAGGGCAGCGTGGGGGCAGAAGCACCCAGAGGGAGGATGAGCTCAGGGCATGTGTGTGTGCCCAAGGCACAGAGGGTGAGGCTGGGCACAGCTCAGGCCAGGGCTGGAGGTGGCAGGGCAGAGCTGGTGGTGGGGCAGTGAGATGGGAGTGTGCAGCCTGCAGGGACACAGCAGCAGCGGTGGGACAGCGCAGGACAAGCTGTGCTGGACATGGCCAAGGGCCCTGGCAGGGCTGGCAGTGTCCAGGAGAAGCCAAGACTTGGTGCCCAGGGTCATGGCAGCGTATCTTCCACCAAGGGCTTAGAGGACACACCTTGTCCTCAGGCCCTGGGGCCTCCTGGGAATAGCCCCAGAAAGTCTGGGCACTGTCAGCCCCCTGTCCTGCCCTCAGCATTCCCCCACATCCCAGCAGCCTCATTTGGGAATGGCTCTGCTCCAGGATGGCATGCTGCAGAGAATGCAGGTAGATTTTGTGCTCACTCCTGGCATGCAGCTGGACAATAAAGCCTGATCCAGCCCCCCCTCAGCATATGTCCGGCTCTGGCATTGGGGCGGGGCAACTTTGGGAGCAGCCCCAGCCCTGCTCCTGCTCCCGGCTGGGCACCCAGCTGCTGGGACACAGGTGTGTCCTGATGCCACCGTCTACTCCTTTGAGAAGGGGAGGACAGAGTGCATCAGGGAGTTTGGTGTGGCTTACATGCGGCAAGGAGAAGGTGCAGCCCCAAACTGGCTTTCACTTCTAGAACCTTTTGCTATTGCGGGAGCAGCTGCTGGAGCTTTTCAACCGAGCTGCAAGAGTGAAAAGTGTGATGGCATGTCTATCTGAGAAGGAAGGTTCGGTGCCGCAGCCTGTTGTGCACAATTTATATGCTGATAAGAGAAGGGGGTGCTTTTGCAACGTTTTCCTTCCTGACACTTCTGTCTCTGTGAGCTTTAGCTGCTTGGACTCAGGGGTACCGAAGGTATGTGAAAGTGACTGGGATGCGAGAATCATGTTGCACAGGGAACAGGGAAGGTCAGCAAATGTTTCCTGTCCTGGCACATCTCTCAGTCTGAACTGCAGCTGCAGATGCTTCACTTCCGCCAAGGACTCTGCCACCTTGAGAGAAGGATGCGCTCTATGGAGTTGAGAAAGAAAGTGCGTCTCACTAGCTTCTTTCCTCTACTTCATAGACAGCAAAGGGGCTATGAAAGGCAGCACTGGCTTTTTGTTCTAGGACTTCTTCTTTACAAGCAGCTGCTGGATGTTTGGAAGGGGGTTTGGGATATGCAAAAATGAGAGGCTAAGATGGTAAGAGGGTAAGATGGAAGTCATCTGGCAAAAGCAGAGCTCACAAAAGGGCCAGCTGAGAAAGCTCTTGCTGCCTACAACTTCAACTGCACCCCTCAAAGCAGCAGCACACACGCTGCTCTCGGCACTTTCCTTCTCAGCTCTACGCACCATCCTAAGCCTTGCCTCTCCCACACTCAGGATCCAAAGACAACGGCACCAGGGACTGCTCACACACTAAAGGCACCAGGACAAAAGGCTCACCAGCTTGGCCTTTGCATTCCCGCTGACAGCTCCACAGCTTGAACCCAGAGAACTGCCTGCTGCCAACAGCCTTTCCAATCACTCTGAGCACCTCATGACAAGGAGTGTGGGGAATGAATCTCCAGCAGCCTCCTGCCCCAGGCTGTCCCCCGGGAGCAGCCCTGCTCCAGGCCGTGACTGCCACCTGCACAGCCAAAGGACCCAGAGCCGGTGTTACACACCACGGCTGTGCCTGGCACAGAGACACCAGTGGCCACACAAGTGGCCATGGCACTGTCCACACACAGTCCCTGCTGCTGCTCCCCCAGCCGCTGGCACCAACTCCCAGCCACCCACTCCTAAAGCTACGGGGCCCACTGGGACACTGCGGGGGCTCGTGGAAGCCAGCGGCCATTGTGACACAGCGGGGCTGCACAGAGCCCACGGTGCTTTGTGACCCGTGGCTCCCAGGAGAGCCTTTGTGATGCTGGGGAACTACAAGGAAGCCTGGCTCCTCTGTGACACCACCACAGAAGCTCAGGGGAGCCCTTGAGACCGTGCTGATGCTATTGAACCTGATGCAACCCTGCCTCCTCTGTGACACCACAGAAGCTCTTGGAGCCCTGGAGACCGTGGTGATGCTATGGAACCTGATGCAACCCTGCCTCCTCTGTAACACCACAGAACCTCTGGGAGCTCTGGAGACCGTGCTGATGCTATGGAACCTGATGCAACCCTGCCTCCACTGTGACACCACAGAAGCTCAGGGAGCCCTGGAGACTGTGGTGATGCTATGGAACCTGATGCAACCCTGCCTCCACTGTGACACCACAGAACCTCTGGGAGCCCTGGAGACCGTGCTGATGCTATGGAACCTGATGCAACCCTGCCTCCACTGTGACACCACAGAAGCTCGGGGAGCTCTGCAGACCGTGGGGATGCTGGCAAAGCTGACGGAACCCTGGACACCACAGTGACGCTATGGAACCTGGTGGAACCGAGGGGCCACAGTGACACTGTGGGGCCTTTTGGAAGCAACAGGACCCTGGTGGGAAGCCACGGGATGATTAATCCTGCACGAACCTGCTCCAGGTGGGCTCCTCTCTCCCGGCTTCCACAGGTGCTGCTAGGATCCCACTCCGGCACTGGCTTGGCACGGGCTCACGGCTTCCTTTGGCAATGGCTCTGCTCCAGGATGGCATGCTGCAGAGAATGCAGGTAGATTTTGTGCTCACTCCTGGCATGCAGCTGGACAATAAAGCCTGATCCAGCCCCCCCTCAGCATATGTCCGGCTCTGGCATTGGGGCGGGGCAACTTTGGGAGCAGCCCCAGCCCTGCTCCTGCTCCCGGCTGGGCACCCAGCTGCTGGGACACAGGTGTGTCCTGATGCCACCGTCTACTCCTTTGAGAAGGGGAGGACAGAGTGCATCAGGGAGTTTGGTGTGGCTTACATGCGGCAAGGAGAAGGTGCAGCCCCAAACTGGCTTTCACTTCTAGAACCTTTTGCTATTGCGGGAGCAGCTGCTGGAGCTTTTCAACCGAGCTGCAAGAGTGAAAAGTGTGATGGCATGTCTATCTGAGAAGGAAGGTTCGGTGCCGCAGCCTGTTGTGCACAATTTATATGCTGATAAGAGAAGGGGGTGCTTTTGCAACGTTTTCCTTCCTGACACTTCTGTCTCTGTGAGCTTTAGCTGCTTGGACTCAGGGATACCGAAGGTATGTGAAAGCGACTGGGATGCGAGAATCATGTTGCACAGGGAACAGGGAAGGTCAGCAAATGTTTCCTGTCCTGGCACATCTCTCAGTCTGAACTGCAGCTGCAGATGCTTCACTTCCGCCAAGGACTCTGCCACCTTGAGAGAAGGATGCGCTCTATGGAGTTGAGAAAGAAAGTGCGTCTCACTAGCTTCTTTCCTCTACTTCATAGACAGCAAAGGGGCTATGAAAGGCAGCACTGGCTTTTTGTTCTAGGACTTCTTCTTTACAAGCAGCTGCTGGATGTTTGGAAGGGGGTTTGGGATATGCAAAAATGAGAGGCTAAGATGGTAAGAGGGTAAGATGGAAGTCATCTGGCAAAAGCAGAGCTCACAAAAGGGCCAGCTGAGAAAGCTCTTGCTGCCTACAACTTCAACTGCACCCCTCAAAGCAGCAGCACACACGCTGCTCTCGGCACTTTCCTTCTCAGCTCTACGCACCATCCTAAGCCTTGCCTCTCCCACACTCAGGATCCAAAGACAACGGCACCAGGGACTGCTCACACACTAAAGGCACCAGGACAAAAGGCTCACCAGCTTGGCCTTTGCATTCCCGCTGACAGCTCCACAGCTTGAACCCAGAGAACTGCCTGCTGCCAACAGCCTTTCCAATCACTCTGAGCACCTCATGACAAGGAGTGTGGGGAATGAATCTCCAGCAGCCTCCTGCCCCAGGCTGTCCCCCGGGAGCAGCCCTGCTCCAGGCCGTGACTGCCACCTGCACAGCCAAAGGACCCAGAGCCGGTGTTACACACCACGGCTGTGCCTGGCACAGAGACACCAGTGGCCACACAAGTGGCCATGGCACTGTCCACACACAGTCCCTGCTGCTGCTCCCCCAGCCGCTGGCACCAACTCCCAGCCACCCACTCCTAAAGCCACGGGGCCCACTGGGACACTGCGGGGGCTCGTGGAAGCCAGCGGCCATTGTGACACAGCGGGGCTGCACAGAGCCCACGGTGCTTTGTGACCCGTGGCTCCCAGGAGAGCCTTTGTGATGCTGGGGAACTACAAGGAAGCCTGGCTCCTCTGTGACACCACCACAGAAGCTCAGGGGAGCCCTGGAGACCGTGCTGATGCTATTGAACCTGATGCAACCCTGCCTCCTCTGTGACACCACAGAAGCTCTTGGAGCCCTGGAGACCGTGGTGATGCTATGGAACCTGATGCAACCCTGCCTCCTCTGTGACACCACAGAACCTCTGGGAGCCCTGGAGACCGTGCTGATGCTATGGAACCTGATGCAACCCTGCCTCCACTGTGACACCACAGAAGCTCAGGGAGCCCTGGAGACTGTGGTGATGCTATGGAACCTGATGCAACCCTGCCTCCACTGTGACACCACAGAACCTCTGGGAGCCCTGGAGACCGTGCTGATGCTATGGAACCTGATGCAACCCTGCCTCCACTGTGACACCACAGAAGCTCGGGGAGCTCTGCAGACCGTGGGGATGCTGGCGAAGCTGACGGAACCCTGGGCACCACAGTGACGCTATGGAACCTGGTGGAACCGAGGGGCCACAGTGACGCTGTGGGGCCTTTTGGAAGCAACAGGACCCTGGTGGGAAGCCACGGGATGATTAATCCTGCACGAACCTGCTCCAGGTGGGCTCCTCTCTCCCGGCTTCCACAGGTGCTGCTAGGATCCCACTCCGGCACTGGCTTGGCACGGGCTGACGGCTTCCTTTGGCAATGGCTCTGCTCCAGGATGGCATGCTGCAGAGAATGCAGGTAGATTTTGTGCTCAATCCTGGCATGCAGCTGGACAATAAAGCCTGATCCAGCCCCCCCTCAGCATATGTCCGGCTCTGGCATTGGGGCGGGGCAACTTTGGGAGCAGCCCCAGCCCTGCTCCTGCTCCCGGCTGGGCACCCAGCTGCTGGGACACAGGTGTGTCCTGATGCCACCGTCTACTCCTTTGAGAAGGGGAGGACAGAGTGCATCAGGGAGTTTGGTGTGGCTTACATGCGGCAAGGAGAAGGTGCAGCCCCAAACTGGCTTTCACTTCTAGAACCTTTTGCTATTGCGGGAGCAGCTGCTGGAGCTTTTCAACCGAGCTGCAAGAGTGAAAAGTGTGATGGCATGTCTATCTGAGAAGGAAGGTTCGGTGCCGCAGCCTGTTGTGCACAATTTATATGCTGATAAGAGAAGGGGGTGCTTTTGCAACGTTTTCCTTCCTGACACTTCTGTCTCTGTGAGCTTTAGCTGCTTGGACTCAGGGATACCGAAGGTATGTGAAAGTGACTGGGATGCGAGAATCATGTTGCACAGGGAACAGGGAAGGTCAGCAAATGTTTCCTGTCCTGGCACATCTCTCAGTCTGAACTGCAGCTGCAGATGCTTCACTTCCGCCAAGGACTCTGCCACCTTGAGAGAAGGATGCGCTCTATGGAGTTGAGAAAGAAAGTGCGTCTCACTAGCTTCTTTCCTCTACTTCATAGACAGCAAAGGGGCTATGAAAGGCAGCACTGGCTTTTTGTTCTAGGACTTCTTCTTTACAAGCAGCTGCTGGATGTTTGGAAGGGGGTTTGGGATATGCAAAAATGAGAGGCTAAGATGGTAAGAGGGTAAGATGGAAGTCATCTGGCAAAAGCAGAGCTCACAAAAGGGCCAGCTGAGAAAGCTCTTGCTGCCTACAACTTCAACTGCACCCCTCAAAGCAGCAGCACACACGCTGCTCTCGGCACTTTCCTTCTCAGCTCTACGCACCATCCTAAGCCTTGCCTCTCCCACACTCAGGATCCAAAGACAACGGCACCAGGGACTGCTCACACACTAAAGGCACCAGGACAAAAGGCTCACCAGCTTGGCCTTTGCATTCCCGCTGACAGCTCCACAGCTTGAACCCAGAGAACTGCCTGCTGCCAACAGCCTTTCCAATCACTCTGAGCACCTCATGACAAGGAGTGTGGGGAATGAATCTCCAGCAGCCTCCTGCCCCAGGCTGTCCCCCGGGAGCAGCCCTGCTCCAGGCCGTGACTGCCACCTGCACAGCCAAAGGACCCAGAGCCGGTGTTACACACCACGGCTGTGCCTGGCACAGAGACACCAGTGGCCACACAAGTGGCCATGGCACTGTCCACACACAGTCCCTGCTGCTGCTCCCCCAGCCGCTGGCACCAACTCCCAGCCACCCACTCCTAAAGCCACGGGGCCCACTGGGACACTGCGGGGGCTCGTGGAAGCCAGCGGCCATTGTGACACAGCGGGGCTGCACAGAGCCCACGGTGCTTTGTGACCCGTGGCTCCCAGGAGAGCCTTTGTGATGCTGGGGAACTACAAGGAAGCCTGGCTCCTCTGTGACACCACCACAGAAGCTCAGGGGAGCCCTTGAGACCGTGCTGATGCTATTGAACCTGATGCAACCCTGCCTCCTCTGTGACACCACAGAAGCTCTTGGAGCCCTGGAGACCGTGGTGATGCTATGGAACCTGATGCAACCCTGCCTCCTCTGTAACACCACAGAACCTCTGGGAGCTCTGGAGACCGTGCTGATGCTATGGAACCTGATGCAACCCTGCCTCCACTGTGACACCACAGAAGCTCAGGGAGCCCTGGAGACTGTGGTGATGCTATGGAACCTGATGCAACCCTGCCTCCACTGTGACACCACAGAACCTCTGGGAGCCCTGGAGACCGTGCTGATGCTATGGAACCTGATGCAACCCTGCCTCCACTGTGACACCACAGAAGCTCGGGGAGCTCTGCAGACCGTGGGGATGCTGGCGAAGCTGACGGAACCCTGGACACCACAGTGACGCTATGGAACCTGGTGGAACCGAGGGGCCACAGTGACACTGTGGGGCCTTTTGGAAGCAACAGGACCCTGGTGGGAAGCCACGGGATGATTAATCCTGCACGAACCTGCTCCAGGTGGGCTCCTCTCTCCCGGCTTCCACAGGTGCTGCTAGGATCCCACTCCGGCACTGGCTTGGCACGGGCTCACGGCTTCCTTTGGCAATGGCTCTGCTCCAGGATGGCATGCTGCAGAGAATGCAGGTAGATTTTGTGCTCACTCCTGGCATGCAGCTGGACAATAAAGCCTGATCCAGCCCCCCCTCAGCATATGTCCGGCTCTGGCATTGGGGCGGGGCAACTTTGGGAGCAGCCCCAGCCCTGCTCCTGCTCCCGGCTGGGCACCCAGCTGCTGGGACACAGGTGTGTCCTGATGCCACCGTCTACTCCTTTGAGAAGGGGAGGACAGAGTGCATCAGGGAGTTTGGTGTGGCTTACATGCGGCAAGGAGAAGGTGCAGCCCCAAACTGGCTTTCACTTCTAGAACCTTTTGCTATTGCGGGAGCAGCTGCTGGAGCTTTTCAACCGAGCTGCAAGAGTGAAAAGTGTGATGGCATGTCTATCTGAGAAGGAAGGTTCGGTGCCGCAGCCTGTTGTGCACAATTTATATGCTGATAAGAGAAGGGGGTGCTTTTGGAACGTTTTCCTTCCTGACACTTCTGTCTCTGTGAGCTTTAGCTGCTTGGACTCAGGGATACCGAAGGTATGTGAAAGCGACTGGGATGCGAGAATCATGTTGCACAGGGAACAGGGAAGGTCAGCAAATGTTTCCTGTCCTGGCACATCTCTCAGTCTGAACTGCAGCTGCAGATGCTTCACTTCCGCCAAGGACTCTGCCACCTTGAGAGAAGGATGCGCTCTATGGAGTTGAGAAAGAAAGTGCGTCTCACTAGCTTCTTTCCTCTACTTCATAGACAGCAAAGGGGCTATGAAAGGCAGCACTGGCTTTTTGTTCTAGGACTTCTTCTTTACAAGCAGCTGCTGGATGTTTGGAAGGGGGTTTGGGATATGCAAAAATGAGAGGCTAAGATGGTAAGAGGGTAAGATGGAAGTCATCTGGCAAAAGCAGAGCTCACAAAAGGGCCAGCTGAGAAAGCTCTTGCTGCCTACAACTTCAACTGCACCCCTCAAAGCAGCAGCACACACGCTGCTCTCGGCACTTTCCTTCTCAGCTCTACGCACCATCCTAAGCCTTGCCTCTCCCACACTCAGGATCCAAAGACAACGGCACCAGGGACTGCTCACACACTAAAGGCACCAGGACAAAAGGCTCACCAGCTTGGCCTTTGCATTCCCGCTGACAGCTCCACAGCTTGAACCCAGAGAACTGCCTGCTGCCAACAGCCTTTCCAATCACTCTGAGCACCTCATGACAAGGAGTGTGGGGAATGAATCTCCAGCAGCCTCCTGCCCCAGGCTGTCCCCCGGGAGCAGCCCTGCTCCAGGCCGTGACTGCCACCTGCACAGCCAAAGGACCCAGAGCCGGTGTTACACACCACGGCTGTGCCTGGCACAGAGACACCAGTGGCCACACAAGTGGCCATGGCACTGTCCACACACAGTCCCTGCTGCTGCTCCCCCAGCCGCTGGCACCAACTCCCAGCCACCCACTCCTAAAGCCACGGGGCCCACTGGGACACTGCGGGGGCTCGTGGAAGCCAGCGGCCATTGTGACACAGCGGGGCTGCACAGAGCCCACGGTGCTTTGTGACCCGTGGCTCCCAGGAGAGCCTTTGTGATGCTGGGGAACTACAAGGAAGCCTGGCTCCTCTGTGACACCACCACAGAAGCTCAGGGGAGCCCTGGAGACCGTGCTGATGCTATTGAACCTGATGCAACCCTGCCTCCTCTGTGACACCACAGAAGCTCTTGGAGCCCTGGAGACCGTGGTGATGCTATGGAACCTGATGCAACCCTGCCTCCTCTGTGACACCACAGAACCTCTGGGAGCCCTGGAGACCGTGCTGATGCTATGGAACCTGATGCAACCCTGCCTCCACTGTGACACCACAGAAGCTCAGGGAGCCCTGGAGACTGTGGTGATGCTATGGAACCTGATGCAACCCTGCCTCCACTGTGACACCACAGAACCTCTGGGAGCCCTGGAGACCGTGCTGATGCTATGGAACCTGATGCAACCCTGCCTCCACTGTGACACCACAGAAGCTCGGGGAGCTCTGCAGACCGTGGGGATGCTGGCGAAGCTGACGGAACCCTGGGCACCACAGTGACGCTATGGAACCTGGTGGAACCGAGGGGCCACAGTGACGCTGTGGGGCCTTTTGGAAGCAACAGGACCCTGGTGGGAAGCCACGGGATGATTAATCCTGCACGAACCTGCTCCAGGTGGGCTCCTCTCTCCCGGCTTCCACAGGTGCTGCTAGGATCCCACTCCGGCACTGGCTTGGCACGGGCTGACGGCTTCCTTTGGCAATGGCTCTGCTCCAGGATGGCATGCTGCAGAGAATGCAGGTAGATTTTGTGCTCAATCCTGGCATGCAGCTGGACAATAAAGCCTGATCCAGCCCCCCCTCAGCATATGTCCGGCTCTGGCATTGGGGCGGGGCAACTTTGGGAGCAGCCCCAGCCCTGCTCCTGCTCCCGGCTGGGCACCCAGCTGCTGGGACACAGGTGTGTCCTGATGCCACCGTCTACTCCTTTGAGAAGGGGAGGACAGAGTGCATCAGGGAGTTTGGTGTGGCTTACATGCGGCAAGGAGAAGGTGCAGCCCCAAACTGGCTTTCACTTCTAGAACCTTTTGCTATTGCGGGAGCAGCTGCTGGAGCTTTTCAACCGAGCTGCAAGAGTGAAAAGTGTGATGGCATGTCTATCTGAGAAGGAAGGTTCGGTGCCGCAGCCTGTTGTGCACAATTTATATGCTGATAAGAGAAGGGGGTGCTTTTGGAACGTTTTCCTTCCTGACACTTCTGTCTCTGTGAGCTTTAGCTGCTTGGACTCAGGGATACCGAAGGTATGTGAAAGCGACTGGGATGCGAGAATCATGTTGCACAGGGAACAGGGAAGGTCAGCAAATGTTTCCTGTCCTGGCACATCTCTCAGTCTGAACTGCAGCTGCAGATGCTTCACTTCCGCCAAGGACTCTGCCACCTTGAGAGAAGGATGCGCTCTATGGAGTTGAGAAAGAAAGTGCGTCTCACTAGCTTCTTTCCTCTACTTCATAGACAGCAAAGGGGCTATGAAAGGCAGCACTGGCTTTTTGTTCTAGGACTTCTTCTTTACAAGCAGCTGCTGGATGTTTGGAAGGGGGTTTGGGATATGCAAAAATGAGAGGCTAAGATGGTAAGAGGGTAAGATGGAAGTCATCTGGCAAAAGCAGAGCTCACAAAAGGGCCAGCTGAGAAAGCTCTTGCTGCCTACAACTTCAACTGCACCCCTCAAAGCAGCAGCACACACGCTGCTCTCGGCACTTTCCTTCTCAGCTCTACGCACCATCCTAAGCCTTGCCTCTCCCACACTCAGGATCCAAAGACAACGGCACCAGGGACTGCTCACACACTAAAGGCACCAGGACAAAAGGCTCACCAGCTTGGCCTTTGCATTCCCGCTGACAGCTCCACAGCTTGAACCCAGAGAACTGCCTGCTGCCAACAGCCTTTCCAATCACTCTGAGCACCTCATGACAAGGAGTGTGGGGAATGAATCTCCAGCAGCCTCCTGCCCCAGGCTGTCCCCCGGGAGCAGCCCTGCTCCAGGCCGTGACTGCCACCTGCACAGCCAAAGGACCCAGAGCCGGTGTTACACACCACGGCTGTGCCTGGCACAGAGACACCAGTGGCCACACAAGTGGCCATGGCACTGTCCACACACAGTCCCTGCTGCTGCTCCCCCAGCCGCTGGCACCAACTCCCAGCCACCCACTCCTAAAGCCACGGGGCCCACTGGGACACTGCGGGGGCTCGTGGAAGCCAGCGGCCATTGTGACACAGCGGGGCTGCACAGAGCCCACGGTGCTTTGTGACCCGTGGCTCCCAGGAGAGCCTTTGTGATGCTGGGGAACTACAAGGAAGCCTGCCTCCTCTGTGACACCACCACAGAAGCTCAGGGGAGCCCTGGAGACCGTGCTGATGCTATTGAACCTGATGCAACCCTGCCTCCTCTGTGACACCACAGAAGCTCTTGGAGCCCTGGAGACCGTGGTGATGCTATGGAACCTGATGCAACCCTGCCTCCTCTGTGACACCACAGAACCTCTGGGAGCCCTGGAGACCGTGCTGATGCTATGGAACCTGATGCAACCCTGCCTCCACTGTGACACCACAGAAGCTCAGGGAGCCCTGGAGACTGTGGTGATGCTATGGAACCTGATGCAACCCTGCCTCCACTGTGACACCACAGAACCTCTGGGAGCCCTGGAGACCGTGCTGATGCTATGGAACCTGATGCAACCCTGCCTCCACTGTGACACCACAGAAGCTCGGGGAGCTCTGCAGACCGTGGGGATGCTGGCGAAGCTGACGGAACCCTGGGCACCACAGTGACGCTATGGAACCTGGTGGAACCGAGGGGCCACAGTGACGCTGTGGGGCCTTTTGGAAGCAACAGGACCCTGGTGGGAAGCCACGGGATGATTAATCCTGCACGAACCTGCTCCAGGTGGGCTCCTCTCTCCCGGCTTCCACAGGTGCTGCTAGGATCCCACTCCGGCACTGGCTTGGCACGGGCTGACGGCTTCCTTTGGCAATGGCTCTGCTCCAGGATGGCATGCTGCAGAGAATGCAGGTAGATTTTGTGCTCAATCCTGGCATGCAGCTGGACAATAAAGCCTGATCCAGCCCCCCCTCAGCATATGTCCGGCTCTGGCATTGGGGCGGGGCAACTTTGGGAGCAGCCCCAGCCCTGCTCCTGCTCCCGGCTGGGCACCCAGCTGCTGGGACACAGGTGTGTCCTGATGCCACCGTCTACTCCTTTGAGAAGGGGAGGACAGAGTGCATCAGGGAGTTTGGTGTGGCTTACATGCGGCAAGGAGAAGGTGCAGCCCCAAACTGGCTTTCACTTCTAGAACCTTTTGCTATTGCGGGAGCAGCTGCTGGAGCTTTTCAACCGAGCTGCAAGAGTGAAAAGTGTGATGGCATGTCTATCTGAGAAGGAAGGTTCGGTGCCGCAGCCTGTTGTGCACAATTTATATGCTGATAAGAGAAGGGGGTGCTTTTGCAACGTTTTCCTTCCTGACACTTCTGTCTCTGTGAGCTTTAGCTGCTTGGACTCAGGGATACCGAAGGTATGTGAAAGTGACTGGGATGCGAGAATCATGTTGCACAGGGAACAGGGAAGGTCAGCAAATGTTTCCTGTCCTGGCACATCTCTCAGTCTGAACTGCAGCTGCAGATGCTTCACTTCCGCCAAGGACTCTGCCACCTTGAGAGAAGGATGCGCTCTATGGAGTTGAGAAAGAAAGTGCGTCTCACTAGCTTCTTTCCTCTACTTCATAGACAGCAAAGGGGCTATGAAAGGCAGCACTGGCTTTTTGTTCTAGGACTTCTTCTTTACAAGCAGCTGCTGGATGTTTGGAAGGGGGTTTGGGATATGCAAAAATGAGAGGCTAAGATGGTAAGAGGGTAAGATGGAAGTCATCTGGCAAAAGCAGAGCTCACAAAAGGGCCAGCTGAGAAAGCTCTTGCTGCCTACAACTTCAACTGCACCCCTCAAAGCAGCAGCACACACGCTGCTCTCGGCACTTTCCTTCTCAGCTCTACGCACCATCCTAAGCCTTGCCTCTCCCACACTCAGGATCCAAAGACAACGGCACCAGGGACTGCTCACACACTAAAGGCACCAGGACAAAAGGCTCACCAGCTTGGCCTTTGCATTCCCGCTGACAGCTCCACAGCTTGAACCCAGAGAACTGCCTGCTGCCAACAGCCTTTCCAATCACTCTGAGCACCTCATGACAAGGAGTGTGGGGAATGAATCTCCAGCAGCCTCCTGCCCCAGGCTGTCCCCCGGGAGCAGCCCTGCTCCAGGCCGTGACTGCCACCTGCACAGCCAAAGGACCCAGAGCCGGTGTTACACACCACGGCTGTGCCTGGCACAGAGACACCAGTGGCCACACAAGTGGCCATGGCACTGTCCACACACAGTCCCTGCTGCTGCTCCCCCAGCCGCTGGCACCAACTCCCAGCCACCCACTCCTAAAGCCACGGGGCCCACTGGGACACTGCGGGGGCTCGTGGAAGCCAGCGGCCATTGTGACACAGCGGGGCTGCACAGAGCCCACGGTGCTTTGTGACCCGTGGCTCCCAGGAGAGCCTTTGTGATGCTGGGGAACTACAAGGAAGCCTGGCTCCTCTGTGACACCACCACAGAAGCTCAGGGGAGCCCTGGAGACCGTGCTGATGCTATTGAACCTGATGCAACCCTGCCTCCTCTGTGACACCACAGAAGCTCTTGGAGCCCTGGAGACCGTGGTGATGCTATGGAACCTGATGCAACCCTGCCTCCTCTGTGACACCACAGAACCTCTGGGAGCCCTGGAGACCGTGCTGATGCTATGGAACCTGATGCAACCCTGCCTCCACTGTGACACCACAGAAGCTCAGGGAGCCCTGGAGACTGTGGTGATGCTATGGAACCTGATGCAACCCTGCCTCCACTGTGACACCACAGAACCTCTGGGAGCCCTGGAGACCGTGCTGATGCTATGGAACCTGATGCAACCCTGCCTCCACTGTGACACCACAGAAGCTCGGGGAGCTCTGCAGACCGTGGGGATGCTGGCAAAGCTGACGGAACCCTGGGCACCACAGTGACGCTATGGAACCTGGTGGAACCGAGGGGCCACAGTGACGCTGTGGGGCCTTTTGGAAGCAACAGGACCCTGGTGGGAAGCCACGGGATGATTAATCCTGCACGAACCTGCTCCAGGTGGGCTCCTCTCTCCCGGCTTCCACAGGTGCTGCTAGGATCCCACTCCGGCACTGGCTTGGCACGGGCTGACGGCTTCCTTTGGCAATGGCTCTGCTCCAGGATGGCATGCTGCAGAGAATGCAGGTAGATTTTGTGCTCAATCCTGGCATGCAGCTGGACAATAAAGCCTGATCCAGCCCCCCCTCAGCATATGTCCGGCTCTGGCATTGGGGCGGGGCAACTTTGGGAGCAGCCCCAGCCCTGCTCCTGCTCCCGGCTGGGCACCCAGCTGCTGGGACACAGGTGTGTCCTGATGCCACCGTCTACTCCTTTGAGAAGGGGAGGACAGAGTGCATCAGGGAGTTTGGTGTGGCTTACATGCGGCAAGGAGAAGGTGCAGCCCCAAACTGGCTTTCACTTCTAGAACCTTTTGCTATTGCGGGAGCAGCTGCTGGAGCTTTTCAACCGAGCTGCAAGAGTGAAAAGTGTGATGGCATGTCTATCTGAGAAGGAAGGTTCGGTGCCGCAGCCTGTTGTGCACAATTTATATGCTGATAAGAGAAGGGGGTGCTTTTGCAACGTTTTCCTTCCTGACACTTCTGTCTCTGTGAGCTTTAGCTGCTTGGACTCAGGGATACCGAAGGTATGTGAAAGTGACTGGGATGCGAGAATCATGTTGCACAGGGAACAGGGAAGGTCAGCAAATGTTTCCTGTCCTGGCACATCTCTCAGTCTGAACTGCAGCTGCAGATGCTTCACTTCCGCCAAGGACTCTGCCACCTTGAGAGAAGGATGCGCTCTATGGAGTTGAGAAAGAAAGTGCGTCTCACTAGCTTCTTTCCTCTACTTCATAGACAGCAAAGGGGCTATGAAAGGCAGCACTGGCTTTTTGTTCTAGGACTTCTTCTTTACAAGCAGCTGCTGGATGTTTGGAAGGGGGTTTGGGATATGCAAAAATGAGAGGCTAAGATGGTAAGAGGGTAAGATGGAAGTCATCTGGCAAAAGCAGAGCTCACAAAAGGGCCAGCTGAGAAAGCTCTTGCTGCCTACAACTTCAACTGCACCCCTCAAAGCAGCAGCACACACGCTGCTCTCGGCACTTTCCTTCTCAGCTCTACGCACCATCCTAAGCCTTGCCTCTCCCACACTCAGGATCCAAAGACAACGGCACCAGGGACTGCTCACACACTAAAGGCACCAGGACAAAAGGCTCACCAGCTTGGCCTTTGCATTCCCGCTGACAGCTCCACAGCTTGAACCCAGAGAACTGCCTGCTGCCAACAGCCTTTCCAATCACTCTGAGCACCTCATGACAAGGAGTGTGGGGAATGAATCTCCAGCAGCCTCCTGCCCCAGGCTGTCCCCCGGGAGCAGCCCTGCTCCAGGCCGTGACTGCCACCTGCACAGCCAAAGGACCCAGAGCCGGTGTTACACACCACGGCTGTGCCTGGCACAGAGACACCAGTGGCCACACAAGTGGCCATGGCACTGTCCACACACAGTCCCTGCTGCTGCTCCCCCAGCCGCTGGCACCAACTCCCAGCCACCCACTCCTAAAGCCACGGGGCCCACTGGGACATTGCGGGGGCTCGTGGAAGCCAGCGGCCATTGTGACACAGCGGGGCTGCACAGAGCCCACGGTGCTTTGTGACCCGTGGCTCCCAGGAGAGCCTTTGTGATGCTGGGGAACTACAAGGAAGCCTGGCTCCTCTGTGACACCACCACAGAAGCTCAGGGGAGCCCTTGAGACTGTGCTGATGCTATTGAACCTGATGCAACCCTGCCTCCTCTGTGACACCACAGAAGCTCTTGGAGCCCTGGAGACCGTGGTGATGCTATGGAACCTGATGCAACCCTGCCTCCTCTGTAACACCACAGAACCTCTGGGAGCCCTGGAGACCGTGGTGATGCTATGGAACCTGATGCAACCCTGCCTCCACTGTGACACCACAGAAGCTCAGGGAGCCCTGGAGACTGTGGTGATGCTATGGAACCTGATGCAACCCTGCCTCCACTGTGACACCACAGAACCTCTGGGAGCCCTGGAGACCGTGCTGATGCTATGGAACCTGATGCAACCCTGCCTCCACTGTGACACCACAGAAGCTCGGGGAGCTCTGCAGACCGTGGGGATGCTGGCGAAGCTGACGGAACCCTGGACACCACAGTGACGCTATGGAACCTGGTGGAACCGAGGGGCCACAGTGACACTGTGGGGCCTTTTGGAAGCAACAGGACCCTGGTGGGAAGCCACGGGATGATTAATCCTGCACGAACCTGCTCCAGGTGGGCTCCTCTCTCCCGGCTTCCACAGGTGCTGCTAGGATCCCACTCCGGCACTGGCTTGGCACGGGCTCACGGCTTCCTTTGGCAATGGCTCTGCTCCAGGATGGCATGCTGCAGAGAATGCAGGTAGATTTTGTGCTCACTCCTGGCATGCAGCTGGACAATAAAGCCTGATCCAGCCCCCCCTCAGCATATGTCCGGCTCTGGCATTGGGGCGGGGCAACTTTGGGAGCAGCCCCAGCCCTGCTCCTGCTCCCGGCTGGGCACCCAGCTGCTGGGACACAGGTGTGTCCTGATGCCACCGTCTACTCCTTTGAGAAGGGGAGGACAGAGTGCATCAGGGAGTTTGGTGTGGCTTACATGCGGCAAGGAGAAGGTGCAGCCCCAAACTGGCTTTCACTTCTAGAACCTTTTGCTATTGCGGGAGCAGCTGCTGGAGCTTTTCAACCGAGCTGCAAGAGTGAAAAGTGTGATGGCATGTCTATCTGAGAAGGAAGGTTCGGTGCCGCAGCCTGTTGTGCACAATTTATATGCTGATAAGAGAAGGGGGTGCTTTTGGAACGTTTTCCTTCCTGACACTTCTGTCTCTGTGAGCTTTAGCTGCTTGGACTCAGGGGTACCGAAGGTATGTGAAAGTGACTGGGATGCGAGAATCATGTTGCACAGGGAACAGGGAAGGTCAGCAAATGTTTCCTGTCCTGGCACATCTCTCAGTCTGAACTGCAGCTGCAGATGCTTCACTTCCGCCAAGGACTCTGCCACCTTGAGAGAAGGATGCGCTCTATGGAGTTGAGAAAGAAAGTGCGTCTCACTAGCTTCTTTCCTCTACTTCATAGACAGCAAAGGGGCTATGAAAGGCAGCACTGGCTTTTTGTTCTAGGACTTCTTCTTTACAAGCAGCTGCTGGATGTTTGGAAGGGGGTTTGGGATATGCAAAAATGAGAGGCTAAGATGGTAAGAGGGTAAGATGGAAGTCATCTGGCAAAAGCAGAGCTCACAAAAGGGCCAGCTGAGAAAGCTCTTGCTGCCTACAACTTCAACTGCACCCCTCAAAGCAGCAGCACACACGCTGCTCTCGGCACTTTCCTTCTCAGCTCTACGCACCATCCTAAGCCTTGCCTCTCCCACACTCAGGATCCAAAGACAACGGCACCAGGGACTGCTCACACACTAAAGGCACCAGGACAAAAGGCTCACCAGCTTGGCCTTTGCATTCCCGCTGACAGCTCCACAGCTTGAACCCAGAGAACTGCCTGCTGCCAACAGCCTTTCCAATCACTCTGAGCACCTCATGACAAGGAGTGTGGGGAATGAATCTCCAGCAGCCTCCTGCCCCAGGCTGTCCCCCGGGAGCAGCCCTGCTCCAGGCCGTGACTGCCACCTGCACAGCCAAAGGACCCAGAGCCGGTGTTACACACCACGGCTGTGCCTGGCACAGAGACACCAGTGGCCACACAAGTGGCCATGGCACTGTCCACACACAGTCCCTGCTGCTGCTCCCCCAGCCGCTGGCACCAACTCCCAGCCACCCACTCCTAAAGCCACGGGGCCCACTGGGACACTGCGGGGGCTCGTGGAAGCCAGCGGCCATTGTGACACAGCGGGGCTGCACAGAGCCCACGGTGCTTTGTGACCCGTGGCTCCCAGGAGAGCCTTTGTGATGCTGGGGAACTACAAGGAAGCCTGGCTCCTCTGTGACACCACCACAGAAGCTCAGGGGAGCCCTTGAGACTGTGCTGATGCTATTGAACCTGATGCAACCCTGCCTCCTCTGTGACACCACAGAAGCTCTTGGAGCCCTGGAGACCGTGGTGATGCTATGGAACCTGATGCAACCCTGCCTCCTCTGTAACACCACAGAACCTCTGGGAGCTCTGGAGACCGTGCTGATGCTATGGAACCTGATGCAACCCTGCCTCCACTGTGACACCACAGAAGCTCAGGGAGCCCTGGAGACTGTGGTGATGCTATGGAACCTGATGCAACCCTGCCTCCACTGTGACACCACAGAACCTCTGGGAGCCCTGGAGACCGTGCTGATGCTATGGAACCTGATGCAACCCTGCCTCCACTGTGACACCACAGAAGCTCGGGGAGCTCTGCAGACCGTGGGGATGCTGGCGAAGCTGACGGAACCCTGGACACCACAGTGACGCTATGGAACCTGGTGGAACCGAGGGGCCACAGTGACACTGTGGGGCCTTTTGGAAGCAACAGGACCCTGGTGGGAAGCCACGGGATGATTAATCCTGCACGAACCTGCTCCAGGTGGGCTCCTCTCTCCCGGCTTCCACAGGTGCTGCTAGGATCCCACTCCGGCACTGGCTTGGCACGGGCTGACGGCTTCCTTTGGCAATGGCTCTGCTCCAGGATGGCATGCTGCAGAGAATGCAGGTAGATTTTGTGCTCACTCCTGGCATGCAGCTGGACAATAAAGCCTGATCCAGCCCCCCCTCAGCATATGTCCGGCTCTGGCATTGGGGCGGGGCAACTTTGGGAGCAGCCCCAGCCCTGCTCCTGCTCCCGGCTGGGCACCCTGCTCCTGCTCCGGTGGCTGGGACACAGGTGTGTCCTGATGCCACCGTCTACTCCTTTGAGAAGGGGAGGACAGAGTGCATCAGGGAGTTTGGTGTGGCTTACATGCGGCAAGGAGAAGGTGCAGCCCCAAACTGGCTTTCACTTCTAGAACCTTTTGCTATTGCGGGAGCAGCTGCTGGAGCTTTTCAACCGAGCTGCAAGAGTGAAAAGTGTGATGGCATGTCTATCTGAGAAGGAAGGTTCGGTGCCGCAGCCTGTTGTGCACAATTTATATGCTGATAAGAGAAGGGGGTGCTTTTGGAACGTTTTCCTTCCTGACACTTCTGTCTCTGTGAGCTTTAGCTGCTTGGACTCAGGGGTACCGAAGGTATGTGAAAGTGACTGGGATGCGAGAATCATGTTGCACAGGGAACAGGGAAGGTCAGCAAATGTTTCCTGTCCTGGCACATCTCTCAGTCTGAACTGCAGCTGCAGATGCTTCACTTCCGCCAAGGACTCTGCCACCTTGAGAGAAGGATGCGCTCTATGGAGTTGAGAAAGAAAGTGCGTCTCACTAGCTTCTTTCCTCTACTTCATAGACAGCAAAGGGGCTATGAAAGGCAGCACTGGCTTTTTGTTCTAGGACTTCTTCTTTACAAGCAGCTGCTGGATGTTTGGAAGGGGGTTTGGGATATGCAAAAATGAGAGGCTAAGATGGTAAGAGGGTAAGATGGAAGTCATCTGGCAAAAGCAGAGCTCACAAAAGGGCCAGCTGAGAAAGCTCTTGCTGCCTACAACTTCAACTGCACCCCTCAAAGCAGCAGCACACACGCTGCTCTCGGCACTTTCCTTCTCAGCTCTACGCACCATCCTAAGCCTTGCCTCTCCCACACTCAGGATCCAAAGACAACGGCACCAGGGACTGCTCACACACTAAAGGCACCAGGACAAAAGGCTCACCAGCTTGGCCTTTGCATTCCCGCTGACAGCTCCACAGCTTGAACCCAGAGAACTGCCTGCTGCCAACAGCCTTTCCAATCACTCTGAGCACCTCATGACAAGGAGTGTGGGGAATGAATCTCCAGCAGCCTCCTGCCCCAGGCTGTCCCCCGGGAGCAGCCCTGCTCCAGGCCGTGACTGCCACCTGCACAGCCAAAGGACCCAGAGCCGGTGTTACACACCACGGCTGTGCCTGGCACAGAGACACCAGTGGCCACACAAGTGGCCATGGCACTGTCCACACACAGTCCCTGCTGCTGCTCCCCCAGCCGCTGGCACCAACTCCCAGCCACCCACTCCTAAAGCCACGGGGCCCACTGGGACACTGCGGGGGCTCGTGGAAGCCAGCGGCCATTGTGACACAGCGGGGCTGCACAGAGCCCACGGTGCTTTGTGACCCGTGGCTCCCAGGAGAGCCTTTGTGATGCTGGGGAACTACAAGGAAGCCTGGCTCCTCTGTGACACCACCACAGAAGCTCAGGGGAGCCCTTGAGACTGTGCTGATGCTATTGAACCTGATGCAACCCTGCCTCCTCTGTGACACCACAGAAGCTCTTGGAGCCCTGGAGACCGTGGTGATGCTATGGAACCTGATGCAACCCTGCCTCCTCTGTAACACCACAGAACCTCTGGGAGCTCTGGAGACCGTGCTGATGCTATGGAACCTGATGCAACCCTGCCTCCACTGTGACACCACAGAAGCTCAGGGAGCCCTGGAGACTGTGGTGATGCTATGGAACCTGATGCAACCCTGCCTCCACTGTGACACCACAGAACCTCTGGGAGCCCTGGAGACCGTGCTGATGCTATGGAACCTGATGCAACCCTGCCTCCACTGTGACACCACAGAAGCTCGGGGAGCTCTGCAGACCGTGGGGATGCTGGCGAAGCTGACGGAACCCTGGACACCACAGTGACGCTATGGAACCTGGTGGAACCGAGGGGCCACAGTGACACTGTGGGGCCTTTTGGAAGCAACAGGACCCTGGTGGGAAGCCACGGGATGATTAATCCTGCACGAACCTGCTCCAGGTGGGCTCCTCTCTCCCGGCTTCCACAGGTGCTGCTAGGATCCCACTCCGGCACTGGCTTGGCACGGGCTGACGGCTTCCTTTGGCAATGGCTCTGCTCCAGGATGGCATGCTGCAGAGAATGCAGGTAGATTTTGTGCTCACTCCTGGCATGCAGCTGGACAATAAAGCCTGATCCAGCCCCCCCTCAGCATATGTCCGTCTCTGGCATTGGGGCGGGGCAACTTTGGGAGCAGCCCCAGCCCTGCTCCTGCTCCCGGCTGGGCACCCTGCTCCTGCTCCGGTGGCTGGGACACAGGTGTGTCCTGATGCCACCGTCTACTCCTTTGAGAAGGGGAGGACAGAGTGCATCAGGGAGTTTGGTGTGGCTTACATGCGGCAAGGAGAAGGTGCAGCCCCAAACTGGCTTTCACTTCTAGAACCTTTTGCTATTGCGGGAGCAGCTGCTGGAGCTTTTCAACCGAGCTGCAAGAGTGAAAAGTGTGATGGCATGTCTATCTGAGAAGGAAGGTTCGGTGCCGCAGCCTGTTGTGCACAATTTATATGCTGATAAGAGAAGGGGGTGCTTTTGGAACGTTTTCCTTCCTGACACTTCTGTCTCTGTGAGCTTTAGCTGCTTGGACTCAGGGGTACCGAAGGTATGTGAAAGTGACTGGGATGCGAGAATCATGTTGCACAGGGAACAGGGAAGGTCAGCAAATGTTTCCTGTCCTGGCACATCTCTCAGTCTGAACTGCAGCTGCAGATGCTTCACTTCCGCCAAGGACTCTGCCACCTTGAGAGAAGGATGCGCTCTATGGAGTTGAGAAAGAAAGTGCGTCTCACTAGCTTCTTTCCTCTACTTCATAGACAGCAAAGGGGCTATGAAAGGCAGCACTGGCTTTTTGTTCTAGGACTTCTTCTTTACAAGCAGCTGCTGGATGTTTGGAAGGGGGTTTGGGATATGCAAAAATGAGAGGCTAAGATGGTAAGAGGGTAAGATGGAAGTCATCTGGCAAAAGCAGAGCTCACAAAAGGGCCAGCTGAGAAAGCTCTTGCTGCCTACAACTTCAACTGCACCCCTCAAAGCAGCAGCACACACGCTGCTCTCGGCACTTTCCTTCTCAGCTCTACGCACCATCCTAAGCCTTGCCTCTCCCACACTCAGGATCCAAAGACAACGGCACCAGGGACTGCTCACACACTAAAGGCACCAGGACAAAAGGCTCACCAGCTTGGCCTTTGCATTCCCGCTGACAGCTCCACAGCTTGAACCCAGAGAACTGCCTGCTGCCAACAGCCTTTCCAATCACTCTGAGCACCTCATGACAAGGAGTGTGGGGAATGAATCTCCAGCAGCCTCCTGCCCCAGGCTGTCCCCCGGGAGCAGCCCTGCTCCAGGCCGTGACTGCCACCTGCACAGCCAAAGGACCCAGAGCCGGTGTTACACACCACGGCTGTGCCTGGCACAGAGACACCAGTGGCCACACAAGTGGCCATGGCACTGTCCACACACAGTCCCTGCTGCTGCTCCCCCAGCCGCTGGCACCAACTCCCAGCCACCCACTCCTAAAGCCACGGGGCCCACTGGGACATTGCGGGGGCTCGTGGAAGCCAGCGGCCATTGTGACACAGCGGGGCTGCACAGAGCCCACGGTGCTTTGTGACCCGTGGCTCCCAGGAGAGCCTTTGTGATGCTGGGGAACTACAAGGAAGCCTGGCTCCTCTGTGACACCACCACAGAAGCTCAGGGGAGCCCTTGAGACTGTGCTGATGCTATTGAACCTGATGCAACCCTGCCTCCTCTGTGACACCACAGAAGCTCTTGGAGCCCTGGAGACCGTGGTGATGCTATGGAACCTGATGCAACCCTGCCTCCTCTGTAACACCACAGAACCTCTGGGAGCCCTGGAGACCGTGGTGATGCTATGGAACCTGATGCAACCCTGCCTCCACTGTGACACCACAGAAGCTCAGGGAGCCCTGGAGACTGTGGTGATGCTATGGAACCTGATGCAACCCTGCCTCCACTGTGACACCACAGAACCTCTGGGAGCCCTGGAGACCGTGCTGATGCTATGGAACCTGATGCAACCCTGCCTCCACTGTGACACCACAGAAGCTCGGGGAGCTCTGCAGACCGTGGGGATGCTGGCGAAGCTGACGGAACCCTGGACACCACAGTGACGCTATGGAACCTGGTGGAACCGAGGGGCCACAGTGACACTGTGGGGCCTTTTGGAAGCAACAGGACCCTGGTGGGAAGCCACGGGATGATTAATCCTGCACGAACCTGCTCCAGGTGGGCTCCTCTCTCCCGGCTTCCACAGGTGCTGCTAGGATCCCACTCCGGCACTGGCTTGGCACGGGCTCACGGCTTCCTTTGGCAATGGCTCTGCTCCAGGATGGCATGCTGCAGAGAATGCAGGTAGATTTTGTGCTCACTCCTGGCATGCAGCTGGACAATAAAGCCTGATCCAGCCCCCCCTCAGCATATGTCCGGCTCTGGCATTGGGGCGGGGCAACTTTGGGAGCAGCCCCAGCCCTGCTCCTGCTCCCGGCTGGGCACCCAGCTGCTGGGACACAGGTGTGTCCTGATGCCACCGTCTACTCCTTTGAGAAGGGGAGGACAGAGTGCATCAGGGAGTTTGGTGTGGCTTACATGCGGCAAGGAGAAGGTGCAGCCCCAAACTGGCTTTCACTTCTAGAACCTTTTGCTATTGCGGGAGCAGCTGCTGGAGCTTTTCAACCGAGCTGCAAGAGTGAAAAGTGTGATGGCATGTCTATCTGAGAAGGAAGGTTCGGTGCCGCAGCCTGTTGTGCACAATTTATATGCTGATAAGAGAAGGGGGTGCTTTTGGAACGTTTTCCTTCCTGACACTTCTGTCTCTGTGAGCTTTAGCTGCTTGGACTCAGGGGTACCGAAGGTATGTGAAAGTGACTGGGATGCGAGAATCATGTTGCACAGGGAACAGGGAAGGTCAGCAAATGTTTCCTGTCCTGGCACATCTCTCAGTCTGAACTGCAGCTGCAGATGCTTCACTTCCGCCAAGGACTCTGCCACCTTGAGAGAAGGATGCGCTCTATGGAGTTGAGAAAGAAAGTGCGTCTCACTAGCTTCTTTCCTCTACTTCATAGACAGCAAAGGGGCTATGAAAGGCAGCACTGGCTTTTTGTTCTAGGACTTCTTCTTTACAAGCAGCTGCTGGATGTTTGGAAGGGGGTTTGGGATATGCAAAAATGAGAGGCTAAGATGGTAAGAGGGTAAGATGGAAGTCATCTGGCAAAAGCAGAGCTCACAAAAGGGCCAGCTGAGAAAGCTCTTGCTGCCTACAACTTCAACTGCACCCCTCAAAGCAGCAGCACACACGCTGCTCTCGGCACTTTCCTTCTCAGCTCTACGCACCATCCTAAGCCTTGCCTCTCCCACACTCAGGATCCAAAGACAACGGCACCAGGGACTGCTCACACACTAAAGGCACCAGGACAAAAGGCTCACCAGCTTGGCCTTTGCATTCCCGCTGACAGCTCCACAGCTTGAACCCAGAGAACTGCCTGCTGCCAACAGCCTTTCCAATCACTCTGAGCACCTCATGACAAGGAGTGTGGGGAATGAATCTCCAGCAGCCTCCTGCCCCAGGCTGTCCCCCGGGAGCAGCCCTGCTCCAGGCCGTGACTGCCACCTGCACAGCCAAAGGACCCAGAGCCGGTGTTACACACCACGGCTGTGCCTGGCACAGAGACACCAGTGGCCACACAAGTGGCCATGGCACTGTCCACACACAGTCCCTGCTGCTGCTCCCCCAGCCGCTGGCACCAACTCCCAGCCACCCACTCCTAAAGCCACGGGGCCCACTGGGACACTGCGGGGGCTCGTGGAAGCCAGCGGCCATTGTGACACAGCGGGGCTGCACAGAGCCCACGGTGCTTTGTGACCCGTGGCTCCCAGGAGAGCCTTTGTGATGCTGGGGAACTACAAGGAAGCCTGGCTCCTCTGTGACACCACCACAGAAGCTCAGGGGAGCCCTTGAGACTGTGCTGATGCTATTGAACCTGATGCAACCCTGCCTCCTCTGTGACACCACAGAAGCTCTTGGAGCCCTGGAGACCGTGGTGATGCTATGGAACCTGATGCAACCCTGCCTCCTCTGTAACACCACAGAACCTCTGGGAGCTCTGGAGACCGTGCTGATGCTATGGAACCTGATGCAACCCTGCCTCCACTGTGACACCACAGAAGCTCAGGGAGCCCTGGAGACTGTGGTGATGCTATGGAACCTGATGCAACCCTGCCTCCACTGTGACACCACAGAACCTCTGGGAGCCCTGGAGACCGTGCTGATGCTATGGAACCTGATGCAACCCTGCCTCCACTGTGACACCACAGAAGCTCGGGGAGCTCTGCAGACCGTGGGGATGCTGGCGAAGCTGACGGAACCCTGGACACCACAGTGACGCTATGGAACCTGGTGGAACCGAGGGGCCACAGTGACACTGTGGGGCCTTTTGGAAGCAACAGGACCCTGGTGGGAAGCCACGGGATGATTAATCCTGCACGAACCTGCTCCAGGTGGGCTCCTCTCTCCCGGCTTCCACAGGTGCTGCTAGGATCCCACTCCGGCACTGGCTTGGCACGGGCTCACGGCTTCCTTTGGCAATGGCTCTGCTCCAGGATGGCATGCTGCAGAGAATGCAGGTAGATTTTGTGCTCACTCCTGGCATGCAGCTGGACAATAAAGCCTGATCCAGCCCCCCCTCAGCATATGTCCGGCTCTGGCATTGGGGCGGGGCAACTTTGGGAGCAGCCCCAGCCCTGCTCCTGCTCCCGGCTGGGCACCCAGCTGCTGGGACACAGGTGTGTCCTGATGCCACCGTCTACTCCTTTGAGAAGGGGAGGACAGAGTGCATCAGGGAGTTTGGTGTGGCTTACATGCGGCAAGGAGAAGGTGCAGCCCCAAACTGGCTTTCACTTCTAGAACCTTTTGCTATTGCGGGAGCAGCTGCTGGAGCTTTTCAACCGAGCTGCAAGAGTGAAAAGTGTGATGGCATGTCTATCTGAGAAGGAAGGTTCGGTGCCGCAGCCTGTTGTGCACAATTTATATGCTGATAAGAGAAGGGGGTGCTTTTGGAACGTTTTCCTTCCTGACACTTCTGTCTCTGTGAGCTTTAGCTGCTTGGACTCAGGGGTACCGAAGGTATGTGAAAGTGACTGGGATGCGAGAATCATGTTGCACAGGGAACAGGGAAGGTCAGCAAATGTTTCCTGTCCTGGCACATCTCTCAGTCTGAACTGCAGCTGCAGATGCTTCACTTCCGCCAAGGACTCTGCCACCTTGAGAGAAGGATGCGCTCTATGGAGTTGAGAAAGAAAGTGCGTCTCACTAGCTTCTTTCCTCTACTTCATAGACAGCAAAGGGGCTATGAAAGGCAGCACTGGCTTTTTGTTCTAGGACTTCTTCTTTACAAGCAGCTGCTGGATGTTTGGAAGGGGGTTTGGGATATGCAAAAATGAGAGGCTAAGATGGTAAGAGGGTAAGATGGAAGTCATCTGGCAAAAGCAGAGCTCACAAAAGGGCCAGCTGAGAAAGCTCTTGCTGCCTACAACTTCAACTGCACCCCTCAAAGCAGCAGCACACACGCTGCTCTCGGCACTTTCCTTCTCAGCTCTACGCACCATCCTAAGCCTTGCCTCTCCCACACTCAGGATCCAAAGACAACGGCACCAGGGACTGCTCACACACTAAAGGCACCAGGACAAAAGGCTCACCAGCTTGGCCTTTGCATTCCCGCTGACAGCTCCACAGCTTGAACCCAGAGAACTGCCTGCTGCCAACAGCCTTTCCAATCACTCTGAGCACCTCATGACAAGGAGTGTGGGGAATGAATCTCCAGCAGCCTCCTGCCCCAGGCTGTCCCCCGGGAGCAGCCCTGCTCCAGGCCGTGACTGCCACCTGCACAGCCAAAGGACCCAGAGCCGGTGTTACACACCACGGCTGTGCCTGGCACAGAGACACCAGTGGCCACACAAGTGGCCATGGCACTGTCCACACACAGTCCCTGCTGCTGCTCCCCCAGCCGCTGGCACCAACTCCCAGCCACCCACTCCTAAAGCCACGGGGCCCACTGGGACATTGCGGGGGCTCGTGGAAGCCAGCGGCCATTGTGACACAGCGGGGCTGCACAGAGCCCACGGTGCTTTGTGACCCGTGGCTCCCAGGAGAGCCTTTGTGATGCTGGGGAACTACAAGGAAGCCTGGCTCCTCTGTGACACCACCACAGAAGCTCAGGGGAGCCCTTGAGACTGTGCTGATGCTATTGAACCTGATGCAACCCTGCCTCCTCTGTGACACCACAGAAGCTCTTGGAGCCCTGGAGACCGTGGTGATGCTATGGAACCTGATGCAACCCTGCCTCCTCTGTAACACCACAGAACCTCTGGGAGCCCTGGAGACCGTGGTGATGCTATGGAACCTGATGCAACCCTGCCTCCACTGTGACACCACAGAAGCTCAGGGAGCCCTGGAGACTGTGGTGATGCTATGGAACCTGATGCAACCCTGCCTCCACTGTGACACCACAGAACCTCTGGGAGCCCTGGAGACCGTGCTGATGCTATGGAACCTGATGCAACCCTGCCTCCACTGTGACACCACAGAAGCTCGGGGAGCTCTGCAGACCGTGGGGATGCTGGCGAAGCTGACGGAACCCTGGACACCACAGTGACGCTATGGAACCTGGTGGAACCGAGGGGCCACAGTGACACTGTGGGGCCTTTTGGAAGCAACAGGACCCTGGTGGGAAGCCACGGGATGATTAATCCTGCACGAACCTGCTCCAGGTGGGCTCCTCTCTCCCGGCTTCCACAGGTGCTGCTAGGATCCCACTCCGGCACTGGCTTGGCACGGGCTCACGGCTTCCTTTGGCAATGGCTCTGCTCCAGGATGGCATGCTGCAGAGAATGCAGGTAGATTTTGTGCTCACTCCTGGCATGCAGCTGGACAATAAAGCCTGATCCAGCCCCCCCTCAGCATATGTCCGGCTCTGGCATTGGGGCGGGGCAACTTTGGGAGCAGCCCCAGCCCTGCTCCTGCTCCCGGCTGGGCACCCAGCTGCTGGGACACAGGTGTGTCCTGATGCCACCGTCTACTCCTTTGAGAAGGGGAGGACAGAGTGCATCAGGGAGTTTGGTGTGGCTTACATGCGGCAAGGAGAAGGTGCAGCCCCAAACTGGCTTTCACTTCTAGAACCTTTTGCTATTGCGGGAGCAGCTGCTGGAGCTTTTCAACCGAGCTGCAAGAGTGAAAAGTGTGATGGCATGTCTATCTGAGAAGGAAGGTTCGGTGCCGCAGCCTGTTGTGCACAATTTATATGCTGATAAGAGAAGGGGGTGCTTTTGGAACGTTTTCCTTCCTGACACTTCTGTCTCTGTGAGCTTTAGCTGCTTGGACTCAGGGGTACCGAAGGTATGTGAAAGTGACTGGGATGCGAGAATCATGTTGCACAGGGAACAGGGAAGGTCAGCAAATGTTTCCTGTCCTGGCACATCTCTCAGTCTGAACTGCAGCTGCAGATGCTTCACTTCCGCCAAGGACTCTGCCACCTTGAGAGAAGGATGCGCTCTATGGAGTTGAGAAAGAAAGTGCGTCTCACTAGCTTCTTTCCTCTACTTCATAGACAGCAAAGGGGCTATGAAAGGCAGCACTGGCTTTTTGTTCTAGGACTTCTTCTTTACAAGCAGCTGCTGGATGTTTGGAAGGGGGTTTGGGATATGCAAAAATGAGAGGCTAAGATGGTAAGAGGGTAAGATGGAAGTCATCTGGCAAAAGCAGAGCTCACAAAAGGGCCAGCTGAGAAAGCTCTTGCTGCCTACAACTTCAACTGCACCCCTCAAAGCAGCAGCACACACGCTGCTCTCGGCACTTTCCTTCTCAGCTCTACGCACCATCCTAAGCCTTGCCTCTCCCACACTCAGGATCCAAAGACAACGGCACCAGGGACTGCTCACACACTAAAGGCACCAGGACAAAAGGCTCACCAGCTTGGCCTTTGCATTCCCGCTGACAGCTCCACAGCTTGAACCCAGAGAACTGCCTGCTGCCAACAGCCTTTCCAATCACTCTGAGCACCTCATGACAAGGAGTGTGGGGAATGAATCTCCAGCAGCCTCCTGCCCCAGGCTGTCCCCCGGGAGCAGCCCTGCTCCAGGCCGTGACTGCCACCTGCACAGCCAAAGGACCCAGAGCCGGTGTTACACACCACGGCTGTGCCTGGCACAGAGACACCAGTGGCCACACAAGTGGCCATGGCACTGTCCACACACAGTCCCTGCTGCTGCTCCCCCAGCCGCTGGCACCAACTCCCAGCCACCCACTCCTAAAGCCACGGGGCCCACTGGGACACTGCGGGGGCTCGTGGAAGCCAGCGGCCATTGTGACACAGCGGGGCTGCACAGAGCCCACGGTGCTTTGTGACCCGTGGCTCCCAGGAGAGCCTTTGTGATGCTGGGGAACTACAAGGAAGCCTGGCTCCTCTGTGACACCACCACAGAAGCTCAGGGGAGCCCTTGAGACTGTGCTGATGCTATTGAACCTGATGCAACCCTGCCTCCTCTGTGACACCACAGAAGCTCTTGGAGCCCTGGAGACCGTGGTGATGCTATGGAACCTGATGCAACCCTGCCTCCTCTGTAACACCACAGAACCTCTGGGAGCTCTGGAGACCGTGCTGATGCTATGGAACCTGATGCAACCCTGCCTCCACTGTGACACCACAGAAGCTCAGGGAGCCCTGGAGACTGTGGTGATGCTATGGAACCTGATGCAACCCTGCCTCCACTGTGACACCACAGAACCTCTGGGAGCCCTGGAGACCGTGCTGATGCTATGGAACCTGATGCAACCCTGCCTCCACTGTGACACCACAGAAGCTCGGGGAGCTCTGCAGACCGTGGGGATGCTGGCGAAGCTGACGGAACCCTGGACACCACAGTGACGCTATGGAACCTGGTGGAACCGAGGGGCCACAGTGACACTGTGGGGCCTTTTGGAAGCAACAGGACCCTGGTGGGAAGCCACGGGATGATTAATCCTGCACGAACCTGCTCCAGGTGGGCTCCTCTCTCCCGGCTTCCACAGGTGCTGCTAGGATCCCACTCCGGCACTGGCTTGGCACGGGCTCACGGCTTCCTTTGGCAATGGCTCTGCTCCAGGATGGCATGCTGCAGAGAATGCAGGTAGATTTTGTGCTCACTCCTGGCATGCAGCTGGACAATAAAGCCTGATCCAGCCCCCCCTCAGCATATGTCCGGCTCTGGCATTGGGGCGGGGCAACTTTGGGAGCAGCCCCAGCCCTGCTCCTGCTCCCGGCTGGGCACCCAGCTGCTGGGACACAGGTGTGTCCTGATGCCACCGTCTACTCCTTTGAGAAGGGGAGGACAGAGTGCATCAGGGAGTTTGGTGTGGCTTACATGCGGCAAGGAGAAGGTGCAGCCCCAAACTGGCTTTCACTTCTAGAACCTTTTGCTATTGCGGGAGCAGCTGCTGGAGCTTTTCAACCGAGCTGCAAGAGTGAAAAGTGTGATGGCATGTCTATCTGAGAAGGAAGGTTCGGTGCCGCAGCCTGTTGTGCACAATTTATATGCTGATAAGAGAAGGGGGTGCTTTTGGAACGTTTTCCTTCCTGACACTTCTGTCTCTGTGAGCTTTAGCTGCTTGGACTCAGGGGTACCGAAGGTATGTGAAAGTGACTGGGATGCGAGAATCATGTTGCACAGGGAACAGGGAAGGTCAGCAAATGTTTCCTGTCCTGGCACATCTCTCAGTCTGAACTGCAGCTGCAGATGCTTCACTTCCGCCAAGGACTCTGCCACCTTGAGAGAAGGATGCGCTCTATGGAGTTGAGAAAGAAAGTGCGTCTCACTAGCTTCTTTCCTCTACTTCATAGACAGCAAAGGGGCTATGAAAGGCAGCACTGGCTTTTTGTTCTAGGACTTCTTCTTTACAAGCAGCTGCTGGATGTTTGGAAGGGGGTTTGGGATATGCAAAAATGAGAGGCTAAGATGGTAAGAGGGTAAGATGGAAGTCATCTGGCAAAAGCAGAGCTCACAAAAGGGCCAGCTGAGAAAGCTCTTGCTGCCTACAACTTCAACTGCACCCCTCAAAGCAGCAGCACACACGCTGCTCTCGGCACTTTCCTTCTCAGCTCTACGCACCATCCTAAGCCTTGCCTCTCCCACACTCAGGATCCAAAGACAACGGCACCAGGGACTGCTCACACACTAAAGGCACCAGGACAAAAGGCTCACCAGCTTGGCCTTTGCATTCCCGCTGACAGCTCCACAGCTTGAACCCAGAGAACTGCCTGCTGCCAACAGCCTTTCCAATCACTCTGAGCACCTCATGACAAGGAGTGTGGGGAATGAATCTCCAGCAGCCTCCTGCCCCAGGCTGTCCCCCGGGAGCAGCCCTGCTCCAGGCCGTGACTGCCACCTGCACAGCCAAAGGACCCAGAGCCGGTGTTACACACCACGGCTGTGCCTGGCACAGAGACACCAGTGGCCACACAAGTGGCCATGGCACTGTCCACACACAGTCCCTGCTGCTGCTCCCCCAGCCGCTGGCACCAACTCCCAGCCACCCACTCCTAAAGCCACGGGGCCCACTGGGACATTGCGGGGGCTCGTGGAAGCCAGCGGCCATTGTGACACAGCGGGGCTGCACAGAGCCCACGGTGCTTTGTGACCCGTGGCTCCCAGGAGAGCCTTTGTGATGCTGGGGAACTACAAGGAAGCCTGGCTCCTCTGTGACACCACCACAGAAGCTCAGGGGAGCCCTGGAGACCGTGCTGATGCTATTGAACCTGATGCAACCCTGCCTCCTCTGTGACACCACAGAAGCTCTTGGAGCCCTGGAGACCGTGGTGATGCTATGGAACCTGATGCAACCCTGCCTCCTCTGTGACACCACAGAACCTCTGGGAGCCCTGGAGACCGTGCTGATGCTATGGAACCTGATGCAACCCTGCCTCCACTGTGACACCACAGAAGCTCAGGGAGCCCTGGAGACTGTGGTGATGCTATGGAACCTGATGCAACCCTGCCTCCACTGTGACACCACAGAACCTCTGGGAGCCCTGGAGACCGTGGTGATGCTATGGAACCTGATGCAACCCTGCCTCCTCTGTGACACCACAGAACCTCTGGGAGCCCTGGAGACCGTGCTGATGCTATGGAACCTGATGCAACCCTGCCTCCACTGTGACACCACAGAAGCTCAGGGAGCCCTGGAGACTGTGGTGATGCTATGGAACCTGATGCAACCCTGCCTCCACTGTGACACCACAGAACCTCTGGGAGCCCTGGAGACCGTGCTGATGCTATGGAACCTGATGCAACCCTGCCTCCACTGTGACACCACAGAAGCTCGGGGAGCTCTGCAGACCGTGGGGATGCTGGCGAAGCTGACGGAACCCTGGGCACCACAGTGACGCTATGGAACCTGGTGGAACCGAGGGGCCACAGTGACACTGTGGGGCCTTTTGGAAGCAACAGGACCCTGGTGGGAAGCCACGGGATGATTAATCCTGCACGAACCTGCTCCAGGTGGGCTCCTCTCTCCCGGCTTCCACAGGTGCTGCTAGGATCCCACTCCGGCACTGGCTTGGCACGGGCTCACGGCTTCCTTTGGCAATGGCTCTGCTCCAGGATGGCATGCTGCAGAGAATGCAGGTAGATTTTGTGCTCACTCCTGGCATGCAGCTGGACAATAAAGCCTGATCCAGCCCCCCCTCAGCATATGTCCGGCTCTGGCATTGGGGCGGGGCAACTTTGGGAGCAGCCCCAGCCCTGCTCCTGCTCCCGGCTGGGCACCCAGCTGCTGGGACACAGGTGTGTCCTGATGCCACCGTCTACTCCTTTGAGAAGGGGAGGACAGAGTGCATCAGGGAGTTTGGTGTGGCTTACATGCGGCAAGGAGAAGGTGCAGCCCCAAACTGGCTTTCACTTCTAGAACCTTTTGCTATTGCGGGAGCAGCTGCTGGAGCTTTTCAACCGAGCTGCAAGAGTGAAAAGTGTGATGGCATGTCTATCTGAGAAGGAAGGTTCGGTGCCGCAGCCTGTTGTGCACAATTTATATGCTGATAAGAGAAGGGGGTGCTTTTGGAACGTTTTCCTTCCTGACACTTCTGTCTCTGTGAGCTTTAGCTGCTTGGACTCAGGGATACCGAAGGTATGTGAAAGTGACTGGGATGCGAGAATCATGTTGCACAGGGAACAGGGAAGGTCAGCAAATTTTTCCTGTCCTGGCACATCTCTCAGTCTGAACTGCAGCTGCAGATGCTTCACTTCCGCCAAGGACTCTGCCACCTTGAGAGAAGGATGCGCTCTATGGAGTTGAGAAAGAAAGTGCGTCTCACTAGCTTCTTTCCTCTACTTCATAGACAGCAAAGGGGCTATGAAAGGCAGCACTGGCTTTTTGTTCTAGGACTTCTTCTTTACAAGCAGCTGCTGGATGTTTGGAAGGGGGTTTGGGATATGCAAAAATGAGAGGCTAAGATGGTAAGAGGGTAAGATGGAAGTCATCTGGCAAAAGCAGAGCTCACAAAAGGGCCAGCTGAGAAAGCTCTTGCTGCCTACAACTTCAACTGCACCCCTCAAAGCAGCAGCACACACGCTGCTCTCGGCACTTTCCTTCTCAGCTCTACGCACCATCCTAAGCCTTGCCTCTCCCACACTCAGGATCCAAAGACAACGGCACCAGGGACTGCTCACACACTAAAGGCACCAGGACAAAAGGCTCACCAGCTTGGCCTTTGCATTCCCGCTGACAGCTCCACAGCTTGAACCCAGAGAACTGCCTGCTGCCAACAGCCTTTCCAATCACTCTGAGCACCTCATGACAAGGAGTGTGGGGAATGAATCTCCAGCAGCCTCCTGCCCCAGGCTGTCCCCCGGGAGCAGCCCTGCTCCAGGCCGTGACTGCCACCTGCACAGCCAAAGGACCCAGAGCCGGTGTTACACACCACGGCTGTGCCTGGCACAGAGACACCAGTGGCCACACAAGTGGCCATGGCACTGTCCACACACAGTCCCTGCTGCTGCTCCCCCAGCCGCTGGCACCAACTCCCAGCCACCCACTCCTAAAGCCACGGGGCCCACTGGGACACTGCGGGGGCTCGTGGAAGCCAGCGGCCATTGTGACACAGCGGGGCTGCACAGAGCCCACGGTGCTTTGTGACCCGTGGCTCCCAGGAGAGCCTTTGTGATGCTGGGGAACTACAAGGAAGCCTGCCTCCTCTGTGACACCACCACAGAAGCTCAGGGGAGCCCTGGAGACCGTGCTGATGCTATTGAACCTGATGCAACCCTGCCTCCTCTGTGACACCACAGAAGCTCTTGGAGCCCTGGAGACCGTGGTGATGCTATGGAACCTGATGCAACCCTGCCTCCTCTGTGACACCACAGAACCTCTGGGAGCCCTGGAGACCGTGCTGATGCTATGGAACCTGATGCAACCCTGCCTCCACTGTGACACCACAGAAGCTCAGGGAGCCCTGGAGACTGTGGTGATGCTATGGAACCTGATGCAACCCTGCCTCCACTGTGACACCACAGAACCTCTGGGAGCCCTGGAGACCGTGCTGATGCTATGGAACCTGATGCAACCCTGCCTCCACTGTGACACCACAGAAGCTCGGGGAGCTCTGCAGACCGTGGGGATGCTGGCGAAGCTGACGGAACCCTGGGCACCACAGTGACGCTATGGAACCTGGTGGAACCGAGGGGCCACAGTGACACTGTGGGGCCTTTTGGAAGCAACAGGACCCTGGTGGGAAGCCACGGGATGATTAATCCTGCACGAACCTGCTCCAGGTGGGCTCCTCTCTCCCGGCTTCCACAGGTGCTGCTAGGATCCCACTCCGGCACTGGCTTGGCACGGGCTCACGGCTTCCTTTGGCAATGGCTCTGCTCCAGGATGGCATGCTGCAGAGAATGCAGGTAGATTTTGTGCTCAATCCTGGCATGCAGCTGGACAATAAAGCCTGATCCAGCCCCCCCTCAGCATATGTCCGGCTCTGGCATTGGGGCGGGGCAACTTTGGGAGCAGCCCCAGCCCTGCTCCTGCTCCCGGCTGGGCACCCAGCTGCTGGGACACAGGTGTGTCCTGATGCCACCGTCTACTACTTTGAGAAGGGGAGGACAGAGTGCATCAGGGAGTTTGGTGTGGCTTACATGCGGCAAGGAGAAGGTGCAGCCCCAAACTGGCTTTCACTTCTAGAACCTTTTGCTATTGCGGGAGCAGCTGCTGGAGCTTTTCAACCGAGCTGCAAGAGTGAAAAGTGTGATGGCATGTCTATCTGAGAAGGAAGGTTCGGTGCCGCAGCCTGTTGTGCACAATTTATATGCTGATAAGAGAAGGGGGTGCTTTTGCAACGTTTTCCTTCCTGACACTTCTGTCTCTGTGAGCTTTAGCTGCTTGGACTCAGGGATACCGAAGGTATGTGAAAGTGACTGGGATGCGAGAATCATGTTGCACAGGGAACAGGGAAGGTCAGCAAATGTTTCCTGTCCTGGCACATCTCTCAGTCTGAACTGCAGCTGCAGATGCTTCACTTCCGCCAAGGACTCTGCCACCTTGAGAGAAGGATGCGCTCTATGGAGTTGAGAAAGAAAGTGCGTCTCACTAGCTTCTTTCCTCTACTTCATAGACAGCAAAGGGGCTATGAAAGGCAGCACTGGCTTTTTGTTCTAGGACTTCTTCTTTACAAGCAGCTGCTGGATGTTTGGAAGGGGGTTTGGGATATGCAAAAATGAGAGGCTAAGATGGTAAGAGGGTAAGATGGAAGTCATCTGGCAAAAGCAGAGCTCACAAAAGGGCCAGCTGAGAAAGCTCTTGCTGCCTACAACTTCAACTGCACCCCTCAAAGCAGCAGCACACACGCTGCTCTCGGCACTTTCCTTCTCAGCTCTACGCACCATCCTAAGCCTTGCCTCTCCCACACTCAGGATCCAAAGACAACGGCACCAGGGACTGCTCACACACTAAAGGCACCAGGACAAAAGGCTCACCAGCTTGGCCTTTGCATTCCCGCTGACAGCTCCACAGCTTGAACCCAGAGAACTGCCTGCTGCCAACAGCCTTTCCAATCACTCTGAGCACCTCATGACAAGGAGTGTGGGGAATGAATCTCCAGCAGCCTCCTGCCCCAGGCTGTCCCCCGGGAGCAGCCCTGCTCCAGGCCGTGACTGCCACCTGCACAGCCAAAGGACCCAGAGCCGGTGTTACACAACCACGGCTGTGCCTGGCACAGAGACACCAGTGGCCACACAAGTGGCCATGGCACTGTCCACACACAGTCCCTGCTGCTGCTCCCCCAGCCGCTGGCACCAACTCCCAGCCACCCACTCCTAAAGCCACGGGGCCCACTGGGTCACTGCGGGGGCTCGTGGAAGCCAGCGGCCATTGTGACACAGCGGGGCTGCACAGAGCCCACGGTGCTTTGTGACCCGTGGCTCCCAGGAGAGCCTTTGTGATGCTGGGGAACTACAAGGAAGCCTGGCTCCTCTGTGACACCACCACAGAAGCTCAGGGGAGCCCTGGAGACCGTGCTGATGCTATTGAACCTGATGCAACCCTGCCTCCTCTGTGACACCACAGAAGCTCTTGGAGCCCTGGAGACCGTGGTGATGCTATGGAACCTGATGCAACCCTGCCTCCTCTGTGACACCACAGAACCTCTGGGAGCCCTGGAGACCGTGCTGATGCTATGGAACCTGATGCAACCCTGCCTCCACTGTGACACCACAGAAGCTCAGGGAGCCCTGGAGACTGTGGTGATGCTATGGAACCTGATGCAACCCTGCCTCCACTGTGACACCACAGAACCTCTGGGAGCCCTGGAGACCGTGCTGATGCTATGGAACCTGATGCAACCCTGCCTCCACTGTGACACCACAGAAGCTCGGGGAGCTCTGCAGACCGTGGGGATGCTGGCGAAGCTGACGGAACCCTGGACACCACAGTGACGCTATGGAACCTGGTGGAACCGAGGGGCCACAGTGACACTGTGGGGCCTTTTGGAAGCAACAGGACCCTGGTGGGAAGCCACGGGATGATTAATCCTGCACGAACCTGCTCCAGGTGGGCTCCTCTCTCCCGGCTTCCACAGGTGCTGCTAGGATCCCACTCCGGCACTGGCTTGGCACGGGCTGACGGCTTCCTTTGGCAATGGCTCTGCTCCAGGATGGCATGCTGCAGAGAATGCAGGTAGATTTTGTGCTCACTCCTGGCATGCAGCTGGACAATAAAGCCTGATCCAGCCCCCCCTCAGCATATGTCCGGCTCTGGCATTGGGGCGGGGCAACTTTGGGAGCAGCCCCAGCCCTGCTCCTGCTCCCGGCTGGGCACCCAGCTGCTGGGACACAGGTGTGTCCTGATGCCACCGTCTACTCCTTTGAGAAGGGGAGGACAGAGTGCATCAGGGAGTTTGGTGTGGCTTACATGCGGCAAGGAGAAGGTGCAGCCCCAAACTGGCTTTCACTTCTAGAACCTTTTGCTATTGCGGGAGCAGCTGCTGGAGCTTTTCAACCGAGCTGCAAGAGTGAAAAGTGTGATGGCATGTCTATCTGAGAAGGAAGGTTCGGTGCCGCAGCCTGTTGTGCACAATTTATATGCTGATAAGAGAAGGGGGTGCTTTTGCAACGTTTTCCTTCCTGACACTTCTGTCTCTGTGAGCTTTAGCTGCTTGGACTCAGGGATACCGAAGGTATGTGAAAGTGACTGGGATGCGAGAATCATGTTGCACAGGGAACAGGGAAGGTCAGCAAATGTTTCCTGTCCTGGCACATCTCTCAGTCTGAACTGCAGCTGCAGATGCTTCACTTCCGCCAAGGACTCTGCCACCTTGAGAGAAGGATGCGCTCTATGGAGTTGAGAAAGAAAGTGCGTCTCACTAGCTTCTTTCCTCTACTTCATAGACAGCAAAGGGGCTATGAAAGGCAGCACTGGCTTTTTGTTCTAGGACTTCTTCTTTACAAGCAGCTGCTGGATGTTTGGAAGGGGGTTTGGGATATGCAAAAATGAGAGGCTAAGATGGTAAGAGGGTAAGATGGAAGTCATCTGGCAAAAGCAGAGCTCACAAAAGGGCCAGCTGAGAAAGCTCTTGCTGCCTACAACTTCAACTGCACCCCTCAAAGCAGCAGCACACACGCTGCTCTCGGCACTTTCCTTCTCAGCTCTACGCACCATCCTAAGCCTTGCCTCTCCCACACTCAGGATCCAAAGACAACGGCACCAGGGACTGCTCACACACTAAAGGCACCAGGACAAAAGGCTCACCAGCTTGGCCTTTGCATTCCCGCTGACAGCTCCACAGCTTGAACCCAGAGAACTGCCTGCTGCCAACAGCCTTTCCAATCACTCTGAGCACCTCATGACAAGGAGTGTGGGGAATGAATCTCCAGCAGCCTCCTGCCCCAGGCTGTCCCCCGGGAGCAGCCCTGCTCCAGGCCGTGACTGCCACCTGCACAGCCAAAGGACCCAGAGCCGGTGTTACACAACCACGGCTGTGCCTGGCACAGAGACACCAGTGGCCACACAAGTGGCCATGGCACTGTCCACACACAGTCCCTGCTGCTGCTCCCCCAGCCGCTGGCACCAACTCCCAGCCACCCACTCCTAAAGCCACGGGGCCCACTGGGACACTGCGGGGGCTCGTGGAAGCCAGCGGCCATTGTGACACAGCGGGGCTGCACAGAGCCCACGGTGCTTTGTGACCCGTGGCTCCCAGGAGAGCCTTTGTGATGCTGGGGAACTACAAGGAAGCCTGGCTCCTCTGTGACACCACCACAGAAGCTCAGGGGAGCCCTGGAGACCGTGCTGATGCTATTGAACCTGATGCAACCCTGCCTCCTCTGTGACACCACAGAAGCTCTTGGAGCCCTGGAGACCGTGGTGATGCTATGGAACCTGATGCAACCCTGCCTCCTCTGTGACACCACAGAACCTCTGGGAGCCCTGGAGACCGTGCTGATGCTATGGAACCTGATGCAACCCTGCCTCCACTGTGACACCACAGAAGCTCAGGGAGCCCTGGAGACTGTGGTGATGCTATGGAACCTGATGCAACCCTGCCTCCACTGTGACACCACAGAACCTCTGGGAGCCCTGGAGACCGTGCTGATGCTATGGAACCTGATGCAACCCTGCCTCCACTGTGACACCACAGAAGCTCGGGGAGCTCTGCAGACCGTGGGGATGCTGGCGAAGCTGACGGAACCCTGGGCACCACAGTGACGCTATGGAACCTGGTGGAACCGAGGGGCCACAGTGACACTGTGGGGCCTTTTGGAAGCAACAGGACCCTGGTGGGAAGCCACGGGATGATTAATCCTGCACGAACCTGCTCCAGGTGGGCTCCTCTCTCCCGGCTTCCACAGGTGCTGCTAGGATCCCACTCCGGCACTGGCTTGGCACGGGCTCACGGCTTCCTTTGGCAATGGCTCTGCTCCAGGATGGCATGCTGCAGAGAATGCAGGTAGATTTTGTGCTCACTCCTGGCATGCAGCTGGACAATAAAGCCTGATCCAGCCCCCCCTCAGCATATGTCCGGCTCTGGCATTGGGGCGGGGCAACTTTGGGAGCAGCCCCAGCCCTGCTCCTGCTCCCGGCTGGGCACCCAGCTGCGTGGACACAGGTGTGTCCTGATGCCACCGTCTACTCCTTTGAGAAGGGGAGGACAGAGTGCATCAGGGAGTTTGGTGTGGCTTACATGCGGCAAGGAGAAGGTGCAGCCCCAAACTGGCTTTCACTTCTAGAACCTTTTGCTATTGCGGGAGCAGCTGCTGGAGCTTTTCAACCGAGCTGCAAGAGTGAAAAGTGTGATGGCATGTCTATCTGAGAAGGAAGGTTCGGTGCCGCAGCCTGTTGTGCACAATTTATATGCTGATAAGAGAAGGGGGTGCTTTTGCAACGTTTTCCTTCCTGACACTTCTGTCTCTGTGAGCTTTAGCTGCTTGGACTCAGGGATACCGAAGGTATGTGAAAGTGACTGGGATGCGAGAATCATGTTGCACAGGGAACAGGGAAGGTCAGCAAATGTTTCCTGTCCTGGCACATCTCTCAGTCTGAACTGCAGCTGCAGATGCTTCACTTCCGCCAAGGACTCTGCCACCTTGAGAGAAGGATGCGCTCTATGGAGTTGAGAAAGAAAGTGCGTCTCACTAGCTTCTTTCCTCTACTTCATAGACAGCAAAGGGGCTATGAAAGGCAGCACTGGCTTTTTGTTCTAGGACTTCTTCTTTACAAGCAGCTGCTGGATGTTTGGAAGGGGGTTTGGGATATGCAAAAATGAGAGGCTAAGATGGTAAGAGGGTAAGATGGAAGTCATCTGGCAAAAGCAGAGCTCACAAAAGGGCCAGCTGAGAAAGCTCTTGCTGCCTACAACTTCAACTGCACCCCTCAAAGCAGCAGCACACACGCTGCTCTCGGCACTTTCCTTCTCAGCTCTACGCACCATCCTAAGCCTTGCCTCTCCCACACTCAGGATCCAAAGACAACGGCACCAGGGACTGCTCACACACTAAAGGCACCAGGACAAAAGGCTCACCAGCTTGGCCTTTGCATTCCCGCTGACAGCTCCACAGCTTGAACCCAGAGAACTGCCTGCTGCCAACAGCCTTTCCAATCACTCTGAGCACCTCATGACAAGGAGTGTGGGGAATGAATCTCCAGCAGCCTCCTGCCCCAGGCTGTCCCCCGGGAGCAGCCCTGCTCCAGGCCGTGACTGCCACCTGCACAGCCAAAGGACCCAGAGCCGGTGTTACACAACCACGGCTGTGCCTGGCACAGAGACACCAGTGGCCACACAAGTGGCCATGGCACTGTCCACACACAGTCCCTGCTGCTGCTCCCCCAGCCGCTGGCACCAACTCCCAGCCACCCACTCCTAAAGCCACGGGGCCCACTGGGACACTGCGGGGGCTCGTGGAAGCCAGCGGCCATTGTGACACAGCGGGGCTGCACAGAGCCCACGGTGCTTTGTGACCCGTGGCTCCCAGGAGAGCCTTTGTGATGCTGGGGAACTACAAGGAAGCCTGGCTCCTCTGTGACACCACCACAGAAGCTCAGGGGAGCCCTGGAGACCGTGCTGATGCTATTGAACCTGATGCAACCCTGCCTCCTCTGTGACACCACAGAAGCTCTTGGAGCCCTGGAGACCGTGGTGATGCTATGGAACCTGATGCAACCCTGCCTCCTCTGTGACACCACAGAACCTCTGGGAGCCCTGGAGACCGTGCTGATGCTATGGAACCTGATGCAACCCTGCCTCCACTGTGACACCACAGAAGCTCAGGGAGCCCTGGAGACTGTGGTGATGCTATGGAACCTGATGCAACCCTGCCTCCACTGTGACACCACAGAACCTCTGGGAGCCCTGGAGACCGTGCTGATGCTATGGAACCTGATGCAACCCTGCCTCCACTGTGACACCACAGAAGCTCGGGGAGCTCTGCAGACCGTGGGGATGCTGGCGAAGCTGACGGAACCCTGGGCACCACAGTGACGCTATGGAACCTGGTGGAACCGAGGGGCCACAGTGACACTGTGGGGCCTTTTGGAAGCAACAGGACCCTGGTGGGAAGCCACGGGATGATTAATCCTGCACGAACCTGCTCCAGGTGGGCTCCTCTCTCCCGGCTTCCACAGGTGCTGCTAGGATCCCACTCCGGCACTGGCTTGGCACGGGCTCACGGCTTCCTTTGGCAATGGCTCTGCTCCAGGATGGCATGCTGCAGAGAATGCAGGTAGATTTTGTGCTCACTCCTGGCATGCAGCTGGACAATAAAGCCTGATCCAGCCCCCCCTCAGCATATGTCCGGCTCTGGCATTGGGGCGGGGCAACTTTGGGAGCAGCCCCAGCCCTGCTCCTGCTCCCGGCTGGGCACCCAGCTGCTGGGACACAGGTGTGTCCTGATGCCACCGTCTACTCCTTTGAGAAGGGGAGGACAGAGTGCATCAGGGAGTTTGGTGTGGCTTACATGCGGCAAGGAGAAGGTGCAGCCCCAAACTGGCTTTCACTTCTAGAACCTTTTGCTATTGCGGGAGCAGCTGCTGGAGCTTTTCAACCGAGCTGCAAGAGTGAAAAGTGTGATGGCATGTCTATCTGAGAAGGAAGGTTCGGTGCCGCAGCCTGTTGTGCACAATTTATATGCTGATAAGAGAAGGGGGTGCTTTTGGAACGTTTTCCTTCCTGACACTTCTGTCTCTGTGAGCTTTAGCTGCTTGGACTCAGGGATACCGAAGGTATGTGAAAGTGACTGGGATGCGAGAATCATGTTGCACAGGGAACAGGGAAGGTCAGCAAATGTTTCCTGTCCTGGCACATCTCTCAGTCTGAACTGCAGCTGCAGATGCTTCACTTCCGCCAAGGACTCTGCCACCTTGAGAGAAGGATGCGCTCTATGGAGTTGAGAAAGAAAGTGCGTCTCACTAGCTTCTTTCCTCTACTTCATAGACAGCAAAGGGGCTATGAAAGGCAGCACTGGCTTTTTGTTCTAGGACTTCTTCTTTACAAGCAGCTGCTGGATGTTTGGAAGGGGGTTTGGGATATGCAAAAATGAGAGGCTAAGATGGTAAGAGGGTAAGATGGAAGTCATCTGGCAAAAGCAGAGCTCACAAAAGGGCCAGCTGAGAAAGCTCTTGCTGCCTACAACTTCAACTGCACCCCTCAAAGCAGCAGCACACACGCTGCTCTCGGCACTTTCCTTCTCAGCTCTACGCACCATCCTAAGCCTTGCCTCTCCCACACTCAGGATCCAAAGACAACGGCACCAGGGACTGCTCACACACTAAAGGCACCAGGACAAAAGGCTCACCAGCTTGGCCTTTGCATTCCCGCTGACAGCTCCACAGCTTGAACCCAGAGAACTGCCTGCTGCCAACAGCCTTTCCAATCACTCTGAGCACCTCATGACAAGGAGTGTGGGGAATGAATCTCCAGCAGCCTCCTGCCCCAGGCTGTCCCCCGGGAGCAGCCCTGCTCCAGGCCGTGACTGCCACCTGCACAGCCAAAGGACCCAGAGCCGGTGTTACACACCACGGCTGTGCCTGGCACAGAGACACCAGTGGCCACACAAGTGGCCATGGCACTGTCCACACACAGTCCCTGCTGCTGCTCCCCCAGCCGCTGGCACCAACTCCCAGCCACCCACTCCTAAAGCCACGGGGCCCACTGGGACACTGCGGGGGCTCGTGGAAGCCAGCGGCCATTGTGACACAGCGGGGCTGCACAGAGCCCACGGTGCTTTGTGACCCGTGGCTCCCAGGAGAGCCTTTGTGATGCTGGGGAACTACAAGGAAGCCTGGCTCCTCTGTGACACCACCACAGAAGCTCAGGGGAGCCCTGGAGACCGTGCTGATGCTATTGAACCTGATGCAACCCTGCCTCCTCTGTGACACCACAGAAGCTCTTGGAGCCCTGGAGACCGTGCTGATGCTATGGAACCTGATGCAACCCTGCCTCCTCTGTGACACCACAGAACCTCTGGGAGCCCTGGAGACCGTGCTGATGCTATGGAACCTGATGCAACCCTGCCTCCACTGTGACACCACAGAAGCTCAGGGAGCCCTGGAGACTGTGGTGATGCTATGGAACCTGATGCAACCCTGCCTCCACTGTGACACCACAGAACCTCTGGGAGCCCTGGAGACCGTGCTGATGCTATGGAACCTGATGCAACCCTGCCTCCACTGTGACACCACAGAAGCTCGGGGACCTCTGCAGACCGTGGGGATGCTGGCGAAGCTGACGGAACCCTGGGCACCACAGTGACGCTATGGAACCTGGTGGAACCGAGGGGCCACAGTGACACTGTGGGGCCTTTTGGAAGCAACAGGACCCTGGTGGGAAGCCACGGGATGATTAATCCTGCACGAACCTGCTCCAGGTGGGCTCCTCTCTCCCGGCTTCCACAGGTGCTGCTAGGATCCCACTCCGGCACTGGCTTGGCACGGGCTCACGGCTTCCTTTGGCAATGGCTCTGCTCCAGGATGGCATGCTGCAGAGAATGCAGGTAGATTTTGTGCTCAATCCTGGCATGCAGCTGGACAATAAAGCCTGATCCAGCCCCCCCTCAGCATATGTCCGGCTCTGGCATTGGGGCGGGGCAACTTTGGGAGCAGCCCCAGCCCTGCTCCTGCTCCCGGCTGGGCACCCAGCTGCTGGGACACAGGTGTGTCCTGATGCCACCGTCTACTACTTTGAGAAGGGGAGGACAGAGTGCATCAGGGAGTTTGGTGTGGCTTACATGCGGCAAGGAGAAGGTGCAGCCCCAAACTGGCTTTCACTTCTAGAACCTTTTGCTATTGCGGGAGCAGCTGCTGGAGCTTTTCAACCGAGCTGCAAGAGTGAAAAGTGTGATGGCATGTCTATCTGAGAAGGAAGGTTCGGTGCCGCAGCCTGTTGTGCACAATTTATATGCTGATAAGAGAAGGGGGTGCTTTTGCAACGTTTTCCTTCCTGACACTTCTGTCTCTGTGAGCTTTAGCTGCTTGGACTCAGGGATACCGAAGGTATGTGAAAGTGACTGGGATGCGAGAATCATGTTGCACAGGGAACAGGGAAGGTCAGCAAATGTTTCCTGTCCTGGCACATCTCTCAGTCTGAACTGCAGCTGCAGATGCTTCACTTCCGCCAAGGACTCTGCCACCTTGAGAGAAGGATGCGCTCTATGGAGTTGAGAAAGAAAGTGCGTCTCACTAGCTTCTTTCCTCTACTTCATAGACAGCAAAGGGGCTATGAAAGGCAGCACTGGCTTTTTGTTCTAGGACTTCTTCTTTACAAGCAGCTGCTGGATGTTTGGAAGGGGGTTTGGGATATGCAAAAATGAGAGGCTAAGATGGTAAGAGGGTAAGATGGAAGTCATCTGGCAAAAGCAGAGCTCACAAAAGGGCCAGCTGAGAAAGCTCTTGCTGCCTACAACTTCAACTGCACCCCTCAAAGCAGCAGCACACACGCTGCTCTCGGCACTTTCCTTCTCAGCTCTACGCACCATCCTAAGCCTTGCCTCTCCCACACTCAGGATCCAAAGACAACGGCACCAGGGACTGCTCACACACTAAAGGCACCAGGACAAAAGGCTCACCAGCTTGGCCTTTGCATTCCCGCTGACAGCTCCACAGCTTGAACCCAGAGAACTGCCTGCTGCCAACAGCCTTTCCAATCACTCTGAGCACCTCATGACAAGGAGTGTGGGGAATGAATCTCCAGCAGCCTCCTGCCCCAGGCTGTCCCCCGGGAGCAGCCCTGCTCCAGGCCGTGACTGCCACCTGCACAGCCAAAGGACCCAGAGCCGGTGTTACACACCACGGCTGTGCCTGGCACAGAGACACCAGTGGCCACACAAGTGGCCATGGCACTGTCCACACACAGTCCCTGCTGCTGCTCCCCCAGCCGCTGGCACCAACTCCCAGCCACCCACTCCTAAAGCCACGGGGCCCACTGGGACACTGCGGGGGCTCGTGGAAGCCAGCGGCCATTGTGACACAGCGGGGCTGCACAGAGCCCACGGTGCTTTGTGACCCGTGGCTCCCAGGAGAGCCTTTGTGATGCTGGGGAACTACAAGGAAGCCTGGCTCCTCTGTGACACCACCACAGAAGCTCAGGGGAGCCCTGGAGACCGTGCTGATGCTATTGAACCTGATGCAACCCTGCCTCCTCTGTGACACCACAGAAGCTCTTGGAGCCCTGGAGACCGTGGTGATGCTATGGAACCTGATGCAACCCTGCCTCCTCTGTGACACCACAGAACCTCTGGGAGCCCTGGAGACCGTGCTGATGCTATGGAACCTGATGCAACCCTGCCTCCACTGTGACACCACAGAAGCTCAGGGAGCCCTGGAGACTGTGGTGATGCTATGGAACCTGATGCAACCCTGCCTCCACTGTGACACCACAGAACCTCTGGGAGCCCTGGAGACCGTGCTGATGCTATGGAACCTGATGCAACCCTGCCTCCACTGTGACACCACAGAAGCTCGGGGAGCTCTGCAGACCGTGGGGATGCTGGCGAAGCTGACGGAACCCTGGACACCACAGTGACGCTATGGAACCTGGTGGAACCGAGGGGCCACAGTGACACTGTGGGGCCTTTTGGAAGCAACAGGACCCTGGTGGGAAGCCACGGGATGATTAATCCTGCACGAACCTGCTCCAGGTGGGCTCCTCTCTCCCGGCTTCCACAGGTGCTGCTAGGATCCCACTCCGGCACTGGCTTGGCACGGGCTCACGGCTTCCTTTGGCAATGGCTCTGCTCCAGGATGGCATGCTGCAGAGAATGCAGGTAGATTTTGTGCTCACTCCTGGCATGCAGCTGGACAATAAAGCCTGATCCAGCCCCCCCTCAGCATATGTCCGGCTCTGGCATTGGGGCGGGGCAACTTTGGGAGCAGCCCCAGCCCTGCTCCTGCTCCCGGCTGGGCACCCAGCTGCTGGGACACAGGTGTGTCCTGATGCCACCGTCTACTCCTTTGAGAAGGGGAGGACAGAGTGCATCAGGGAGTTTGGTGTGGCTTACATGCGGCAAGGAGAAGGTGCAGCCCCAAACTGGCTTTCACTTCTAGAACCTTTTGCTATTGCGGGAGCAGCTGCTGGAGCTTTTCAACCGAGCTGCAAGAGTGAAAAGTGTGATGGCATGTCTATCTGAGAAGGAAGGTTCGGTGCCGCAGCCTGTTGTGCACAATTTATATGCTGATAAGAGAAGGGGGTGCTTTTGGAACGTTTTCCTTCCTGACACTTCTGTCTCTGTGAGCTTTAGCTGCTTGGACTCAGGGGTACCGAAGGTATGTGAAAGTGACTGGGATGCGAGAATCATGTTGCACAGGGAACAGGGAAGGTCAGCAAATGTTTCCTGTCCTGGCACATCTCTCAGTCTGAACTGCAGCTGCAGATGCTTCACTTCCGCCAAGGACTCTGCCACCTTGAGAGAAGGATGCGCTCTATGGAGTTGAGAAAGAAAGTGCGTCTCACTAGCTTCTTTCCTCTACTTCATAGACAGCAAAGGGGCTATGAAAGGCAGCACTGGCTTTTTGTTCTAGGACTTCTTCTTTACAAGCAGCTGCTGGATGTTTGGAAGGGGGTTTGGGATATGCAAAAATGAGAGGCTAAGATGGTAAGAGGGTAAGATGGAAGTCATCTGGCAAAAGCAGAGCTCACAAAAGGGCCAGCTGAGAAAGCTCTTGCTGCCTACAACTTCAACTGCACCCCTCAAAGCAGCAGCACACACGCTGCTCTCGGCACTTTCCTTCTCAGCTCTACGCACCATCCTAAGCCTTGCCTCTCCCACACTCAGGATCCAAAGACAACGGCACCAGGGACTGCTCACACACTAAAGGCACCAGGACAAAAGGCTCACCAGCTTGGCCTTTGCATTCCCGCTGACAGCTCCACAGCTTGAACCCAGAGAACTGCCTGCTGCCAACAGCCTTTCCAATCACTCTGAGCACCTCATGACAAGGAGTGTGGGGAATGAATCTCCAGCAGCCTCCTGCCCCAGGCTGTCCCCCGGGAGCAGCCCTGCTCCAGGCCGTGACTGCCACCTGCACAGCCAAAGGACCCAGAGCCGGTGTTACACACCACGGCTGTGCCTGGCACAGAGACACCAGTGGCCACACAAGTGGCCATGGCACTGTCCACACACAGTCCCTGCTGCTGCTCCCCCAGCCGCTGGCACCAACTCCCAGCCACCCACTCCTAAAGCCACGGGGCCCACTGGGACATTGCGGGGGCTCGTGGAAGCCAGCGGCCATTGTGACACAGCGGGGCTGCACAGAGCCCACGGTGCTTTGTGACCCGTGGCTCCCAGGAGAGCCTTTGTGATGCTGGGGAACTACAAGGAAGCCTGGCTCCTCTGTGACACCACCACAGAAGCTCAGGGGAGCCCTGGAGACCGTGCTGATGCTATTGAACCTGATGCAACCCTGCCTCCTCTGTGACACCACAGAAGCTCTTGGAGCCCTGGAGACCGTGGTGATGCTATGGAACCTGATGCAACCCTGCCTCCTCTGTGACACCACAGAACCTCTGGGAGCCCTGGAGACCGTGCTGATGCTATGGAACCTGATGCAACCCTGCCTCCACTGTGACACCACAGAAGCTCAGGGAGCCCTGGAGACTGTGGTGATGCTATGGAACCTGATGCAACCCTGCCTCCACTGTGACACCACAGAACCTCTGGGAGCCCTGGAGACCGTGCTGATGCTATGGAACCTGATGCAACCCTGCCTCCACTGTGACACCACAGAAGCTCGGGGAGCTCTGCAGACCGTGGGGATGCTGGCGAAGCTGACGGAACCCTGGGCACCACAGTGACGCTATGGAACCTGGTGGAACCGAGGGGCCACAGTGACACTGTGGGGCCTTTTGGAAGCAACAGGACCCTGGTGGGAAGCCACGGGATGATTAATCCTGCACGAACCTGCTCCAGGTGGGCTCCTCTCTCCCGGCTTCCACAGGTGCTGCTAGGATCCCACTCCGGCACTGGCTTGGCACGGGCTCACGGCTTCCTTTGGCAATGGCTCTGCTCCAGGATGGCATGCTGCAGAGAATGCAGGTAGATTTTGTGCTCACTCCTGGCATGCAGCTGGACAATAAAGCCTGATCCAGCCCCCCCTCAGCATATGTCCGGCTCTGGCATTGGGGCGGGGCAACTTTGGGAGCAGCCCCAGCCCTGCTCCTGCTCCCGGCTGGGCACCCAGCTGCTGGGACACAGGTGTGTCCTGATGCCACCGTCTACTCCTTTGAGAAGGGGAGGACAGAGTGCATCAGGGAGTTTGGTGTGGCTTACATGCGGCAAGGAGAAGGTGCAGCCCCAAACTGGCTTTCACTTCTAGAACCTTTTGCTATTGCGGGAGCAGCTGCTGGAGCTTTTCAACCGAGCTGCAAGAGTGAAAAGTGTGATGGCATGTCTATCTGAGAAGGAAGGTTCGGTGCCGCAGCCTGTTGTGCACAATTTATATGCTGATAAGAGAAGGGGGTGCTTTTGGAACGTTTTCCTTCCTGACACTTCTGTCTCTGTGAGCTTTAGCTGCTTGGACTCAGGGATACCGAAGGTATGTGAAAGTGACTGGGATGCGAGAATCATGTTGCACAGGGAACAGGGAAGGTCAGCAAATTTTTCCTGTCCTGGCACATCTCTCAGTCTGAACTGCAGCTGCAGATGCTTCACTTCCGCCAAGGACTCTGCCACCTTGAGAGAAGGATGCGCTCTATGGAGTTGAGAAAGAAAGTGCGTCTCACTAGCTTCTTTCCTCTACTTCATAGACAGCAAAGGGGCTATGAAAGGCAGCACTGGCTTTTTGTTCTAGGACTTCTTCTTTACAAGCAGCTGCTGGATGTTTGGAAGGGGGTTTGGGATATGCAAAAATGAGAGGCTAAGATGGTAAGAGGGTAAGATGGAAGTCATCTGGCAAAAGCAGAGCTCACAAAAGGGCCAGCTGAGAAAGCTCTTGCTGCCTACAACTTCAACTGCACCCCTCAAAGCAGCAGCACACACGCTGCTCTCGGCACTTTCCTTCTCAGCTCTACGCACCATCCTAAGCCTTGCCTCTCCCACACTCAGGATCCAAAGACAACGGCACCAGGGACTGCTCACACACTAAAGGCACCAGGACAAAAGGCTCACCAGCTTGGCCTTTGCATTCCCGCTGACAGCTCCACAGCTTGAACCCAGAGAACTGCCTGCTGCCAACAGCCTTTCCAATCACTCTGAGCACCTCATGACAAGGAGTGTGGGGAATGAATCTCCAGCAGCCTCCTGCCCCAGGCTGTCCCCCGGGAGCAGCCCTGCTCCAGGCCGTGACTGCCACCTGCACAGCCAAAGGACCCAGAGCCGGTGTTACACACCACGGCTGTGCCTGGCACAGAGACACCAGTGGCCACACAAGTGGCCATGGCACTGTCCACACACAGTCCCTGCTGCTGCTCCCCCAGCCGCTGGCACCAACTCCCAGCCACCCACTCCTAAAGCCACGGGGCCCACTGGGACACTGCGGGGGCTCGTGGAAGCCAGCGGCCATTGTGACACAGCGGGGCTGCACAGAGCCCACGGTGCTTTGTGACCCGTGGCTCCCAGGAGAGCCTTTGTGATGCTGGGGAACTACAAGGAAGCCTGGCTCCTCTGTGACACCACCACAGAAGCTCAGGGGAGCCCTGGAGACCGTGCTGATGCTATTGAACCTGATGCAACCCTGCCTCCTCTGTGACACCACAGAAGCTCTTGGAGCCCTGGAGACCGTGGTGATGCTATGGAACCTGATGCAACCCTGCCTCCTCTGTGACACCACAGAACCTCTGGGAGCCCTGGAGACCGTGCTGATGCTATGGAACCTGATGCAACCCTGCCTCCACTGTGACACCACAGAAGCTCAGGGAGCCCTGGAGACTGTGGTGATGCTATGGAACCTGATGCAACCCTGCCTCCACTGTGACACCACAGAACCTCTGGGAGCCCTGGAGACCGTGCTGATGCTATGGAACCTGATGCAACCCTGCCTCCACTGTGACACCACAGAAGCTCGGGGAGCTCTGCAGACCGTGGGGATGCTGGCGAAGCTGACGGAACCCTGGACACCACAGTGACGCTATGGAACCTGGTGGAACCGAGGGGCCACAGTGACACTGTGGGGCCTTTTGGAAGCAACAGGACCCTGGTGGGAAGCCACGGGATGATTAATCCTGCACGAACCTGCTCCAGGTGGGCTCCTCTCTCCCGGCTTCCACAGGTGCTGCTAGGATCCCACTCCGGCACTGGCTTGGCACGGGCTCACGGCTTCCTTTGGCAATGGCTCTGCTCCAGGATGGCATGCTGCAGAGAATGCAGGTAGATTTTGTGCTCACTCCTGGCATGCAGCTGGACAATAAAGCCTGATCCAGCCCCCCCTCAGCATATGTCCGGCTCTGGCATTGGGGCGGGGCAACTTTGGGAGCAGCCCCAGCCCTGCTCCTGCTCCCGGCTGGGCACCCAGCTGCTGGGACACAGGTGTGTCCTGATGCCACCGTCTACTCCTTTGAGAAGGGGAGGACAGAGTGCATCAGGGAGTTTGGTGTGGCTTACATGCGGCAAGGAGAAGGTGCAGCCCCAAACTGGCTTTCACTTCTAGAACCTTTTGCTATTGCGGGAGCAGCTGCTGGAGCTTTTCAACCGAGCTGCAAGAGTGAAAAGTGTGATGGCATGTCTATCTGAGAAGGAAGGTTCGGTGCCGCAGCCTGTTGTGCACAATTTATATGCTGATAAGAGAAGGGGGTGCTTTTGCAACGTTTTCCTTCCTGACACTTCTGTCTCTGTGAGCTTTAGCTGCTTGGACTCAGGGATACCGAAGGTATGTGAAAGTGACTGGGATGCGAGAATCATGTTGCACAGGGAACAGGGAAGGTCAGCAAATGTTTCCTGTCCTGGCACATCTCTCAGTCTGAACTGCAGCTGCAGATGCTTCACTTCCGCCAAGGACTCTGCCACCTTGAGAGAAGGATGCGCTCTATGGAGTTGAGAAAGAAAGTGCGTCTCACTAGCTTCTTTCCTCTACTTCATAGACAGCAAAGGGGCTATGAAAGGCAGCACTGGCTTTTTGTTCTAGGACTTCTTCTTTACAAGCAGCTGCTGGATGTTTGGAAGGGGGTTTGGGATATGCAAAAATGAGAGGCTAAGATGGTAAGAGGGTAAGATGGAAGTCATCTGGCAAAAGCAGAGCTCACAAAAGGGCCAGCTGAGAAAGCTCTTGCTGCCTACAACTTCAACTGCACCCCTCAAAGCAGCAGCACACACGCTGCTCTCGGCACTTTCCTTCTCAGCTCTACGCACCATCCTAAGCCTTGCCTCTCCCACACTCAGGATCCAAAGACAACGGCACCAGGGACTGCTCACACACTAAAGGCACCAGGACAAAAGGCTCACCAGCTTGGCCTTTGCATTCCCGCTGACAGCTCCACAGCTTGAACCCAGAGAACTGCCTGCTGCCAACAGCCTTTCCAATCACTCTGAGCACCTCATGACAAGGAGTGTGGGGAATGAATCTCCAGCAGCCTCCTGCCCCAGGCTGTCCCCCGGGAGCAGCCCTGCTCCAGGCCGTGACTGCCACCTGCACAGCCAAAGGACCCAGAGCCGGTGTTACACAACCACGGCTGTGCCTGGCACAGAGACACCAGTGGCCACACAAGTGGCCATGGCACTGTCCACACACAGTCCCTGCTGCTGCTCCCCCAGCCGCTGGCACCAACTCCCAGCCACCCACTCCTAAAGCCACGGGGCCCACTGGGACACTGCGGGGGCTCGTGGAAGCCAGCGGCCATTGTGACACAGCGGGGCTGCACAGAGCCCACGGTGCTTTGTGACCCGTGGCTCCCAGGAGAGCCTTTGTGATGCTGGGGAACTACAAGGAAGCCTGGCTCCTCTGTGACACCACCACAGAAGCTCAGGGGAGCCCTGGAGACCGTGCTGATGCTATTGAACCTGATGCAACCCTGCCTCCTCTGTGACACCACAGAAGCTCTTGGAGCCCTGGAGACCGTGGTGATGCTATGGAACCTGATGCAACCCTGCCTCCTCTGTGACACCACAGAACCTCTGGGAGCCCTGGAGACCGTGCTGATGCTATGGAACCTGATGCAACCCTGCCTCCACTGTGACACCACAGAAGCTCAGGGAGCCCTGGAGACTGTGGTGATGCTATGGAACCTGATGCAACCCTGCCTCCACTGTGACACCACAGAACCTCTGGGAGCCCTGGAGACCGTGCTGATGCTATGGAACCTGATGCAACCCTGCCTCCACTGTGACACCACAGAAGCTCGGGGAGCTCTGCAGACCGTGGGGATGCTGGCGAAGCTGACGGAACCCTGGGCACCACAGTGACGCTATGGAACCTGGTGGAACCGAGGGGCCACAGTGACACTGTGGGGCCTTTTGGAAGCAACAGGACCCTGGTGGGAAGCCACGGGATGATTAATCCTGCACGAACCTGCTCCAGGTGGGCTCCTCTCTCCCGGCTTCCACAGGTGCTGCTAGGATCCCACTCCGGCACTGGCTTGGCACGGGCTGACGGCTTCCTTTGGCAATGGCTCTGCTCCAGGATGGCATGCTGCAGAGAATGCAGGTAGATTTTGTGCTCACTCCTGGCATGCAGCTGGACAATAAAGCCTGATCCAGCCCCCCCTCAGCATATGTCCGGCTCTGGCATTGGGGCGGGGCAACTTTGGGAGCAGCCCCAGCCCTGCTCCTGCTCCCGGCTGGGCACCCAGCTGCTGGGACACAGGTGTGTCCTGATGCCACCGTCTACTCCTTTGAGAAGGGGAGGACAGAGTGCATCAGGGAGTTTGGTGTGGCTTACATGCGGCAAGGAGAAGGTGCAGCCCCAAACTGGCTTTCACTTCTAGAACCTTTTGCTATTGCGGGAGCAGCTGCTGGAGCTTTTCAACCGAGCTGCAAGAGTGAAAAGTGTGATGGCATGTCTATCTGAGAAGGAAGGTTCGGTGCCGCAGCCTGTTGTGCACAATTTATATGCTGATAAGAGAAGGGGGTGCTTTTGGAACGTTTTCCTTCCTGACACTTCTGTCTCTGTGAGCTTTAGCTGCTTGGACTCAGGGATACCGAAGGTATGTGAAAGTGACTGGGATGCGAGAATCATGTTGCACAGGGAACAGGGAAGGTCAGCAAATGTTTCCTGTCCTGGCACATCTCTCAGTCTGAACTGCAGCTGCAGATGCTTCACTTCCGCCAAGGACTCTGCCACCTTGAGAGAAGGATGCGCTCTATGGAGTTGAGAAAGAAAGTGCGTCTCACTAGCTTCTTTCCTCTACTTCATAGACAGCAAAGGGGCTATGAAAGGCAGCACTGGCTTTTTGTTCTAGGACTTCTTCTTTACAAGCAGCTGCTGGATGTTTGGAAGGGGGTTTGGGATATGCAAAAATGAGAGGCTAAGATGGTAAGAGGGTAAGATGGAAGTCATCTGGCAAAAGCAGAGCTCACAAAAGGGCCAGCTGAGAAAGCTCTTGCTGCCTACAACTTCAACTGCACCCCTCAAAGCAGCAGCACACACGCTGCTCTCGGCACTTTCCTTCTCAGCTCTACGCACCATCCTAAGCCTTGCCTCTCCCACACTCAGGATCCAAAGACAACGGCACCAGGGACTGCTCACACACTAAAGGCACCAGGACAAAAGGCTCACCAGCTTGGCCTTTGCATTCCCGCTGACAGCTCCACAGCTTGAACCCAGAGAACTGCCTGCTGCCAACAGCCTTTCCAATCACTCTGAGCACCTCATGACAAGGAGTGTGGGGAATGAATCTCCAGCAGCCTCCTGCCCCAGGCTGTCCCCCGGGAGCAGCCCTGCTCCAGGCCGTGACTGCCACCTGCACAGCCAAAGGACCCAGAGCCGGTGTTACACAACCACGGCTGTGCCTGGCACAGAGACACCAGTGGCCACACAAGTGGCCATGGCACTGTCCACACACAGTCCCTGCTGCTGCTCCCCCAGCCGCTGGCACCAACTCCCAGCCACCCACTCCTAAAGCCACGGGGCCCACTGGGACACTGCGGGGGCTCGTGGAAGCCAGCGGCCATTGTGACACAGCGGGGCTGCACAGAGCCCACGGTGCTTTGTGACCCGTGGCTCCCAGGAGAGCCTTTGTGATGCTGGGGAACTACAAGGAAGCCTGGCTCCTCTGTGACACCACCACAGAAGCTCAGGGGAGCCCTGGAGACCGTGCTGATGCTATTGAACCTGATGCAACCCTGCCTCCTCTGTGACACCACAGAAGCTCTTGGAGCCCTGGAGACCGTGGTGATGCTATGGAACCTGATGCAACCCTGCCTCCTCTGTGACACCACAGAACCTCTGGGAGCCCTGGAGACCGTGCTGATGCTATGGAACCTGATGCAACCCTGCCTCCACTGTGACACCACAGAAGCTCAGGGAGCCCTGGAGACTGTGGTGATGCTATGGAACCTGATGCAACCCTGCCTCCACTGTGACACCACAGAACCTCTGGGAGCCCTGGAGACCGTGCTGATGCTATGGAACCTGATGCAACCCTGCCTCCACTGTGACACCACAGAAGCTCGGGGAGCTCTGCAGACCGTGGGGATGCTGGCGAAGCTGACGGAACCCTGGGCACCACAGTGACGCTATGGAACCTGGTGGAACCGAGGGGCCACAGTGACACTGTGGGGCCTTTTGGAAGCAACAGGACCCTGGTGGGAAGCCACGGGATGATTAATCCTGCACGAACCTGCTCCAGGTGGGCTCCTCTCTCCCGGCTTCCACAGGTGCTGCTAGGATCCCACTCCGGCACTGGCTTGGCACGGGCTCACGGCTTCCTTTGGCAATGGCTCTGCTCCAGGATGGCATGCTGCAGAGAATGCAGGTAGATTTTGTGCTCACTCCTGGCATGCAGCTGGACAATAAAGCCTGATCCAGCCCCCCCTCAGCATATGTCCGGCTCTGGCATTGGGGCGGGGCAACTTTGGGAGCAGCCCCAGCCCTGCTCCTGCTCCCGGCTGGGCACCCAGCTGCTGGGACACAGGTGTGTCCTGATGCCACCGTCTACTCCTTTGAGAAGGGGAGGACAGAGTGCATCAGGGAGTTTGGTGTGGCTTACATGCGGCAAGGAGAAGGTGCAGCCCCAAACTGGCTTTCACTTCTAGAACCTTTTGCTATTGCGGGAGCAGCTGCTGGAGCTTTTCAACCGAGCTGCAAGAGTGAAAAGTGTGATGGCATGTCTATCTGAGAAGGAAGGTTCGGTGCCGCAGCCTGTTGTGCACAATTTATATGCTGATAAGAGAAGGGGGTGCTTTTGGAACGTTTTCCTTCCTGACACTTCTGTCTCTGTGAGCTTTAGCTGCTTGGACTCAGGGATACCGAAGGTATGTGAAAGTGACTGGGATGCGAGAATCATGTTGCACAGGGAACAGGGAAGGTCAGCAAATGTTTCCTGTCCTGGCACATCTCTCAGTCTGAACTGCAGCTGCAGATGCTTCACTTCCGCCAAGGACTCTGCCACCTTGAGAGAAGGATGCGCTCTATGGAGTTGAGAAAGAAAGTGCGTCTCACTAGCTTCTTTCCTCTACTTCATAGACAGCAAAGGGGCTATGAAAGGCAGCACTGGCTTTTTGTTCTAGGACTTCTTCTTTACAAGCAGCTGCTGGATGTTTGGAAGGGGGTTTGGGATATGCAAAAATGAGAGGCTAAGATGGTAAGAGGGTAAGATGGAAGTCATCTGGCAAAAGCAGAGCTCACAAAAGGGCCAGCTGAGAAAGCTCTTGCTGCCTACAACTTCAACTGCACCCCTCAAAGCAGCAGCACACACGCTGCTCTCGGCACTTTCCTTCTCAGCTCTACGCACCATCCTAAGCCTTGCCTCTCCCACACTCAGGATCCAAAGACAACGGCACCAGGGACTGCTCACACACTAAAGGCACCAGGACAAAAGGCTCACCAGCTTGGCCTTTGCATTCCCGCTGACAGCTCCACAGCTTGAACCCAGAGAACTGCCTGCTGCCAACAGCCTTTCCAATCACTCTGAGCACCTCATGACAAGGAGTGTGGGGAATGAATCTCCAGCAGCCTCCTGCCCCAGGCTGTCCCCCGGGAGCAGCCCTGCTCCAGGCCGTGACTGCCACCTGCACAGCCAAAGGACCCAGAGCCGGTGTTACACACCACGGCTGTGCCTGGCACAGAGACACCAGTGGCCACACAAGTGGCCATGGCACTGTCCACACACAGTCCCTGCTGCTGCTCCCCCAGCCGCTGGCACCAACTCCCAGCCACCCACTCCTAAAGCCACGGGGCCCACTGGGACACTGCGGGGGCTCGTGGAAGCCAGCGGCCATTGTGACACAGCGGGGCTGCACAGAGCCCACGGTGCTTTGTGACCCGTGGCTCCCAGGAGAGCCTTTGTGATGCTGGGGAACTACAAGGAAGCCTGGCTCCTCTGTGACACCACCACAGAAGCTCAGGGGAGCCCTGGAGACCGTGCTGATGCTATTGAACCTGATGCAACCCTGCCTCCTCTGTGACACCACAGAAGCTCTTGGAGCCCTGGAGACCGTGGTGATGCTATGGAACCTGATGCAACCCTGCCTCCTCTGTGACACCACAGAACCTCTGGGAGCCCTGGAGACCGTGCTGATGCTATGGAACCTGATGCAACCCTGCCTCCACTGTGACACCACAGAAGCTCAGGGAGCCCTGGAGACTGTGGTGATGCTATGGAACCTGATGCAACCCTGCCTCCACTGTGACACCACAGAACCTCTGGGAGCCCTGGAGACCGTGCTGATGCTATGGAACCTGATGCAACCCTGCCTCCACTGTGACACCACAGAAGCTCGGGGAGCTCTGCAGACCGTGGGGATGCTGGCGAAGCTGACGGAACCCTGGACACCACAGTGACGCTATGGAACCTGGTGGAACCGAGGGGCCACAGTGACACTGTGGGGCCTTTTGGAAGCAACAGGACCCTGGTGGGAAGCCACGGGATGATTAATCCTGCACGAACCTGCTCCAGGTGGGCTCCTCTCTCCCGGCTTCCACAGGTGCTGCTAGGATCCCACTCCGGCACTGGCTTGGCACGGGCTCACGGCTTCCTTTGGCAATGGCTCTGCTCCAGGATGGCATGCTGCAGAGAATGCAGGTAGATTTTGTGCTCACTCCTGGCATGCAGCTGGACAATAAAGCCTGATCCAGCCCCCCCTCAGCATATGTCCGGCTCTGGCATTGGGGCGGGGCAACTTTGGGAGCAGCCCCAGCCCTGCTCCTGCTCCCGGCTGGGCACCCAGCTGCTGGGACACAGGTGTGTCCTGATGCCACCGTCTACTCCTTTGAGAAGGGGAGGACAGAGTGCATCAGGGAGTTTGGTGTGGCTTACATGCGGCAAGGAGAAGGTGCAGCCCCAAACTGGCTTTCACTTCTAGAACCTTTTGCTATTGCGGGAGCAGCTGCTGGAGCTTTTCAACCGAGCTGCAAGAGTGAAAAGTGTGATGGCATGTCTATCTGAGAAGGAAGGTTCGGTGCCGCAGCCTGTTGTGCACAATTTATATGCTGATAAGAGAAGGGGGTGCTTTTGGAACGTTTTCCTTCCTGACACTTCTGTCTCTGTGAGCTTTAGCTGCTTGGACTCAGGGGTACCGAAGGTATGTGAAAGTGACTGGGATGCGAGAATCATGTTGCACAGGGAACAGGGAAGGTCAGCAAATGTTTCCTGTCCTGGCACATCTCTCAGTCTGAACTGCAGCTGCAGATGCTTCACTTCCGCCAAGGACTCTGCCACCTTGAGAGAAGGATGCGCTCTATGGAGTTGAGAAAGAAAGTGCGTCTCACTAGCTTCTTTCCTCTACTTCATAGACAGCAAAGGGGCTATGAAAGGCAGCACTGGCTTTTTGTTCTAGGACTTCTTCTTTACAAGCAGCTGCTGGATGTTTGGAAGGGGGTTTGGGATATGCAAAAATGAGAGGCTAAGATGGTAAGAGGGTAAGATGGAAGTCATCTGGCAAAAGCAGAGCTCACAAAAGGGCCAGCTGAGAAAGCTCTTGCTGCCTACAACTTCAACTGCACCCCTCAAAGCAGCAGCACACACGCTGCTCTCGGCACTTTCCTTCTCAGCTCTACGCACCATCCTAAGCCTTGCCTCTCCCACACTCAGGATCCAAAGACAACGGCACCAGGGACTGCTCACACACTAAAGGCACCAGGACAAAAGGCTCACCAGCTTGGCCTTTGCATTCCCGCTGACAGCTCCACAGCTTGAACCCAGAGAACTGCCTGCTGCCAACAGCCTTTCCAATCACTCTGAGCACCTCATGACAAGGAGTGTGGGGAATGAATCTCCAGCAGCCTCCTGCCCCAGGCTGTCCCCCGGGAGCAGCCCTGCTCCAGGCCGTGACTGCCACCTGCACAGCCAAAGGACCCAGAGCCGGTGTTACACACCACGGCTGTGCCTGGCACAGAGACACCAGTGGCCACACAAGTGGCCATGGCACTGTCCACACACAGTCCCTGCTGCTGCTCCCCCAGCCGCTGGCACCAACTCCCAGCCACCCACTCCTAAAGCCACGGGGCCCACTGGGACATTGCGGGGGCTCGTGGAAGCCAGCGGCCATTGTGACACAGCGGGGCTGCACAGAGCCCACGGTGCTTTGTGACCCGTGGCTCCCAGGAGAGCCTTTGTGATGCTGGGGAACTACAAGGAAGCCTGGCTCCTCTGTGACACCACCACAGAAGCTCAGGGGAGCCCTGGAGACCGTGCTGATGCTATTGAACCTGATGCAACCCTGCCTCCTCTGTGACACCACAGAAGCTCTTGGAGCCCTGGAGACCGTGGTGATGCTATGGAACCTGATGCAACCCTGCCTCCTCTGTGACACCACAGAACCTCTGGGAGCCCTGGAGACCGTGCTGATGCTATGGAACCTGATGCAACCCTGCCTCCACTGTGACACCACAGAAGCTCAGGGAGCCCTGGAGACTGTGGTGATGCTATGGAACCTGATGCAACCCTGCCTCCACTGTGACACCACAGAACCTCTGGGAGCCCTGGAGACCGTGCTGATGCTATGGAACCTGATGCAACCCTGCCTCCACTGTGACACCACAGAAGCTCGGGGAGCTCTGCAGACCGTGGGGATGCTGGCGAAGCTGACGGAACCCTGGGCACCACAGTGACGCTATGGAACCTGGTGGAACCGAGGGGCCACAGTGACACTGTGGGGCCTTTTGGAAGCAACAGGACCCTGGTGGGAAGCCACGGGATGATTAATCCTGCACGAACCTGCTCCAGGTGGGCTCCTCTCTCCCGGCTTCCACAGGTGCTGCTAGGATCCCACTCCGGCACTGGCTTGGCACGGGCTCACGGCTTCCTTTGGCAATGGCTCTGCTCCAGGATGGCATGCTGCAGAGAATGCAGGTAGATTTTGTGCTCACTCCTGGCATGCAGCTGGACAATAAAGCCTGATCCAGCCCCCCCTCAGCATATGTCCGGCTCTGGCATTGGGGCGGGGCAACTTTGGGAGCAGCCCCAGCCCTGCTCCTGCTCCCGGCTGGGCACCCAGCTGCTGGGACACAGGTGTGTCCTGATGCCACCGTCTACTCCTTTGAGAAGGGGAGGACAGAGTGCATCAGGGAGTTTGGTGTGGCTTACATGCGGCAAGGAGAAGGTGCAGCCCCAAACTGGCTTTCACTTCTAGAACCTTTTGCTATTGCGGGAGCAGCTGCTGGAGCTTTTCAACCGAGCTGCAAGAGTGAAAAGTGTGATGGCATGTCTATCTGAGAAGGAAGGTTCGGTGCCGCAGCCTGTTGTGCACAATTTATATGCTGATAAGAGAAGGGGGTGCTTTTGGAACGTTTTCCTTCCTGACACTTCTGTCTCTGTGAGCTTTAGCTGCTTGGACTCAGGGATACCGAAGGTATGTGAAAGTGACTGGGATGCGAGAATCATGTTGCACAGGGAACAGGGAAGGTCAGCAAATTTTTCCTGTCCTGGCACATCTCTCAGTCTGAACTGCAGCTGCAGATGCTTCACTTCCGCCAAGGACTCTGCCACCTTGAGAGAAGGATGCGCTCTATGGAGTTGAGAAAGAAAGTGCGTCTCACTAGCTTCTTTCCTCTACTTCATAGACAGCAAAGGGGCTATGAAAGGCAGCACTGGCTTTTTGTTCTAGGACTTCTTCTTTACAAGCAGCTGCTGGATGTTTGGAAGGGGGTTTGGGATATGCAAAAATGAGAGGCTAAGATGGTAAGAGGGTAAGATGGAAGTCATCTGGCAAAAGCAGAGCTCACAAAAGGGCCAGCTGAGAAAGCTCTTGCTGCCTACAACTTCAACTGCACCCCTCAAAGCAGCAGCACACACGCTGCTCTCGGCACTTTCCTTCTCAGCTCTACGCACCATCCTAAGCCTTGCCTCTCCCACACTCAGGATCCAAAGACAACGGCACCAGGGACTGCTCACACACTAAAGGCACCAGGACAAAAGGCTCACCAGCTTGGCCTTTGCATTCCCGCTGACAGCTCCACAGCTTGAACCCAGAGAACTGCCTGCTGCCAACAGCCTTTCCAATCACTCTGAGCACCTCATGACAAGGAGTGTGGGGAATGAATCTCCAGCAGCCTCCTGCCCCAGGCTGTCCCCCGGGAGCAGCCCTGCTCCAGGCCGTGACTGCCACCTGCACAGCCAAAGGACCCAGAGCCGGTGTTACACACCACGGCTGTGCCTGGCACAGAGACACCAGTGGCCACACAAGTGGCCATGGCACTGTCCACACACAGTCCCTGCTGCTGCTCCCCCAGCCGCTGGCACCAACTCCCAGCCACCCACTCCTAAAGCCACGGGGCCCACTGGGACACTGCGGGGGCTCGTGGAAGCCAGCGGCCATTGTGACACAGCGGGGCTGCACAGAGCCCACGGTGCTTTGTGACCCGTGGCTCCCAGGAGAGCCTTTGTGATGCTGGGGAACTACAAGGAAGCCTGCCTCCTCTGTGACACCACCACAGAAGCTCAGGGGAGCCCTGGAGACCGTGCTGATGCTATTGAACCTGATGCAACCCTGCCTCCTCTGTGACACCACAGAAGCTCTTGGAGCCCTGGAGACCGTGGTGATGCTATGGAACCTGATGCAACCCTGCCTCCTCTGTGACACCACAGAACCTCTGGGAGCCCTGGAGACCGTGCTGATGCTATGGAACCTGATGCAACCCTGCCTCCACTGTGACACCACAGAAGCTCAGGGAGCCCTGGAGACTGTGGTGATGCTATGGAACCTGATGCAACCCTGCCTCCACTGTGACACCACAGAACCTCTGGGAGCCCTGGAGACCGTGCTGATGCTATTGAACCTGATGCAACCCTGCCTCCTCTGTGACACCACAGAAGCTCTTGGAGCCCTGGAGACCGTGGTGATGCTATGGAACCTGATGCAACCCTGCCTCCACTGTGACACCACAGAAGCTCGGGGAGCTCTGCAGACCGTGGGGATGCTGGCGAAGCTGACGGAACCCTGGGCACCACAGTGACGCTATGGAACCTGGTGGAACCGAGGGGCCACAGTGACACTGTGGGGCCTTTTGGAAGCAACAGGACCCTGGTGGGAAGCCACGGGATGATTAATCCTGCACGAACCTGCTCCAGGTGGGCTCCTCTCTCCCGGCTTCCACAGGTGCTGCTAGGATCCCACTCCGGCACTGGCTTGGCACGGGCTCACGGCTTCCTTTGGCAATGGCTCTGCTCCAGGATGGCATGCTGCAGAGAATGCAGGTAGATTTTGTGCTCAATCCTGGCATGCAGCTGGACAATAAAGCCTGATCCAGCCCCCCCTCAGCATATGTCCGGCTCTGGCATTGGGGCGGGGCAACTTTGGGAGCAGCCCCAGCCCTGCTCCTGCTCCCGGCTGGGCACCCAGCTGCTGGGACACAGGTGTGTCCTGATGCCACCGTCTACTACTTTGAGAAGGGGAGGACAGAGTGCATCAGGGAGTTTGGTGTGGCTTACATGCGGCAAGGAGAAGGTGCAGCCCCAAACTGGCTTTCACTTCTAGAACCTTTTGCTATTGCGGGAGCAGCTGCTGGAGCTTTTCAACCGAGCTGCAAGAGTGAAAAGTGTGATGGCATGTCTATCTGAGAAGGAAGGTTCGGTGCCGCAGCCTGTTGTGCACAATTTATATGCTGATAAGAGAAGGGGGTGCTTTTGGAACGTTTTCCTTCCTGACACTTCTGTCTCTGTGAGCTTTAGCTGCTTGGACTCAGGGATACCGAAGGTATGTGAAAGTGACTGGGATGCGAGAATCATGTTGCACAGGGAACAGGGAAGGTCAGCAAATGTTTCCTGTCCTGGCACATCTCTCAGTCTGAACTGCAGCTGCAGATGCTTCACTTCCGCCAAGGACTCTGCCACCTTGAGAGAAGGATGCGCTCTATGGAGTTGAGAAAGAAAGTGCGTCTCACTAGCTTCTTTCCTCTACTTCATAGACAGCAAAGGGGCTATGAAAGGCAGCACTGGCTTTTTGTTCTAGGACTTCTTCTTTACAAGCAGCTGCTGGATGTTTGGAAGGGGGTTTGGGATATGCAAAAATGAGAGGCTAAGATGGTAAGAGGGTAAGATGGAAGTCATCTGGCAAAAGCAGAGCTCACAAAAGGGCCAGCTGAGAAAGCTCTTGCTGCCTACAACTTCAACTGCACCCCTCAAAGCAGCAGCACACACGCTGCTCTCGGCACTTTCCTTCTCAGCTCTACGCACCATCCTAAGCCTTGCCTCTCCCACACTCAGGATCCAAAGACAACGGCACCAGGGACTGCTCACACACTAAAGGCACCAGGACAAAAGGCTCACCAGCTTGGCCTTTGCATTCCCGCTGACAGCTCCACAGCTTGAACCCAGAGAACTGCCTGCTGCCAACAGCCTTTCCAATCACTCTGAGCACCTCATGACAAGGAGTGTGGGGAATGAATCTCCAGCAGCCTCCTGCCCCAGGCTGTCCCCCGGGAGCAGCCCTGCTCCAGGCCGTGACTGCCACCTGCACAGCCAAAGGACCCAGAGCCGGTGTTACACACCACGGCTGTGCCTGGCACAGAGACACCAGTGGCCACACAAGTGGCCATGGCACTGTCCACACACAGTCCCTGCTGCTGCTCCCCCAGCCGCTGGCACCAACTCCCAGCCACCCACTCCTAAAGCCACGGGGCCCACTGGGACACTGCGGGGGCTCGTGGAAGCCAGCGGCCATTGTGACACAGCGGGGCTGCACAGAGCCCACGGTGCTTTGTGACCCGTGGCTCCCAGGAGAGCCTTTGTGATGCTGGGGAACTACAAGGAAGCCTGGCTCCTCTGTGACACCACCACAGAAGCTCAGGGGAGCCCTGGAGACCGTGCTGATGCTATTGAACCTGATGCAACCCTGCCTCCTCTGTGACACCACAGAAGCTCTTGGAGCCCTGGAGACCGTGGTGATGCTATGGAACCTGATGCAACCCTGCCTCCTCTGTGACACCACAGAACCTCTGGGAGCCCTGGAGACCGTGCTGATGCTATGGAACCTGATGCAACCCTGCCTCCACTGTGACACCACAGAAGCTCAGGGAGCCCTGGAGACTGTGGTGATGCTATGGAACCTGATGCAACCCTGCCTCCACTGTGACACCACAGAACCTCTGGGAGCCCTGGAGACCGTGCTGATGCTATGGAACCTGATGCAACCCTGCCTCCACTGTGACACCACAGAAGCTCGGGGAGCTCTGCAGACCGTGGGGATGCTGGCGAAGCTGACGGAACCCTGGACACCACAGTGACGCTATGGAACCTGGTGGAACCGAGGGGCCACAGTGACACTGTGGGGCCTTTTGGAAGCAACAGGACCCTGGTGGGAAGCCACGGGATGATTAATCCTGCACGAACCTGCTCCAGGTGGGCTCCTCTCTCCCGGCTTCCACAGGTGCTGCTAGGATCCCACTCCGGCACTGGCTTGGCACGGGCTGACGGCTTCCTTTGGCAATGGCTCTGCTCCAGGATGGCATGCTGCAGAGAATGCAGGTAGATTTTGTGCTCACTCCTGGCATGCAGCTGGACAATAAAGCCTGATCCAGCCCCCCCTCAGCATATGTCCGGCTCTGGCATTGGGGCGGGGCAACTTTGGGAGCAGCCCCAGCCCTGCTCCTGCTCCCGGCTGGGCACCCAGCTGCTGGGACACAGGTGTGTCCTGATGCCACCGTCTACTCCTTTGAGAAGGGGAGGACAGAGTGCATCAGGGAGTTTGGTGTGGCTTACATGCGGCAAGGAGAAGGTGCAGCCCCAAACTGGCTTTCACTTCTAGAACCTTTTGCTATTGCGGGAGCAGCTGCTGGAGCTTTTCAACCGAGCTGCAAGAGTGAAAAGTGTGATGGCATGTCTATCTGAGAAGGAAGGTTCGGTGCCGCAGCCTGTTGTGCACAATTTATATGCTGATAAGAGAAGGGGGTGCTTTTGGAACGTTTTCCTTCCTGACACTTCTGTCTCTGTGAGCTTTAGCTGCTTGGACTCAGGGATACCGAAGGTATGTGAAAGTGACTGGGATGCGAGAATCATGTTGCACAGGGAACAGGGAAGGTCAGCAAATGTTTCCTGTCCTGGCACATCTCTCAGTCTGAACTGCAGCTGCAGATGCTTCACTTCTGCCAAGGACTCTGCCACCTTGAGAGAAGGATGCGCTCTATGGAGTTGAGAAAGAAAGTGCGTCTCACTAGCTTCTTTCCTCTACTTCATAGACAGCAAAGGGGCTATGAAAGGCAGCACTGGCTTTTTGTTCTAGGACTTCTTCTTTACAAGCAGCTGCTGGATGTTTGGAAGGGGGTTTGGGATATGCAAAAATGAGAGGCTAAGATGGTAAGAGGGTAAGATGGAAGTCATCTGGCAAAAGCAGAGCTCACAAAAGGGCCAGCTGAGAAAGCTCTTGCTGCCTACAACTTCAACTGCACCCCTCAAAGCAGCAGCACACACGCTGCTCTCGGCACTTTCCTTCTCAGCTCTACGCACCATCCTAAGCCTTGCCTCTCCCACACTCAGGATCCAAAGACAACGGCACCAGGGACTGCTCACACACTAAAGGCACCAGGACAAAAGGCTCACCAGCTTGGCCTTTGCATTCCCGCTGACAGCTCCACAGCTTGAACCCAGAGAACTGCCTGCTGCCAACAGCCTTTCCAATCACTCTGAGCACCTCATGACAAGGAGTGTGGGGAATGAATCTCCAGCAGCCTCCTGCCCCAGGCTGTCCCCCGGGAGCAGCCCTGCTCCAGGCCGTGACTGCCACCTGCACAGCCAAAGGACCCAGAGCCGGTGTTACACAACCACGGCTGTGCCTGGCACAGAGACACCAGTGGCCACACAAGTGGCCATGGCACTGTCCACACACAGTCCCTGCTGCTGCTCCCCCAGCCGCTGGCACCAACTCCCAGCCACCCACTCCTAAAGCCACGGGGCCCACTGGGACACTGCGGGGGCTCGTGGAAGCCAGCGGCCATTGTGACACAGCGGGGCTGCACAGAGCCCACGGTGCTTTGTGACCCGTGGCTCCCAGGAGAGCCTTTGTGATGCTGGGGAACTACAAGGAAGCCTGGCTCCTCTGTGACACCACCACAGAAGCTCAGGGGAGCCCTGGAGACCGTGCTGATGCTATTGAACCTGATGCAACCCTGCCTCCTCTGTGACACCACAGAAGCTCTTGGAGCCCTGGAGACCGTGGTGATGCTATGGAACCTGATGCAACCCTGCCTCCTCTGTGACACCACAGAACCTCTGGGAGCCCTGGAGACCGTGCTGATGCTATGGAACCTGATGCAACCCTGCCTCCACTGTGACACCACAGAAGCTCAGGGAGCCCTGGAGACTGTGGTGATGCTATGGAACCTGATGCAACCCTGCCTCCACTGTGACACCACAGAACCTCTGGGAGCCCTGGAGACCGTGCTGATGCTATGGAACCTGATGCAACCCTGCCTCCACTGTGACACCACAGAAGCTCGGGGAGCTCTGCAGACCGTGGGGATGCTGGCGAAGCTGACGGAACCCTGGGCACCACAGTGACGCTATGGAACCTGGTGGAACCGAGGGGCCACAGTGACACTGTGGGGCCTTTTGGAAGCAACAGGACCCTGGTGGGAAGCCACGGGATGATTAATCCTGCACGAACCTGCTCCAGGTGGGCTCCTCTCTCCCGGCTTCCACAGGTGCTGCTAGGATCCCACTCCGGCACTGGCTTGGCACGGGCTCACGGCTTCCTTTGGCAATGGCTCTGCTCCAGGATGGCATGCTGCAGAGAATGCAGGTAGATTTTGTGCTCACTCCTGGCATGCAGCTGGACAATAAAGCCTGATCCAGCCCCCCCTCAGCATATGTCCGGCTCTGGCATTGGGGCGGGGCAACTTTGGGAGCAGCCCCAGCCCTGCTCCTGCTCCCGGCTGGGCACCCAGCTGCTGGGACACAGGTGTGTCCTGATGCCACCGTCTACTCCTTTGAGAAGGGGAGGACAGAGTGCATCAGGGAGTTTGGTGTGGCTTACATGCGGCAAGGAGAAGGTGCAGCCCCAAACTGGCTTTCACTTCTAGAACCTTTTGCTATTGCGGGAGCAGCTGCTGGAGCTTTTCAACCGAGCTGCAAGAGTGAAAAGTGTGATGGCATGTCTATCTGAGAAGGAAGGTTCGGTGCCGCAGCCTGTTGTGCACAATTTATATGCTGATAAGAGAAGGGGGTGCTTTTGGAACGTTTTCCTTCCTGACACTTCTGTCTCTGTGAGCTTTAGCTGCTTGGACTCAGGGATACCGAAGGTATGTGAAAGTGACTGGGATGCGAGAATCATGTTGCACAGGGAACAGGGAAGGTCAGCAAATGTTTCCTGTCCTGGCACATCTCTCAGTCTGAACTGCAGCTGCAGATGCTTCACTTCCGCCAAGGACTCTGCCACCTTGAGAGAAGGATGCGCTCTATGGAGTTGAGAAAGAAAGTGCGTCTCACTAGCTTCTTTCCTCTACTTCATAGACAGCAAAGGGGCTATGAAAGGCAGCACTGGCTTTTTGTTCTAGGACTTCTTCTTTACAAGCAGCTGCTGGATGTTTGGAAGGGGGTTTGGGATATGCAAAAATGAGAGGCTAAGATGGTAAGAGGGTAAGATGGAAGTCATCTGGCAAAAGCAGAGCTCACAAAAGGGCCAGCTGAGAAAGCTCTTGCTGCCTACAACTTCAACTGCACCCCTCAAAGCAGCAGCACACACGCTGCTCTCGGCACTTTCCTTCTCAGCTCTACGCACCATCCTAAGCCTTGCCTCTCCCACACTCAGGATCCAAAGACAACGGCACCAGGGACTGCTCACACACTAAAGGCACCAGGACAAAAGGCTCACCAGCTTGGCCTTTGCATTCCCGCTGACAGCTCCACAGCTTGAACCCAGAGAACTGCCTGCTGCCAACAGCCTTTCCAATCACTCTGAGCACCTCATGACAAGGAGTGTGGGGAATGAATCTCCAGCAGCCTCCTGCCCCAGGCTGTCCCCCGGGAGCAGCCCTGCTCCAGGCCGTGACTGCCACCTGCACAGCCAAAGGACCCAGAGCCGGTGTTACACACCACGGCTGTGCCTGGCACAGAGACACCAGTGGCCACACAAGTGGCCATGGCACTGTCCACACACAGTCCCTGCTGCTGCTCCCCCAGCCGCTGGCACCAACTCCCAGCCACCCACTCCTAAAGCCACGGGGCCCACTGGGACACTGCGGGGGCTCGTGGAAGCCAGCGGCCATTGTGACACAGCGGGGCTGCACAGAGCCCACGGTGCTTTGTGACCCGTGGCTCCCAGGAGAGCCTTTGTGATGCTGGGGAACTACAAGGAAGCCTGGCTCCTCTGTGACACCACCACAGAAGCTCAGGGGAGCCCTGGAGACCGTGCTGATGCTATTGAACCTGATGCAACCCTGCCTCCTCTGTGACACCACAGAAGCTCTTGGAGCCCTGGAGACCGTGGTGATGCTATGGAACCTGATGCAACCCTGCCTCCTCTGTGACACCACAGAACCTCTGGGAGCCCTGGAGACCGTGCTGATGCTATGGAACCTGATGCAACCCTGCCTCCACTGTGACACCACAGAAGCTCAGGGAGCCCTGGAGACTGTGGTGATGCTATGGAACCTGATGCAACCCTGCCTCCACTGTGACACCACAGAACCTCTGGGAGCCCTGGAGACCGTGCTGATGCTATGGAACCTGATGCAACCCTGCCTCCACTGTGACACCACAGAAGCTCGGGGAGCTCTGCAGACCGTGGGGATGCTGGCGAAGCTGACGGAACCCTGGGCACCACAGTGACGCTATGGAACCTGGTGGAACCGAGGGGCCACAGTGACACTGTGGGGCCTTTTGGAAGCAACAGGACCCTGGTGGGAAGCCACGGGATGATTAATCCTGCACGAACCTGCTCCAGGTGGGCTCCTCTCTCCCGGCTTCCACAGGTGCTGCTAGGATCCCACTCCGGCACTGGCTTGGCACGGGCTCACGGCTTCCTTTGGCAATGGCTCTGCTCCAGGATGGCATGCTGCAGAGAATGCAGGTAGATTTTGTGCTCACTCCTGGCATGCAGCTGGACAATAAAGCCTGATCCAGCCCCCCCTCAGCATATGTCCGGCTCTGGCATTGGGGCGGGGCAACTTTGGGAGCAGCCCCAGCCCTGCTCCTGCTCCCGGCTGGGCACCCAGCTGCTGGGACACAGGTGTGTCCTGATGCCACCGTCTACTCCTTTGAGAAGGGGAGGACAGAGTGCATCAGGGAGTTTGGTGTGGCTTACATGCGGCAAGGAGAAGGTGCAGCCCCAAACTGGCTTTCACTTCTAGAACCTTTTGCTATTGCGGGAGCAGCTGCTGGAGCTTTTCAACCGAGCTGCAAGAGTGAAAAGTGTGATGGCATGTCTATCTGAGAAGGAAGGTTCGGTGCCGCAGCCTGTTGTGCACAATTTATATGCTGATAAGAGAAGGGGGTGCTTTTGGAACGTTTTCCTTCCTGACACTTCTGTCTCTGTGAGCTTTAGCTGCTTGGACTCAGGGATACCGAAGGTATGTGAAAGTGACTGGGATGCGAGAATCATGTTGCACAGGGAACAGGGAAGGTCAGCAAATGTTTCCTGTCCTGGCACATCTCTCAGTCTGAACTGCAGCTGCAGATGCTTCACTTCCGCCAAGGACTCTGCCACCTTGAGAGAAGGATGCGCTCTATGGAGTTGAGAAAGAAAGTGCGTCTCACTAGCTTCTTTCCTCTACTTCATAGACAGCAAAGGGGCTATGAAAGGCAGCACTGGCTTTTTGTTCTAGGACTTCTTCTTTACAAGCAGCTGCTGGATGTTTGGAAGGGGGTTTGGGATATGCAAAAATGAGAGGCTAAGATGGTAAGAGGGTAAGATGGAAGTCATCTGGCAAAAGCAGAGCTCACAAAAGGGCCAGCTGAGAAAGCTCTTGCTGCCTACAACTTCAACTGCACCCCTCAAAGCAGCAGCACACACGCTGCTCTCGGCACTTTCCTTCTCAGCTCTACGCACCATCCTAAGCCTTGCCTCTCCCACACTCAGGATCCAAAGACAACGGCACCAGGGACTGCTCACACACTAAAGGCACCAGGACAAAAGGCTCACCAGCTTGGCCTTTGCATTCCCGCTGACAGCTCCACAGCTTGAACCCAGAGAACTGCCTGCTGCCAACAGCCTTTCCAATCACTCTGAGCACCTCATGACAAGGAGTGTGGGGAATGAATCTCCAGCAGCCTCCTGCCCCAGGCTGTCCCCCGGGAGCAGCCCTGCTCCAGGCCGTGACTGCCACCTGCACAGCCAAAGGACCCAGAGCCGGTGTTACACACCACGGCTGTGCCTGGCACAGAGACACCAGTGGCCACACAAGTGGCCATGGCACTGTCCACACACAGTCCCTGCTGCTGCTCCCCCAGCCGCTGGCACCAACTCCCAGCCACCCACTCCTAAAGCCACGGGGCCCACTGGGACACTGCGGGGGCTCGTGGAAGCCAGCGGCCATTGTGACACAGCGGGGCTGCACAGAGCCCACGGTGCTTTGTGACCCGTGGCTCCCAGGAGAGCCTTTGTGATGCTGGGGAACTACAAGGAAGCCTGGCTCCTCTGTGACACCACCACAGAAGCTCAGGGGAGCCCTGGAGACCGTGCTGATGCTATTGAACCTGATGCAACCCTGCCTCCTCTGTGACACCACAGAAGCTCTTGGAGCCCTGGAGACCGTGCTGATGCTATGGAACCTGATGCAACCCTGCCTCCTCTGTGACACCACAGAACCTCTGGGAGCCCTGGAGACCGTGCTGATGCTATGGAACCTGATGCAACCCTGCCTCCACTGTGACACCACAGAAGCTCAGGGAGCCCTGGAGACTGTGGTGATGCTATGGAACCTGATGCAACCCTGCCTCCACTGTGACACCACAGAACCTCTGGGAGCCCTGGAGACCGTGCTGATGCTATGGAACCTGATGCAACCCTGCCTCCACTGTGACACCACAGAAGCTCGGGGACCTCTGCAGACCGTGGGGATGCTGGCGAAGCTGACGGAACCCTGGGCACCACAGTGACGCTATGGAACCTGGTGGAACCGAGGGGCCACAGTGACACTGTGGGGCCTTTTGGAAGCAACAGGACCCTGGTGGGAAGCCACGGGATGATTAATCCTGCACGAACCTGCTCCAGGTGGGCTCCTCTCTCCCGGCTTCCACAGGTGCTGCTAGGATCCCACTCCGGCACTGGCTTGGCACGGGCTCACGGCTTCCTTTGGCAATGGCTCTGCTCCAGGATGGCATGCTGCAGAGAATGCAGGTAGATTTTGTGCTCAATCCTGGCATGCAGCTGGACAATAAAGCCTGATCCAGCCCCCCCTCAGCATATGTCCGGCTCTGGCATTGGGGCGGGGCAACTTTGGGAGCAGCCCCAGCCCTGCTCCTGCTCCCGGCTGGGCACCCAGCTGCTGGGACACAGGTGTGTCCTGATGCCACCGTCTACTACTTTGAGAAGGGGAGGACAGAGTGCATCAGGGAGTTTGGTGTGGCTTACATGCGGCAAGGAGAAGGTGCAGCCCCAAACTGGCTTTCACTTCTAGAACCTTTTGCTATTGCGGGAGCAGCTGCTGGAGCTTTTCAACCGAGCTGCAAGAGTGAAAAGTGTGATGGCATGTCTATCTGAGAAGGAAGGTTCGGTGCCGCAGCCTGTTGTGCACAATTTATATGCTGATAAGAGAAGGGGGTGCTTTTGGAACGTTTTCCTTCCTGACACTTCTGTCTCTGTGAGCTTTAGCTGCTTGGACTCAGGGATACCGAAGGTATGTGAAAGTGACTGGGATGCGAGAATCATGTTGCACAGGGAACAGGGAAGGTCAGCAAATGTTTCCTGTCCTGGCACATCTCTCAGTCTGAACTGCAGCTGCAGATGCTTCACTTCCGCCAAGGACTCTGCCACCTTGAGAGAAGGATGCGCTCTATGGAGTTGAGAAAGAAAGTGCGTCTCACTAGCTTCTTTCCTCTACTTCATAGACAGCAAAGGGGCTATGAAAGGCAGCACTGGCTTTTTGTTCTAGGACTTCTTCTTTACAAGCAGCTGCTGGATGTTTGGAAGGGGGTTTGGGATATGCAAAAATGAGAGGCTAAGATGGTAAGAGGGTAAGATGGAAGTCATCTGGCAAAAGCAGAGCTCACAAAAGGGCCAGCTGAGAAAGCTCTTGCTGCCTACAACTTCAACTGCACCCCTCAAAGCAGCAGCACACACGCTGCTCTCGGCACTTTCCTTCTCAGCTCTACGCACCATCCTAAGCCTTGCCTCTCCCACACTCAGGATCCAAAGACAACGGCACCAGGGACTGCTCACACACTAAAGGCACCAGGACAAAAGGCTCACCAGCTTGGCCTTTGCATTCCCGCTGACAGCTCCACAGCTTGAACCCAGAGAACTGCCTGCTGCCAACAGCCTTTCCAATCACTCTGAGCACCTCATGACAAGGAGTGTGGGGAATGAATCTCCAGCAGCCTCCTGCCCCAGGCTGTCCCCCGGGAGCAGCCCTGCTCCAGGCCGTGACTGCCACCTGCACAGCCAAAGGACCCAGAGCCGGTGTTACACAACCACGGCTGTGCCTGGCACAGAGACACCAGTGGCCACACAAGTGGCCATGGCACTGTCCACACACAGTCCCTGCTGCTGCTCCCCCAGCCGCTGGCACCAACTCCCAGCCACCCACTCCTAAAGCCACGGGGCCCACTGGGACACTGCGGGGGCTCGTGGAAGCCAGCGGCCATTGTGACACAGCGGGGCTGCACAGAGCCCACGGTGCTTTGTGACCCGTGGCTCCCAGGAGAGCCTTTGTGATGCTGGGGAACTACAAGGAAGCCTGGCTCCTCTGTGACACCACCACAGAAGCTCAGGGGAGCCCTGGAGACCGTGCTGATGCTATTGAACCTGATGCAACCCTGCCTCCTCTGTGACACCACAGAAGCTCTTGGAGCCCTGGAGACCGTGGTGATGCTATGGAACCTGATGCAACCCTGCCTCCTCTGTGACACCACAGAACCTCTGGGAGCCCTGGAGACCGTGCTGATGCTATGGAACCTGATGCAACCCTGCCTCCACTGTGACACCACAGAAGCTCAGGGAGCCCTGGAGACTGTGGTGATGCTATGGAACCTGATGCAACCCTGCCTCCACTGTGACACCACAGAACCTCTGGGAGCCCTGGAGACCGTGCTGATGCTATGGAACCTGATGCAACCCTGCCTCCACTGTGACACCACAGAAGCTCGGGGACCTCTGCAGACCGTGGGGATGCTGGCGAAGCTGACGGAACCCTGGGCACCACAGTGACGCTATGGAACCTGGTGGAACCGAGGGGCCACAGTGACACTGTGGGGCCTTTTGGAAGCAACAGGACCCTGGTGGGAAGCCACGGGATGATTAATCCTGCACGAACCTGCTCCAGGTGGGCTCCTCTCTCCCGGCTTCCACAGGTGCTGCTAGGATCCCACTCCGGCACTGGCTTGGCACGGGCTCACGGCTTCCTTTGGCAATGGCTCTGCTCCAGGATGGCATGCTGCAGAGAATGCAGGTAGATTTTGTGCTCACTCCTGGCATGCAGCTGGACAATAAAGCCTGATCCAGCCCCCCCTCAGCATATGTCCGGCTCTGGCATTGGGGCGGGGCAACTTTGGGAGCAGCCCCAGCCCTGCTCCTGCTCCCGGCTGGGCACCCAGCTGCTGGGACACAGGTGTGTCCTGATGCCACCGTCTACTCCTTTGAGAAGGGGAGGACAGAGTGCATCAGGGAGTTTGGTGTGGCTTACATGCGGCAAGGAGAAGGTGCAGCCCCAAACTGGCTTTCACTTCTAGAACCTTTTGCTATTGCGGGAGCAGCTGCTGGAGCTTTTCAACCGAGCTGCAAGAGTGAAAAGTGTGATGGCATGTCTATCTGAGAAGGAAGGTTCGGTGCCGCAGCCTGTTGTGCACAATTTATATGCTGATAAGAGAAGGGGGTGCTTTTGGAACGTTTTCCTTCCTGACACTTCTGTCTCTGTGAGCTTTAGCTGCTTGGACTCAGGGATACCGAAGGTATGTGAAAGTGACTGGGATGCGAGAATCATGTTGCACAGGGAACAGGGAAGGTCAGCAAATGTTTCCTGTCCTGGCACATCTCTCAGTCTGAACTGCAGCTGCAGATGCTTCACTTCCGCCAAGGACTCTGCCACCTTGAGAGAAGGATGCGCTCTATGGAGTTGAGAAAGAAAGTGCGTCTCACTAGCTTCTTTCCTCTACTTCATAGACAGCAAAGGGGCTATGAAAGGCAGCACTGGCTTTTTGTTCTAGGACTTCTTCTTTACAAGCAGCTGCTGGATGTTTGGAAGGGGGTTTGGGATATGCAAAAATGAGAGGCTAAGATGGTAAGAGGGTAAGATGGAAGTCATCTGGCAAAAGCAGAGCTCACAAAAGGGCCAGCTGAGAAAGCTCTTGCTGCCTACAACTTCAACTGCACCCCTCAAAGCAGCAGCACACACGCTGCTCTCGGCACTTTCCTTCTCAGCTCTACGCACCATCCTAAGCCTTGCCTCTCCCACACTCAGGATCCAAAGACAACGGCACCAGGGACTGCTCACACACTAAAGGCACCAGGACAAAAGGCTCACCAGCTTGGCCTTTGCATTCCCGCTGACAGCTCCACAGCTTGAACCCAGAGAACTGCCTGCTGCCAACAGCCTTTCCAATCACTCTGAGCACCTCATGACAAGGAGTGTGGGGAATGAATCTCCAGCAGCCTCCTGCCCCAGGCTGTCCCCCGGGAGCAGCCCTGCTCCAGGCCGTGACTGCCACCTGCACAGCCAAAGGACCCAGAGCCGGTGTTACACACCACGGCTGTGCCTGGCACAGAGACACCAGTGGCCACACAAGTGGCCATGGCACTGTCCACACACAGTCCCTGCTGCTGCTCCCCCAGCCGCTGGCACCAACTCCCAGCCACCCACTCCTAAAGCCACGGGGCCCACTGGGACACTGCGGGGGCTCGTGGAAGCCAGCGGCCATTGTGACACAGCGGGGCTGCACAGAGCCCACGGTGCTTTGTGACCCGTGGCTCCCAGGAGAGCCTTTGTGATGCTGGGGAACTACAAGGAAGCCTGGCTCCTCTGTGACACCACCACAGAAGCTCAGGGGAGCCCTGGAGACCGTGCTGATGCTATTGAACCTGATGCAACCCTGCCTCCTCTGTGACACCACAGAAGCTCTTGGAGCCCTGGAGACCGTGGTGATGCTATGGAACCTGATGCAACCCTGCCTCCTCTGTGACACCACAGAACCTCTGGGAGCCCTGGAGACCGTGCTGATGCTATGGAACCTGATGCAACCCTGCCTCCACTGTGACACCACAGAAGCTCAGGGAGCCCTGGAGACTGTGGTGATGCTATGGAACCTGATGCAACCCTGCCTCCACTGTGACACCACAGAACCTCTGGGAGCCCTGGAGACCGTGCTGATGCTATGGAACCTGATGCAACCCTGCCTCCACTGTGACACCACAGAAGCTCGGGGAGCTCTGCAGACCGTGGGGATGCTGGCGAAGCTGACGGAACCCTGGGCACCACAGTGACGCTATGGAACCTGGTGGAACCGAGGGGCCACAGTGACACTGTGGGGCCTTTTGGAAGCAACAGGACCCTGGTGGGAAGCCACGGGATGATTAATCCTGCACGAACCTGCTCCAGGTGGGCTCCTCTCTCCCGGCTTCCACAGGTGCTGCTAGGATCCCACTCCGGCACTGGCTTGGCACGGGCTCACGGCTTCCTTTGGCAATGGCTCTGCTCCAGGATGGCATGCTGCAGAGAATGCAGGTAGATTTTGTGCTCAATCCTGGCATGCAGCTGGACAATAAAGCCTGATCCAGCCCCCCCTCAGCATATGTCCGGCTCTGGCATTGGGGCGGGGCAACTTTGGGAGCAGCCCCAGCCCTGCTCCTGCTCCCGGCTGGGCACCCAGCTGCTGGGACACAGGTGTGTCCTGATGCCACCGTCTACTACTTTGAGAAGGGGAGGACAGAGTGCATCAGGGAGTTTGGTGTGGCTTACATGCGGCAAGGAGAAGGTGCAGCCCCAAACTGGCTTTCACTTCTAGAACCTTTTGCTATTGCGGGAGCAGCTGCTGGAGCTTTTCAACCGAGCTGCAAGAGTGAAAAGTGTGATGGCATGTCTATCTGAGAAGGAAGGTTCGGTGCCGCAGCCTGTTGTGCACAATTTATATGCTGATAAGAGAAGGGGGTGCTTTTGCAACGTTTTCCTTCCTGACACTTCTGTCTCTGTGAGCTTTAGCTGCTTGGACTCAGGGATACCGAAGGTATGTGAAAGTGACTGGGATGCGAGAATCATGTTGCACAGGGAACAGGGAAGGTCAGCAAATGTTTCCTGTCCTGGCACATCTCTCAGTCTGAACTGCAGCTGCAGATGCTTCACTTCCGCCAAGGACTCTGCCACCTTGAGAGAAGGATGCGCTCTATGGAGTTGAGAAAGAAAGTGCGTCTCACTAGCTTCTTTCCTCTACTTCATAGACAGCAAAGGGGCTATGAAAGGCAGCACTGGCTTTTTGTTCTAGGACTTCTTCTTTACAAGCAGCTGCTGGATGTTTGGAAGGGGGTTTGGGATATGCAAAAATGAGAGGCTAAGATGGTAAGAGGGTAAGATGGAAGTCATCTGGCAAAAGCAGAGCTCACAAAAGGGCCAGCTGAGAAAGCTCTTGCTGCCTACAACTTCAACTGCACCCCTCAAAGCAGCAGCACACACGCTGCTCTCGGCACTTTCCTTCTCAGCTCTACGCACCATCCTAAGCCTTGCCTCTCCCACACTCAGGATCCAAAGACAACGGCACCAGGGACTGCTCACACACTAAAGGCACCAGGACAAAAGGCTCACCAGCTTGGCCTTTGCATTCCCGCTGACAGCTCCACAGCTTGAACCCAGAGAACTGCCTGCTGCCAACAGCCTTTCCAATCACTCTGAGCACCTCATGACAAGGAGTGTGGGGAATGAATCTCCAGCAGCCTCCTGCCCCAGGCTGTCCCCCGGGAGCAGCCCTGCTCCAGGCCGTGACTGCCACCTGCACAGCCAAAGGACCCAGAGCCGGTGTTACACAACCACGGCTGTGCCTGGCACAGAGACACCAGTGGCCACACAAGTGGCCATGGCACTGTCCACACACAGTCCCTGCTGCTGCTCCCCCAGCCGCTGGCACCAACTCCCAGCCACCCACTCCTAAAGCCACGGGGCCCACTGGGACACTGCGGGGGCTCGTGGAAGCCAGCGGCCATTGTGACACAGCGGGGCTGCACAGAGCCCACGGTGCTTTGTGACCCGTGGCTCCCAGGAGAGCCTTTGTGATGCTGGGGAACTACAAGGAAGCCTGGCTCCTCTGTGACACCACCACAGAAGCTCAGGGGAGCCCTGGAGACCGTGCTGATGCTATTGAACCTGATGCAACCCTGCCTCCTCTGTGACACCACAGAAGCTCTTGGAGCCCTGGAGACCGTGGTGATGCTATGGAACCTGATGCAACCCTGCCTCCTCTGTGACACCACAGAACCTCTGGGAGCCCTGGAGACCGTGCTGATGCTATGGAACCTGATGCAACCCTGCCTCCACTGTGACACCACAGAAGCTCAGGGAGCCCTGGAGACTGTGGTGATGCTATGGAACCTGATGCAACCCTGCCTCCACTGTGACACCACAGAACCTCTGGGAGCCCTGGAGACCGTGCTGATGCTATGGAACCTGATGCAACCCTGCCTCCACTGTGACACCACAGAAGCTCGGGGAGCTCTGCAGACCGTGGGGATGCTGGCGAAGCTGACGGAACCCTGGACACCACAGTGACGCTATGGAACCTGGTGGAACCGAGGGGCCACAGTGACACTGTGGGGCCTTTTGGAAGCAACAGGACCCTGGTGGGAAGCCACGGGATGATTAATCCTGCACGAACCTGCTCCAGGTGGGCTCCTCTCTCCCGGCTTCCACAGGTGCTGCTAGGATCCCACTCCGGCACTGGCTTGGCACGGGCTCACGGCTTCCTTTGGCAATGGCTCTGCTCCAGGATGGCATGCTGCAGAGAATGCAGGTAGATTTTGTGCTCACTCCTGGCATGCAGCTGGACAATAAAGCCTGATCCAGCCCCCCCTCAGCATATGTCCGGCTCTGGCATTGGGGCGGGGCAACTTTGGGAGCAGCCCCAGCCCTGCTCCTGCTCCCGGCTGGGCACCCAGCTGCTGGGACACAGGTGTGTCCTGATGCCACCGTCTACTCCTTTGAGAAGGGGAGGACAGAGTGCATCAGGGAGTTTGGTGTGGCTTACATGCGGCAAGGAGAAGGTGCAGCCCCAAACTGGCTTTCACTTCTAGAACCTTTTGCTATTGCGGGAGCAGCTGCTGGAGCTTTTCAACCGAGCTGCAAGAGTGAAAAGTGTGATGGCATGTCTATCTGAGAAGGAAGGTTCGGTGCCGCAGCCTGTTGTGCACAATTTATATGCTGATAAGAGAAGGGGGTGCTTTTGGAACGTTTTCCTTCCTGACACTTCTGTCTCTGTGAGCTTTAGCTGCTTGGACTCAGGGGTACCGAAGGTATGTGAAAGTGACTGGGATGCGAGAATCATGTTGCACAGGGAACAGGGAAGGTCAGCAAATGTTTCCTGTCCTGGCACATCTCTCAGTCTGAACTGCAGCTGCAGATGCTTCACTTCCGCCAAGGACTCTGCCACCTTGAGAGAAGGATGCGCTCTATGGAGTTGAGAAAGAAAGTGCGTCTCACTAGCTTCTTTCCTCTACTTCATAGACAGCAAAGGGGCTATGAAAGGCAGCACTGGCTTTTTGTTCTAGGACTTCTTCTTTACAAGCAGCTGCTGGATGTTTGGAAGGGGGTTTGGGATATGCAAAAATGAGAGGCTAAGATGGTAAGAGGGTAAGATGGAAGTCATCTGGCAAAAGCAGAGCTCACAAAAGGGCCAGCTGAGAAAGCTCTTGCTGCCTACAACTTCAACTGCACCCCTCAAAGCAGCAGCACACACGCTGCTCTCGGCACTTTCCTTCTCAGCTCTACGCACCATCCTAAGCCTTGCCTCTCCCACACTCAGGATCCAAAGACAACGGCACCAGGGACTGCTCACACACTAAAGGCACCAGGACAAAAGGCTCACCAGCTTGGCCTTTGCATTCCCGCTGACAGCTCCACAGCTTGAACCCAGAGAACTGCCTGCTGCCAACAGCCTTTCCAATCACTCTGAGCACCTCATGACAAGGAGTGTGGGGAATGAATCTCCAGCAGCCTCCTGCCCCAGGCTGTCCCCCGGGAGCAGCCCTGCTCCAGGCCGTGACTGCCACCTGCACAGCCAAAGGACCCAGAGCCGGTGTTACACAACCACGGCTGTGCCTGGCACAGAGACACCAGTGGCCACACAAGTGGCCATGGCACTGTCCACACACAGTCCCTGCTGCTGCTCCCCCAGCCGCTGGCACCAACTCCCAGCCACCCACTCCTAAAGCCACGGGGCCCACTGGGACACTGCGGGGGCTCGTGGAAGCCAGCGGCCATTGTGACACAGCGGGGCTGCACAGAGCCCACGGTGCTTTGTGACCCGTGGCTCCCAGGAGAGCCTTTGTGATGCTGGGGAACTACAAGGAAGCCTGGCTCCTCTGTGACACCACCACAGAAGCTCAGGGGAGCCCTGGAGACCGTGCTGATGCTATTGAACCTGATGCAACCCTGCCTCCTCTGTGACACCACAGAAGCTCTTGGAGCCCTGGAGACCGTGGTGATGCTATGGAACCTGATGCAACCCTGCCTCCTCTGTGACACCACAGAACCTCTGGGAGCCCTGGAGACCGTGCTGATGCTATGGAACCTGATGCAACCCTGCCTCCACTGTGACACCACAGAAGCTCAGGGAGCCCTGGAGACTGTGGTGATGCTATGGAACCTGATGCAACCCTGCCTCCACTGTGACACCACAGAACCTCTGGGAGCCCTGGAGACCGTGCTGATGCTATGGAACCTGATGCAACCCTGCCTCCACTGTGACACCACAGAAGCTCGGGGAGCTCTGCAGACCGTGGGGATGCTGGCGAAGCTGACGGAACCCTGGACACCACAGTGACGCTATGGAACCTGGTGGAACCGAGGGGCCACAGTGACACTGTGGGGCCTTTTGGAAGCAACAGGACCCTGGTGGGAAGCCACGGGATGATTAATCCTGCACGAACCTGCTCCAGGTGGGCTCCTCTCTCCCGGCTTCCACAGGTGCTGCTAGGATCCCACTCCGGCACTGGCTTGGCACGGGCTCACGGCTTCCTTTGGCAATGGCTCTGCTCCAGGATGGCATGCTGCAGAGAATGCAGGTAGATTTTGTGCTCACTCCTGGCATGCAGCTGGACAATAAAGCCTGATCCAGCCCCCCCTCAGCATATGTCCGGCTCTGGCATTGGGGCGGGGCAACTTTGGGAGCAGCCCCAGCCCTGCTCCTGCTCCCGGCTGGGCACCCAGCTGCTGGGACACAGGTGTGTCCTGATGCCACCGTCTACTCCTTTGAGAAGGGGAGGACAGAGTGCATCAGGGAGTTTGGTGTGGCTTACATGCGGCAAGGAGAAGGTGCAGCCCCAAACTGGCTTTCACTTCTAGAACCTTTTGCTATTGCGGGAGCAGCTGCTGGAGCTTTTCAACCGAGCTGCAAGAGTGAAAAGTGTGATGGCATGTCTATCTGAGAAGGAAGGTTCGGTGCCGCAGCCTGTTGTGCACAATTTATATGCTGATAAGAGAAGGGGGTGCTTTTGGAACGTTTTCCTTCCTGACACTTCTGTCTCTGTGAGCTTTAGCTGCTTGGACTCAGGGGTACCGAAGGTATGTGAAAGTGACTGGGATGCGAGAATCATGTTGCACAGGGAACAGGGAAGGTCAGCAAATGTTTCCTGTCCTGGCACATCTCTCAGTCTGAACTGCAGCTGCAGATGCTTCACTTCCGCCAAGGACTCTGCCACCTTGAGAGAAGGATGCGCTCTATGGAGTTGAGAAAGAAAGTGCGTCTCACTAGCTTCTTTCCTCTACTTCATAGACAGCAAAGGGGCTATGAAAGGCAGCACTGGCTTTTTGTTCTAGGACTTCTTCTTTACAAGCAGCTGCTGGATGTTTGGAAGGGGGTTTGGGATATGCAAAAATGAGAGGCTAAGATGGTAAGAGGGTAAGATGGAAGTCATCTGGCAAAAGCAGAGCTCACAAAAGGGCCAGCTGAGAAAGCTCTTGCTGCCTACAACTTCAACTGCACCCCTCAAAGCAGCAGCACACACGCTGCTCTCGGCACTTTCCTTCTCAGCTCTACGCACCATCCTAAGCCTTGCCTCTCCCACACTCAGGATCCAAAGACAACGGCACCAGGGACTGCTCACACACTAAAGGCACCAGGACAAAAGGCTCACCAGCTTGGCCTTTGCATTCCCGCTGACAGCTCCACAGCTTGAACCCAGAGAACTGCCTGCTGCCAACAGCCTTTCCAATCACTCTGAGCACCTCATGACAAGGAGTGTGGGGAATGAATCTCCAGCAGCCTCCTGCCCCAGGCTGTCCCCCGGGAGCAGCCCTGCTCCAGGCCGTGACTGCCACCTGCACAGCCAAAGGACCCAGAGCCGGTGTTACACAACCACGGCTGTGCCTGGCACAGAGACACCAGTGGCCACACAAGTGGCCATGGCACTGTCCACACACAGTCCCTGCTGCTGCTCCCCCAGCCGCTGGCACCAACTCCCAGCCACCCACTCCTAAAGCCACGGGGCCCACTGGGACACTGCGGGGGCTCGTGGAAGCCAGCGGCCATTGTGACACAGCGGGGCTGCACAGAGCCCACGGTGCTTTGTGACCCGTGGCTCCCAGGAGAGCCTTTGTGATGCTGGGGAACTACAAGGAAGCCTGGCTCCTCTGTGACACCACCACAGAAGCTCAGGGGAGCCCTGGAGACCGTGCTGATGCTATTGAACCTGATGCAACCCTGCCTCCTCTGTGACACCACAGAAGCTCTTGGAGCCCTGGAGACCGTGGTGATGCTATGGAACCTGATGCAACCCTGCCTCCTCTGTGACACCACAGAACCTCTGGGAGCCCTGGAGACCGTGCTGATGCTATGGAACCTGATGCAACCCTGCCTCCACTGTGACACCACAGAAGCTCAGGGAGCCCTGGAGACTGTGGTGATGCTATGGAACCTGATGCAACCCTGCCTCCACTGTGACACCACAGAACCTCTGGGAGCCCTGGAGACCGTGCTGATGCTATGGAACCTGATGCAACCCTGCCTCCACTGTGACACCACAGAAGCTCGGGGAGCTCTGCAGACCGTGGGGATGCTGGCGAAGCTGACGGAACCCTGGGCACCACAGTGACGCTATGGAACCTGGTGGAACCGAGGGGCCACAGTGACACTGTGGGGCCTTTTGGAAGCAACAGGACCCTGGTGGGAAGCCACGGGATGATTAATCCTGCACGAACCTGCTCCAGGTGGGCTCCTCTCTCCCGGCTTCCACAGGTGCTGCTAGGATCCCACTCCGGCACTGGCTTGGCACGGGCTCACGGCTTCCTTTGGCAATGGCTCTGCTCCAGGATGGCATGCTGCAGAGAATGCAGGTAGATTTTGTGCTCACTCCTGGCATGCAGCTGGACAATAAAGCCTGATCCAGCCCCCCCTCAGCATATGTCCGGCTCTGGCATTGGGGCGGGGCAACTTTGGGAGCAGCCCCAGCCCTGCTCCTGCTCCCGGCTGGGCACCCAGCTGCTGGGACACAGGTGTGTCCTGATGCCACCGTCTACTCCTTTGAGAAGGGGAGGACAGAGTGCATCAGGGAGTTTGGTGTGGCTTACATGCGGCAAGGAGAAGGTGCAGCCCCAAACTGGCTTTCACTTCTAGAACCTTTTGCTATTGCGGGAGCAGCTGCTGGAGCTTTTCAACCGAGCTGCAAGAGTGAAAAGTGTGATGGCATGTCTATCTGAGAAGGAAGGTTCGGTGCCGCAGCCTGTTGTGCACAATTTATATGCTGATAAGAGAAGGGGGTGCTTTTGGAACGTTTTCCTTCCTGACACTTCTGTCTCTGTGAGCTTTAGCTGCTTGGACTCAGGGATACCGAAGGTATGTGAAAGTGACTGGGATGCGAGAATCATGTTGCACAGGGAACAGGGAAGGTCAGCAAATGTTTCCTGTCCTGGCACATCTCTCAGTCTGAACTGCAGCTGCAGATGCTTCACTTCCGCCAAGGACTCTGCCACCTTGAGAGAAGGATGCGCTCTATGGAGTTGAGAAAGAAAGTGCGTCTCACTAGCTTCTTTCCTCTACTTCATAGACAGCAAAGGGGCTATGAAAGGCAGCACTGGCTTTTTGTTCTAGGACTTCTTCTTTACAAGCAGCTGCTGGATGTTTGGAAGGGGGTTTGGGATATGCAAAAATGAGAGGCTAAGATGGTAAGAGGGTAAGATGGAAGTCATCTGGCAAAAGCAGAGCTCACAAAAGGGCCAGCTGAGAAAGCTCTTGCTGCCTACAACTTCAACTGCACCCCTCAAAGCAGCAGCACACACGCTGCTCTCGGCACTTTCCTTCTCAGCTCTACGCACCATCCTAAGCCTTGCCTCTCCCACACTCAGGATCCAAAGACAACGGCACCAGGGACTGCTCACACACTAAAGGCACCAGGACAAAAGGCTCACCAGCTTGGCCTTTGCATTCCCGCTGACAGCTCCACAGCTTGAACCCAGAGAACTGCCTGCTGCCAACAGCCTTTCCAATCACTCTGAGCACCTCATGACAAGGAGTGTGGGGAATGAATCTCCAGCAGCCTCCTGCCCCAGGCTGTCCCCCGGGAGCAGCCCTGCTCCAGGCCGTGACTGCCACCTGCACAGCCAAAGGACCCAGAGCCGGTGTTACACAACCACGGCTGTGCCTGGCACAGAGACACCAGTGGCCACACAAGTGGCCATGGCACTGTCCACACACAGTCCCTGCTGCTGCTCCCCCAGCCGCTGGCACCAACTCCCAGCCACCCACTCCTAAAGCCACGGGGCCCACTGGGACACTGCGGGGGCTCGTGGAAGCCAGCGGCCATTGTGACACAGCGGGGCTGCACAGAGCCCACGGTGCTTTGTGACCCGTGGCTCCCAGGAGAGCCTTTGTGATGCTGGGGAACTACAAGGAAGCCTGGCTCCTCTGTGACACCACCACAGAAGCTCAGGGGAGCCCTGGAGACCGTGCTGATGCTATTGAACCTGATGCAACCCTGCCTCCTCTGTGACACCACAGAAGCTCTTGGAGCCCTGGAGACCGTGGTGATGCTATGGAACCTGATGCAACCCTGCCTCCTCTGTGACACCACAGAACCTCTGGGAGCCCTGGAGACCGTGCTGATGCTATGGAACCTGATGCAACCCTGCCTCCACTGTGACACCACAGAAGCTCAGGGAGCCCTGGAGACTGTGGTGATGCTATGGAACCTGATGCAACCCTGCCTCCACTGTGACACCACAGAACCTCTGGGAGCCCTGGAGACCGTGCTGATGCTATGGAACCTGATGCAACCCTGCCTCCACTGTGACACCACAGAAGCTCGGGGACCTCTGCAGACCGTGGGGATGCTGGCGAAGCTGACGGAACCCTGGGCACCACAGTGACGCTATGGAACCTGGTGGAACCGAGGGGCCACAGTGACACTGTGGGGCCTTTTGGAAGCAACAGGACCCTGGTGGGAAGCCACGGGATGATTAATCCTGCACGAACCTGCTCCAGGTGGGCTCCTCTCTCCCGGCTTCCACAGGTGCTGCTAGGATCCCACTCCGGCACTGGCTTGGCACGGGCTCACGGCTTCCTTTGGCAATGGCTCTGCTCCAGGATGGCATGCTGCAGAGAATGCAGGTAGATTTTGTGCTCACTCCTGGCATGCAGCTGGACAATAAAGCCTGATCCAGCCCCCCCTCAGCATATGTCCGGCTCTGGCATTGGGGCGGGGCAACTTTGGGAGCAGCCCCAGCCCTGCTCCTGCTCCCGGCTGGGCACCCAGCTGCTGGGACACAGGTGTGTCCTGATGCCACCGTCTACTCCTTTGAGAAGGGGAGGACAGAGTGCATCAGGGAGTTTGGTGTGGCTTACATGCGGCAAGGAGAAGGTGCAGCCCCAAACTGGCTTTCACTTCTAGAACCTTTTGCTATTGCGGGAGCAGCTGCTGGAGCTTTTCAACCGAGCTGCAAGAGTGAAAAGTGTGATGGCATGTCTATCTGAGAAGGAAGGTTCGGTGCCGCAGCCTGTTGTGCACAATTTATATGCTGATAAGAGAAGGGGGTGCTTTTGGAACGTTTTCCTTCCTGACACTTCTGTCTCTGTGAGCTTTAGCTGCTTGGACTCAGGGATACCGAAGGTATGTGAAAGTGACTGGGATGCGAGAATCATGTTGCACAGGGAACAGGGAAGGTCAGCAAATGTTTCCTGTCCTGGCACATCTCTCAGTCTGAACTGCAGCTGCAGATGCTTCACTTCCGCCAAGGACTCTGCCACCTTGAGAGAAGGATGCGCTCTATGGAGTTGAGAAAGAAAGTGCGTCTCACTAGCTTCTTTCCTCTACTTCATAGACAGCAAAGGGGCTATGAAAGGCAGCACTGGCTTTTTGTTCTAGGACTTCTTCTTTACAAGCAGCTGCTGGATGTTTGGAAGGGGGTTTGGGATATGCAAAAATGAGAGGCTAAGATGGTAAGAGGGTAAGATGGAAGTCATCTGGCAAAAGCAGAGCTCACAAAAGGGCCAGCTGAGAAAGCTCTTGCTGCCTACAACTTCAACTGCACCCCTCAAAGCAGCAGCACACACGCTGCTCTCGGCACTTTCCTTCTCAGCTCTACGCACCATCCTAAGCCTTGCCTCTCCCACACTCAGGATCCAAAGACAACGGCACCAGGGACTGCTCACACACTAAAGGCACCAGGACAAAAGGCTCACCAGCTTGGCCTTTGCATTCCCGCTGACAGCTCCACAGCTTGAACCCAGAGAACTGCCTGCTGCCAACAGCCTTTCCAATCACTCTGAGCACCTCATGACAAGGAGTGTGGGGAATGAATCTCCAGCAGCCTCCTGCCCCAGGCTGTCCCCCGGGAGCAGCCCTGCTCCAGGCCGTGACTGCCACCTGCACAGCCAAAGGACCCAGAGCCGGTGTTACACACCACGGCTGTGCCTGGCACAGAGACACCAGTGGCCACACAAGTGGCCATGGCACTGTCCACACACAGTCCCTGCTGCTGCTCCCCCAGCCGCTGGCACCAACTCCCAGCCACCCACTCCTAAAGCCACGGGGCCCACTGGGACACTGCGGGGGCTCGTGGAAGCCAGCGGCCATTGTGACACAGCGGGGCTGCACAGAGCCCACGGTGCTTTGTGACCCGTGGCTCCCAGGAGAGCCTTTGTGATGCTGGGGAACTACAAGGAAGCCTGGCTCCTCTGTGACACCACCACAGAAGCTCAGGGGAGCCCTGGAGACCGTGCTGATGCTATTGAACCTGATGCAACCCTGCCTCCTCTGTGACACCACAGAAGCTCTTGGAGCCCTGGAGACCGTGGTGATGCTATGGAACCTGATGCAACCCTGCCTCCTCTGTGACACCACAGAACCTCTGGGAGCCCTGGAGACCGTGCTGATGCTATGGAACCTGATGCAACCCTGCCTCCACTGTGACACCACAGAAGCTCAGGGAGCCCTGGAGACTGTGGTGATGCTATGGAACCTGATGCAACCCTGCCTCCACTGTGACACCACAGAACCTCTGGGAGCCCTGGAGACCGTGCTGATGCTATGGAACCTGATGCAACCCTGCCTCCACTGTGACACCACAGAAGCTCGGGGAGCTCTGCAGACCGTGGGGATGCTGGCGAAGCTGACGGAACCCTGGGCACCACAGTGACGCTATGGAACCTGGTGGAACCGAGGGGCCACAGTGACACTGTGGGGCCTTTTGGAAGCAACAGGACCCTGGTGGGAAGCCACGGGATGATTAATCCTGCACGAACCTGCTCCAGGTGGGCTCCTCTCTCCCGGCTTCCACAGGTGCTGCTAGGATCCCACTCCGGCACTGGCTTGGCACGGGCTCACGGCTTCCTTTGGCAATGGCTCTGCTCCAGGATGGCATGCTGCAGAGAATGCAGGTAGATTTTGTGCTCAATCCTGGCATGCAGCTGGACAATAAAGCCTGATCCAGCCCCCCCTCAGCATATGTCCGGCTCTGGCATTGGGGCGGGGCAACTTTGGGAGCAGCCCCAGCCCTGCTCCTGCTCCCGGCTGGGCACCCAGCTGCTGGGACACAGGTGTGTCCTGATGCCACCGTCTACTACTTTGAGAAGGGGAGGACAGAGTGCATCAGGGAGTTTGGTGTGGCTTACATGCGGCAAGGAGAAGGTGCAGCCCCAAACTGGCTTTCACTTCTAGAACCTTTTGCTATTGCGGGAGCAGCTGCTGGAGCTTTTCAACCGAGCTGCAAGAGTGAAAAGTGTGATGGCATGTCTATCTGAGAAGGAAGGTTCGGTGCCGCAGCCTGTTGTGCACAATTTATATGCTGATAAGAGAAGGGGGTGCTTTTGCAACGTTTTCCTTCCTGACACTTCTGTCTCTGTGAGCTTTAGCTGCTTGGACTCAGGGATACCGAAGGTATGTGAAAGTGACTGGGATGCGAGAATCATGTTGCACAGGGAACAGGGAAGGTCAGCAAATGTTTCCTGTCCTGGCACATCTCTCAGTCTGAACTGCAGCTGCAGATGCTTCACTTCCGCCAAGGACTCTGCCACCTTGAGAGAAGGATGCGCTCTATGGAGTTGAGAAAGAAAGTGCGTCTCACTAGCTTCTTTCCTCTACTTCATAGACAGCAAAGGGGCTATGAAAGGCAGCACTGGCTTTTTGTTCTAGGACTTCTTCTTTACAAGCAGCTGCTGGATGTTTGGAAGGGGGTTTGGGATATGCAAAAATGAGAGGCTAAGATGGTAAGAGGGTAAGATGGAAGTCATCTGGCAAAAGCAGAGCTCACAAAAGGGCCAGCTGAGAAAGCTCTTGCTGCCTACAACTTCAACTGCACCCCTCAAAGCAGCAGCACACACGCTGCTCTCGGCACTTTCCTTCTCAGCTCTACGCACCATCCTAAGCCTTGCCTCTCCCACACTCAGGATCCAAAGACAACGGCACCAGGGACTGCTCACACACTAAAGGCACCAGGACAAAAGGCTCACCAGCTTGGCCTTTGCATTCCCGCTGACAGCTCCACAGCTTGAACCCAGAGAACTGCCTGCTGCCAACAGCCTTTCCAATCACTCTGAGCACCTCATGACAAGGAGTGTGGGGAATGAATCTCCAGCAGCCTCCTGCCCCAGGCTGTCCCCCGGGAGCAGCCCTGCTCCAGGCCGTGACTGCCACCTGCACAGCCAAAGGACCCAGAGCCGGTGTTACACAACCACGGCTGTGCCTGGCACAGAGACACCAGTGGCCACACAAGTGGCCATGGCACTGTCCACACACAGTCCCTGCTGCTGCTCCCCCAGCCGCTGGCACCAACTCCCAGCCACCCACTCCTAAAGCCACGGGGCCCACTGGGACACTGCGGGGGCTCGTGGAAGCCAGCGGCCATTGTGACACAGCGGGGCTGCACAGAGCCCACGGTGCTTTGTGACCCGTGGCTCCCAGGAGAGCCTTTGTGATGCTGGGGAACTACAAGGAAGCCTGGCTCCTCTGTGACACCACCACAGAAGCTCAGGGGAGCCCTGGAGACCGTGCTGATGCTATTGAACCTGATGCAACCCTGCCTCCTCTGTGACACCACAGAAGCTCTTGGAGCCCTGGAGACCGTGGTGATGCTATGGAACCTGATGCAACCCTGCCTCCTCTGTGACACCACAGAACCTCTGGGAGCCCTGGAGACCGTGCTGATGCTATGGAACCTGATGCAACCCTGCCTCCACTGTGACACCACAGAAGCTCAGGGAGCCCTGGAGACTGTGGTGATGCTATGGAACCTGATGCAACCCTGCCTCCACTGTGACACCACAGAACCTCTGGGAGCCCTGGAGACCGTGCTGATGCTATGGAACCTGATGCAACCCTGCCTCCACTGTGACACCACAGAAGCTCGGGGAGCTCTGCAGACCGTGGGGATGCTGGCGAAGCTGACGGAACCCTGGACACCACAGTGACGCTATGGAACCTGGTGGAACCGAGGGGCCACAGTGACACTGTGGGGCCTTTTGGAAGCAACAGGACCCTGGTGGGAAGCCACGGGATGATTAATCCTGCACGAACCTGCTCCAGGTGGGCTCCTCTCTCCCGGCTTCCACAGGTGCTGCTAGGATCCCACTCCGGCACTGGCTTGGCACGGGCTCACGGCTTCCTTTGGCAATGGCTCTGCTCCAGGATGGCATGCTGCAGAGAATGCAGGTAGATTTTGTGCTCACTCCTGGCATGCAGCTGGACAATAAAGCCTGATCCAGCCCCCCCTCAGCATATGTCCGGCTCTGGCATTGGGGCGGGGCAACTTTGGGAGCAGCCCCAGCCCTGCTCCTGCTCCCGGCTGGGCACCCAGCTGCTGGGACACAGGTGTGTCCTGATGCCACCGTCTACTCCTTTGAGAAGGGGAGGACAGAGTGCATCAGGGAGTTTGGTGTGGCTTACATGCGGCAAGGAGAAGGTGCAGCCCCAAACTGGCTTTCACTTCTAGAACCTTTTGCTATTGCGGGAGCAGCTGCTGGAGCTTTTCAACCGAGCTGCAAGAGTGAAAAGTGTGATGGCATGTCTATCTGAGAAGGAAGGTTCGGTGCCGCAGCCTGTTGTGCACAATTTATATGCTGATAAGAGAAGGGGGTGCTTTTGGAACGTTTTCCTTCCTGACACTTCTGTCTCTGTGAGCTTTAGCTGCTTGGACTCAGGGGTACCGAAGGTATGTGAAAGTGACTGGGATGCGAGAATCATGTTGCACAGGGAACAGGGAAGGTCAGCAAATGTTTCCTGTCCTGGCACATCTCTCAGTCTGAACTGCAGCTGCAGATGCTTCACTTCCGCCAAGGACTCTGCCACCTTGAGAGAAGGATGCGCTCTATGGAGTTGAGAAAGAAAGTGCGTCTCACTAGCTTCTTTCCTCTACTTCATAGACAGCAAAGGGGCTATGAAAGGCAGCACTGGCTTTTTGTTCTAGGACTTCTTCTTTACAAGCAGCTGCTGGATGTTTGGAAGGGGGTTTGGGATATGCAAAAATGAGAGGCTAAGATGGTAAGAGGGTAAGATGGAAGTCATCTGGCAAAAGCAGAGCTCACAAAAGGGCCAGCTGAGAAAGCTCTTGCTGCCTACAACTTCAACTGCACCCCTCAAAGCAGCAGCACACACGCTGCTCTCGGCACTTTCCTTCTCAGCTCTACGCACCATCCTAAGCCTTGCCTCTCCCACACTCAGGATCCAAAGACAACGGCACCAGGGACTGCTCACACACTAAAGGCACCAGGACAAAAGGCTCACCAGCTTGGCCTTTGCATTCCCGCTGACAGCTCCACAGCTTGAACCCAGAGAACTGCCTGCTGCCAACAGCCTTTCCAATCACTCTGAGCACCTCATGACAAGGAGTGTGGGGAATGAATCTCCAGCAGCCTCCTGCCCCAGGCTGTCCCCCGGGAGCAGCCCTGCTCCAGGCCGTGACTGCCACCTGCACAGCCAAAGGACCCAGAGCCGGTGTTACACAACCACGGCTGTGCCTGGCACAGAGACACCAGTGGCCACACAAGTGGCCATGGCACTGTCCACACACAGTCCCTGCTGCTGCTCCCCCAGCCGCTGGCACCAACTCCCAGCCACCCACTCCTAAAGCCACGGGGCCCACTGGGACACTGCGGGGGCTCGTGGAAGCCAGCGGCCATTGTGACACAGCGGGGCTGCACAGAGCCCACGGTGCTTTGTGACCCGTGGCTCCCAGGAGAGCCTTTGTGATGCTGGGGAACTACAAGGAAGCCTGGCTCCTCTGTGACACCACCACAGAAGCTCAGGGGAGCCCTGGAGACCGTGCTGATGCTATTGAACCTGATGCAACCCTGCCTCCTCTGTGACACCACAGAAGCTCTTGGAGCCCTGGAGACCGTGGTGATGCTATGGAACCTGATGCAACCCTGCCTCCTCTGTGACACCACAGAACCTCTGGGAGCCCTGGAGACCGTGCTGATGCTATGGAACCTGATGCAACCCTGCCTCCACTGTGACACCACAGAAGCTCAGGGAGCCCTGGAGACTGTGGTGATGCTATGGAACCTGATGCAACCCTGCCTCCACTGTGACACCACAGAACCTCTGGGAGCCCTGGAGACCGTGCTGATGCTATGGAACCTGATGCAACCCTGCCTCCACTGTGACACCACAGAAGCTCGGGGAGCTCTGCAGACCGTGGGGATGCTGGCGAAGCTGACGGAACCCTGGGCACCACAGTGACGCTATGGAACCTGGTGGAACCGAGGGGCCACAGTGACACTGTGGGGCCTTTTGGAAGCAACAGGACCCTGGTGGGAAGCCACGGGATGATTAATCCTGCACGAACCTGCTCCAGGTGGGCTCCTCTCTCCCGGCTTCCACAGGTGCTGCTAGGATCCCACTCCGGCACTGGCTTGGCACGGGCTGACGGCTTCCTTTGGCAATGGCTCTGCTCCAGGATGGCATGCTGCAGAGAATGCAGGTAGATTTTGTGCTCACTCCTGGCATGCAGCTGGACAATAAAGCCTGATCCAGCCCCCCCTCAGCATATGTCCGGCTCTGGCATTGGGGCGGGGCAACTTTGGGAGCAGCCCCAGCCCTGCTCCTGCTCCCGGCTGGGCACCCAGCTGCTGGGACACAGGTGTGTCCTGATGCCACCGTCTACTCCTTTGAGAAGGGGAGGACAGAGTGCATCAGGGAGTTTGGTGTGGCTTACATGCGGCAAGGAGAAGGTGCAGCCCCAAACTGGCTTTCACTTCTAGAACCTTTTGCTATTGCGGGAGCAGCTGCTGGAGCTTTTCAACCGAGCTGCAAGAGTGAAAAGTGTGATGGCATGTCTATCTGAGAAGGAAGGTTCGGTGCCGCAGCCTGTTGTGCACAATTTATATGCTGATAAGAGAAGGGGGTGCTTTTGGAACGTTTTCCTTCCTGACACTTCTGTCTCTGTGAGCTTTAGCTGCTTGGACTCAGGGATACCGAAGGTATGTGAAAGTGACTGGGATGCGAGAATCATGTTGCACAGGGAACAGGGAAGGTCAGCAAATGTTTCCTGTCCTGGCACATCTCTCAGTCTGAACTGCAGCTGCAGATGCTTCACTTCCGCCAAGGACTCTGCCACCTTGAGAGAAGGATGCGCTCTATGGAGTTGAGAAAGAAAGTGCGTCTCACTAGCTTCTTTCCTCTACTTCATAGACAGCAAAGGGGCTATGAAAGGCAGCACTGGCTTTTTGTTCTAGGACTTCTTCTTTACAAGCAGCTGCTGGATGTTTGGAAGGGGGTTTGGGATATGCAAAAATGAGAGGCTAAGATGGTAAGAGGGTAAGATGGAAGTCATCTGGCAAAAGCAGAGCTCACAAAAGGGCCAGCTGAGAAAGCTCTTGCTGCCTACAACTTCAACTGCACCCCTCAAAGCAGCAGCACACACGCTGCTCTCGGCACTTTCCTTCTCAGCTCTACGCACCATCCTAAGCCTTGCCTCTCCCACACTCAGGATCCAAAGACAACGGCACCAGGGACTGCTCACACACTAAAGGCACCAGGACAAAAGGCTCACCAGCTTGGCCTTTGCATTCCCGCTGACAGCTCCACAGCTTGAACCCAGAGAACTGCCTGCTGCCAACAGCCTTTCCAATCACTCTGAGCACCTCATGACAAGGAGTGTGGGGAATGAATCTCCAGCAGCCTCCTGCCCCAGGCTGTCCCCCGGGAGCAGCCCTGCTCCAGGCCGTGACTGCCACCTGCACAGCCAAAGGACCCAGAGCCGGTGTTACACAACCACGGCTGTGCCTGGCACAGAGACACCAGTGGCCACACAAGTGGCCATGGCACTGTCCACACACAGTCCCTGCTGCTGCTCCCCCAGCCGCTGGCACCAACTCCCAGCCACCCACTCCTAAAGCCACGGGGCCCACTGGGACACTGCGGGGGCTCGTGGAAGCCAGCGGCCATTGTGACACAGCGGGGCTGCACAGAGCCCACGGTGCTTTGTGACCCGTGGCTCCCAGGAGAGCCTTTGTGATGCTGGGGAACTACAAGGAAGCCTGGCTCCTCTGTGACACCACCACAGAAGCTCAGGGGAGCCCTGGAGACCGTGCTGATGCTATTGAACCTGATGCAACCCTGCCTCCTCTGTGACACCACAGAAGCTCTTGGAGCCCTGGAGACCGTGGTGATGCTATGGAACCTGATGCAACCCTGCCTCCTCTGTGACACCACAGAACCTCTGGGAGCCCTGGAGACCGTGCTGATGCTATGGAACCTGATGCAACCCTGCCTCCACTGTGACACCACAGAAGCTCAGGGAGCCCTGGAGACTGTGGTGATGCTATGGAACCTGATGCAACCCTGCCTCCACTGTGACACCACAGAACCTCTGGGAGCCCTGGAGACCGTGCTGATGCTATGGAACCTGATGCAACCCTGCCTCCACTGTGACACCACAGAAGCTCGGGGACCTCTGCAGACCGTGGGGATGCTGGCGAAGCTGACGGAACCCTGGGCACCACAGTGACGCTATGGAACCTGGTGGAACCGAGGGGCCACAGTGACACTGTGGGGCCTTTTGGAAGCAACAGGACCCTGGTGGGAAGCCACGGGATGATTAATCCTGCACGAACCTGCTCCAGGTGGGCTCCTCTCTCCCGGCTTCCACAGGTGCTGCTAGGATCCCACTCCGGCACTGGCTTGGCACGGGCTCACGGCTTCCTTTGGCAATGGCTCTGCTCCAGGATGGCATGCTGCAGAGAATGCAGGTAGATTTTGTGCTCACTCCTGGCATGCAGCTGGACAATAAAGCCTGATCCAGCCCCCCCTCAGCATATGTCCGGCTCTGGCATTGGGGCGGGGCAACTTTGGGAGCAGCCCCAGCCCTGCTCCTGCTCCCGGCTGGGCACCCAGCTGCTGGGACACAGGTGTGTCCTGATGCCACCGTCTACTCCTTTGA